>NC_084737.1:22693656-22903656 GCF_033978785.1 Entelurus aequoreus
ATACTAACAGTATCTCACGCAATTTAACATGACCACACGACGCGCTTTCTTTAGGCACTTCCGCTTGTTTCCCAAAACCCGGATATGTTGCGCACAGACAAACTAACATTAAACAGCACAACAAGTTATACGGCAAAGCTGTGTTGGTGTGCACATCCAAACAAATAATCGAGTTGCAGCATTAATAACACTTCCCATCTTTTCTCAACCGCCGTCATTTGTCTGCGTTATAAAGCTGGTTTTGCAACAGAGCGGGCTAATGCCACCGGCACAAAGCCCTTAACATCAGCTACAATAGCGGGGGCACCCAAAATACAGACAACTGTAACATTAACCATGCACTGAGGGACTATCAATCTACCTCTTAAAGACATGCCAAAAATAACAGATGTAATGTTTTATTTGACCAAAGACATATGTCTTACATATACTGTAATCTGTTCCTTTCGTCCATAATCTTACTTTTTCACTGCTTTGCACTTTATGATCGCACTCTGCTATAGCATATTTATTTTAGTTAGCACTTTGTCTTTTGTACAATTTATTACTTAACAGTAAATAATCGTGATTTCAATATTGACGAAAATAATCATTATTTTGGCCATAATCGTGCAGCCCTACATTGTACAGTAAGTGTTTTCATTAGTGCTGGGCCGAAAATACGATATCAATATATATCGCGATGGACACAATCGGTATAAATATAAAATGCATTTGATAAAATATTCTATATATATATATATATATATATATATATATATATATATATATATATATATATATATATATATATATATATATATATATATATATATATATATATATATATATATATATATATATATATATATATATATATATATATATATATATATATATATATATATATATATATATATATATATATATATATATTTTTTTTTTTTTGGGTAAGAAGAAGAGACAATTATGCAAGATTTGTATCATTAAGTCCCTAGCCCTTTGGGAAAACAAAGTGTCACTGAGTAATGAGAGGGCCACGCCAACAGCCAATCAGTTAACAGTATTCACTGAGCAATGGGAGGGACACGCTAACAGCCAATCACGTAACAGTATCAACTACACCTTTCCTGCTGCTGTTCGGCTCCCAGCCCCAGACCGTAGTCGAGGAGATCAGGGGAGACGTTCCCTCCAGGGCTGATGTTTTCGTCGGGAGGTATCACCTTTTACTTTACCCGACAATGGGTCTGCTAAGCTCCGCTTTCGGGTCGGAATGACGAGGCCACCGATTCGTGACAATATGGTCGCTTTATTCCTATTTCTGCAGGGCACAATCAGACACATTTGTCACTACTGCTGCATGCTCGCGCTCCCTCTCCTCAATCACCCAACACACTGCCATTCTTAAAGGAGAGCACACACACATACACTACTCTCATAACACTTGAGTGGTTGCACCGTCTGTCTTGCCGTGGATTCTCTGCATGGAGTGAAAAGAGAAACTGTGATATCTTGTTATATCAACTCAATAACAGAAACTTGTCGTTAGTTTTGTTGGTTTTAATTCAGACTGCGCGGCAACATCCTGTCAATTCCAATGTCTGGGTTTAATTAGTTGCTTCCCAAAGTGCTCTGTGTAGTGTTCAATAGCTTATACACTACGGCCATCTAGTGTCTCAAATCTGCAACTACCTTCAAATCTACTTTATTTCATTACCATAGTAATAAAATATTAGTAATAAAATATATGTTATTACTGCGCTCATCCTACCTGGCTACCAGACACTCTCTCTCCACTGACAAATAGCACTGCTGGTCAGTTGAAAAATTGTTTTACTGTATTTATTGTCAGGCTTAAATAAATCACAAAAAGTATGAATATCAATCAATATAAAAACTGTATATCGTGATATAGTTTTCAGCCATATCGCCCAGCTGTATGTTTCTCATTGAGTCTGCAGTGAGTAGTAATCAGTGATGCTGTTGAAAGAAAAAGGGAACGTTTTGACGCGGTTGTAAAATTAATGTGCCGCCGTATAGCTAAAATGAGCAAAAGACATTAACATTACATGGCAACTAGGGATGATACTCGAAACCGGTTTTCCCGGTTGTTCGATAAGAAAAGAACCGAGTCCTCGGACTCGAATCCCTCTTTAAAAACCGGTACCCGTTATCGAGACCACTATAGTAAAGAAAAAGAGTTGGTTCTATATTCGAACCCCTCGGAACGAATCCCGTCCCGACCAGAAATGGTCCGTGTGACATCACAAGAAATCAGTCACGTAGCTCGGTTATTAAGCGCAGATAGCGAAAGCAGGAAAAAAATGGACGGGAAAAAGTGCTCCAAGGTGTAATAAAGTTCAAAACAAAAGGTATAATCCAATGAATAACTTTACTGGGAGATTTGAGCAGACTACAAACACATGACGAACACTTTTACGACCAACCGGAAACATAGCAACGCACCTCCTTTACGGCAGCTGTCGCAACGTTCTTATAGCAACCGCAGCACATACATATATGACATGACCTCCCTTTTTCAACTTTTGTTTTTCTTTCCTTGTAAACAAAACAAAATCACACTGTATATGTGTTGTCAGTCTAATTATAAATAATGCAGACGAGGCGTGTTGGCTGAGTTCTTGACGTTTACTTTCACGGGTGACGACATGCAACAACACTTTTCGGGGCTACCGCGCATGCTCGTCACTCCCGTTGCATGATGGGTAGTGTAGTTCTTATATTCCCTAGCTCATAACATCTTTCCCCCTATAAAGAAATAATGTTAACTCAATAAAGTGTATTTCTGTTTTTAGCTTTAACTTTTCATTTTTTAGCATTGTAACCACATTTGCAAACAACTTTTCTCTTCATAGAATTTTCTTTCAATAAAGAAATAAAGTGCAAAAATGTCAAAGCATCATAACAAACAGTTATGTCAAATAGCAGCAGAAGTGCACTTTTGGAGAGCTGTATTATTTTCAGTTTTGTGCCCAAGGGACTGATTTTATTTAACACTATATTATTATTTATACACCTATAGTGATCACAGAGACAGGTTGTTTTTGTGTCACCTTATATATTTGTTTTTCTGAAAAATCCCACTTAATATACTTTGGGTAACAACAGTCAATATTTTTTTTTTTTTTTTTTTTAGGGGGGCAACAGTCAATATTTATTTATTTTTTAGATTAAATAGTTTTCTTATATAATAAAAGTGAGCTTTTGTTAAACCAAATATTGTGTGTTTTTTTCCATATACAACAACCTATCTGGACTCGATAAGAGAATCGATAAGGAATCGGTTCGATAATAGACTCGAACTCGATAATTTCTTATCAAACATCATCCCTAATGGCAACATGAATGCGCCTGTTACTACATTACATAATTATATACTTACCACATGTCTATAAAACCTTGATGGAAGTGTTGGATGTTTTTTAAACTTAATAGGCAGAATAGAGCGACTCCCATAGACACCATTGTAAGCGGACTATTGCTTGCATTTTATTAGTTGCAATGCATAAAAAAGAAAAGCATGTGTGCTTGTCTTACATAAGGATAGTGAATTATAGGCAAAATCCAGAAAAAAGTGCCGTTCCCCTTCAAAGTACTCTGAGGTTATAAGCCCTGGTAAAATAAATATATAATGAAAGCGGCAACAGGTCTGAATACTTGGACAGAAATGACCCTGGGGTGAGGAGGACAAACTAAAAAGTCAGGTAAATGTGCACCTGTTGTAAAAACAGATGATTTGACTCATTAACATGCAATCCCTGCATTTATATCACGATAGACGCACAGAAAAAAAGCTCAATAGAACTAAGACAGGACGGTGCAAGTAGTCCACCGATCTGTCGTCCCCAAAGTAAGAACTGAACTGGGCAAGAAAGCATTTACGTTTTCAGCACCGAAGGCTTGGAATAACCTACAATCGAATATTTAACTTCAAACCCTTGTTACATTGAATGAGTTTAAAGCATGGGTGTCAAACTCTGGCCCGCGGGCCAGATTTGGCTCGCCGTGTAATTTCACTTGGCCCTTGAGGCGATATCAAATTAACACTAGAGCTGGCCCGCCGCAGTAATCGGCGGTGCCGCGGTAACACCGCATTCATCGCTAATTCTCATAATTGACAACTCTCATACTTGACAACCCTTCCGGGAGACTCAAAATTTTCAGTGCCCCTCCCGAAAATCTTCATCCAGTCCAACGAGTGCTGGCCCAGTCACAGGGATATGTGCGGCTTCTGCACGCACACACAAGTGAATGCAACGTATACTTGATCAACAGCGATACAAGTTACACTGAGGGTGGCGATATAAACAACTTTAACACTATTAGAAATATACACCACACTGTGAATCCACACCAAACAAGAATGACAAACATTTCGGGAGAACATCCGCACCGTATCACAACATGAACACAACAGAACAAATACCCAGAACCCTCTGCAACACTAACTCTTCCGGGACGCTACAAGGAATGTGTGTGTGTGTGTGGGGTGGGGGGAGGGGAGGGGGGGGGGTGTATTTTGTAGCGTCCCGGAAGAGTTAGTGCTGCAAAGGGTTCTGGGTATTTGTTCTGTTGTGTTTATGTTGTGTTACGGTGCGGATATTCTCCCGAAATGTGTTTGTCATTCTTGTTTGGTGTGGGTTCACAGTGTGGCGTATATTTCTAACAATGTTAAAGTTGTTTATTCGGGCACCCTTAGTGTAACCTGTATCTCTGTTGATCAAGTATGCATCGCATTAACTTGTGTGCGCGGACAGAAGCTGCACATATCCCTGTGACTGGACCGGCACGTTGTTAGAATGGATGAAAAGCGGACGTTAATGGCAGTGCCCTTAAGGCACGCCCCCAAGACTGTGGTCCGGGTGGACTACAGGATATAATGACTGATGAACACCTTTGTTCGATAATGAAGGTTGCCTCAGCTCAAAGCCTGAGCCCCGACATTAATGAACTAGCATCCAAGAAAAGACGCCAGATATCTGGCTTGGGCACATCAGATAAGATCAGTGTGTTGCAAACTGAGCAGTTTAAAGTCCTGAATGGTTGGCTTATTCATTGTTATTTTATTTTCAAATGTATTAGCCTGTGAAAAAAGTTAATGTTAATATTTACCTCAGAAGGCTGCAAATAGAAAAGAGGCATTCAATTTTTATTTAAATTGTATTTGATATGCCATTGATATTTTTTAATTATTATTATTATTATTTGAAACTCAATTTTGCATGTCACTATAAAGTTATATAAGCCTTGCTTGTTCAATATTCAATGCAAAACTTGTTTGGGTCCCTATTAAAAGGTTAATTTGTTCAACCTTGGCCCACGGCTTTGTTCAGTTTTTAATTTTGGCCCACTCTGTATTTGAGTTTGACACCCCTGGTTTAAAGCTTCTGTGAAAGGACTGCGGTCTACCTTGTCTGTGTGCACATGTGTTATGTGAGAAAGTTTTAATGTTGTACATTTGATGTTTTATGTGTTTACTGTTTTTAATGTAACCTTGCTGCTGCCCTCTTGGCCAGGTCTCCCTTGGAAAAGAGATCTTTGATCTCAATGGGATTTTCACCTGGTTAAATAAAGGCTAAATAAAATAAAAAAAAACGAGTGTCTCTTCTTTTGACATTGGCCACCTGCACACTGAAGCAGCCCTGCCCCCTGGCTGGAGCGGTCCTGGGCCTGACAAGAACAGCTGTCAGAGGGGGAAAAAACGTAGACCGAGACACTTTTTGGTAAAGAACGAATGAGCCTTTTGCGACATTGTTGGGGAGTCCCAAACTAGTACGTAGTCTCTCTGTGCCACGGCGCGCCAAGTCCAGTCAGCTGACTACGCTGCGCAGCACCAGGCCGGGTCCTTGCGGCGCATGTTCCCGTGCTAGCTCGCCTAGCTTAGCCTGCAAGAGCGATTAGCTAACATCTACGTTGGGGGCTGAAGAAACGTTTCATATTAATTCCTTGAAAATATTTGTATATAATCAACCGTGGACAGTTTTAGAGATCAGCTGACTGAAAAATGACGCCTCGCTGCTTTATAACTTATCAGCTAATGATTACTCAGCAAACGACTTAAATGAGCTTGAAGCTAGCTGTCTGTCGCAAAGGACTGCAGTGATAAGAATGTTACTGATTACAAATAAAACGACAAAGTACGCGTGCTTTGTCTAAGCTTACGCATTGTAATCAATAACTTGATCGGAGTGTGCACATGGAGGCAAAAATTTAAACTTTGTAGTTTGGAGTTAAGTCGATCTGGGTTTAAATATCGCAATAACTGCTGATCGTGAAGAGGGAGGTGTGGAGTGTGTTACGGGAGTTAGCCGGTGTAGGCCGCACTCACCATGCCGCCTGACCCTCCCTCGTTCCTCGGCGGAGCCTCGTCCTTCGCACCGGTCTTCGGTCCGGGATCAGCCTCCTCCTGCAGCAACGGCGGCTCTCCGCTCTGGTCTGAACTCATCAGCCGCTCCTGACACACTTCCACGCCGTCGCGTTCTCCCGGACCCTGCTGCTCGCCACCCGCCGCCTCCTTCCCGAAAATGCTAGGCTAGGTTGAGCAGTCGGCTCGGCGGTCTGGTCTCCTTTGGATCGTCAAACTAGCTCCCTAGCAGGCTAGCCGGCTAGCGGGTATGCTAAAGGAGCTAGCGTGCTATATGAATCAACGAATGCGGCTAACGTCGGCTAGCTCAATGAATCAAACTTGGGAGCCTATTGCTGCGGTTTGAATGACATACACGACTCCCACCACCCCCCCACCCCCCAAACGCCGACTCTTCTTACGCCGCAGTGTCCTCGGTCACTTTATGAAAAAGAACGCCGCACAGCAGCTTCGCGAGGCGCAATCCCGACTAGGCAAGCGGACACTGGGGACACGCACCTTTCCTCGGCGCAGGCACGCAGTCCGCCGACTTCCCAGCAGCCACCGCGAGTTCGAGATGACCTCTGCGACAGCCACTTCCGTTTCCGGTTTCAACCGTTGACGTTTCACTAGCAAACTTTTTTAAAACATTAATAATGATATTTTATATTCATCAAATGTACGTTTCTCAATACCCGACCTGTTTTTTTGTGCCTTTAAAAAGAATTAGAACTCTACGTTAAAACACTCTCTACCTCTAACAACCAAAAAGCTGTGAAAACGATGATGTGTTCCAAATGTAAATTATTTACTGAACTATATATATATATATATATATAAATATATATATGTATATATATATATATACTGTATATTAGGGGTGTGGGGAAAAATCGATTCGAATTCGAATTGCGATTCTCACGTTGTGCGATTCAGAATCGATTCTCATTTTTAAAAATCTTTTTTTTAATTTTTTTATTAATCAATCCAACAAAACAATACACAGCAATACCATAACAATGCATTCCAATTCCAAAATCAAACCCGACCCAGCAAAACTCAGAACAGCAATAAACAGAGCAATTGAGGACTGAGGAGACACAAACACGACACAAAACAAACCAAAAGTAGTGAAACAAAAATGAATATTATCAACAACAGTATCAATATTAGTTACAATTTCAACATAGCAGTGATAAAATCCCTCATTGACATTATCATTAGACATTTATAAAAAATTTTAAAAAAGAACAATAGTGTCACAGTGGCTTACACTTGCATCGCATCTCATAAGCTTGACAACACACTGTGTCCAATATTTTCACAAAGATAAAATAAGTCATATTTTTGGTTCATTTAATAGTTAAAACAAATTTACATTATTGCAAACAGTTGATAAAACATTGTCCTTTACAATTATAAAAGGTTTTTACAAAAATCTACTACTCTGCTTGCACGTCAGCAGACTGGGTTGGATCCTGCTGAAATCCTATGTATTGAATGAATAGAGAATCGTTTTGAATCGGGAAAATATCGTTATTGAATCGAGAATCGAAAAAAAAAAAAAAGATTTGGAATCGAATCGTGACCCCAAGAATCGATATTGAATCGAATCGTGGGACACCCAAAGATTCGTGCTGGAACCTATCTCACCTGCATTCAGGCGGAAGGTGGGGTACACCCTGGACAAATGTAAATAATCAGATGTAGACACTTTTTCTTATACTTTCTGATCTCTCTCTCTATGTCCACTGCTTGCTGTACATATCCTACCAAGTCAGACCTACACTGTTCCAAAGTCCATTTCTCTGATGATGCAATTGTTGATGACTGAAGTGTTGATACCAACCAAACCTACCCCCTCCACATCCCACACCCCAGATTGTAAATAATGTAAATAATTCAATGTATATATGTAACCGGTGGTCTTTTCCTCTGCGTTGTGTGGCTTTAATGGAACACGACCGACATCATGGATTGCTCAGCTGCACTTTACTGACAATACAGAACATACAATTGTCGTCAATAACTTTGTTTCCATCGTCAAGTCCCTCTCCTGTTATCGTGGACAAAAGGGCAGTACAACAGTGAAATAAACATACCTGACAATACAGAACATACAATTGTCGTCAATAACTTTGTTTCCATCGTCAAGTCCCTACACAAATATAATACAGAAAAAGATAGTGAACTTAAATTCTTAACATGACAATATTTCTGTCGTCGCATGCACGCCTACCTCTCCCGTTATCGTGGACAAAAGGGAAGTTGGAAGGCGTGTCCAACGCATATAAAAAGACAGGTGTCACAGTAATTATTGTAGTAGGAGGGACAACGAGACAATGGTTCCACATTGACAAAACATTGAACAATATCCAGGTATTTACATGTAACTTACACATTTTGTGTGATTATAACAATAATAAAGCATTATAAAATACATTATTTACAAGACATAATTGACCCTGTTACACTCACCCCCCAAGAATTACACAAAAGTCTGGTTTGCAAGAACAGTACGCATGTGTAAACACAATGGACATGAAAATCACAAATTTGCATTAAACAGCAATATACGCTTCCTATTTAAAGGATAAGAGAACAAGACTTGCTTGGCGCCTAGCAAGAACTCATAGTACTCTATAGACAAGGTGAGGTGCCTTATACACCACGCATACACAGGCCAAACATTGTGGGTGAGTAGGGAAACATTAGTTTTTCAGAACATTGAGTCCACACAAAGAGCAGCATAAAACAGCTTTCTGGTCATATCTCACACATTAATAACAGTATGGGAGCCTGGCTCGACCCCTAATATGGACTCAAGTTGAACCATGGACTCTATTAAACGGTAAACAGGTTTAATGACTCTGCCTAACCGTGAGGCAAATTGGTTCTCAGCACCAGATGTTTGAGGTGGACCAACTGGGACTAATTGCAGTGAGGGAGCAGGTAGAGCTATCGGGGATCCAGAGCAGCAATATGGCCACTGTCTGTAGGGGAGACTACTTCAGCGGACTCTGAACACTGAGGCTCATCAAAGGAAGACTGCTCATGGACCCAAGAGGCAGTACGGCCATCATCACAAGCATCAGCACTCAAGAGGGAACCAGCATGGGATGTCTCAACAGTTGCAGCTGCCGTATCTGACACCTCTGACTCACACCCATTAAATACTGCTGTGGCAGGCATGACCACTGGTCCAGCATCATCATCCAAAGCTCCGTCTAACGGCAGGAAGTTAACCTGGAGCAACAGGTTACGGTTCATTCCCCTCTGGATCCTTGATCCGGTAGATGTGCAGGTCGGGTTTTGAGGCCACCACAGTGTGTATAACAGGCAACCACTTGTCAGAAAGTTTACGCTTCCCTTTGACACCTTTGTTTGCCAACAGCACCTGGTCGCCAAGTGAAAGAGGCTGACCTTTGACCCTTCTGTTGTACTGGTTGCTCTGATGCTTCTGCTCAGCAGAGCAGTTCTTCTGGGCAAGTGTCATAGCACAATGCAGGTCCTCTAAAAGGGACTTTACATATATGTTATAGTCACACACAGTCTCATCCCGAAACACATTCTTAAAGAGGAGATCTACCGGCAATCTCGGGGTTCTCCCAAACATCAAATAAAAAGGCGCAAACCCAGTCGTCTCATGCACAGTGCAATTATACACAAAAGTCATTGTCTGGATCATTTGGGGCCATTTCTGCTTGGAGCGAGGGGGCAATGATCTCAACATGTTGCCTAAGGTGCGGTTAAACCGCTTCGTCCCACCGTTTCCCATAGGATGGTAGGGGGAAGTGTGAGACTTGTCAACTCCTGACAACATCAAGAGTTCAGCAATCAGTTCACTTTCAAAATTTGCACCCTGGTCTGAATGAAGGCGCTGGGGGAAGCCGTAAATGCAGAAGAAGCTGTCCCATAATTTCCTAGCAACCCTCTTTGCAGTCTGGTCCTGACAAGGAAAAGCATGTGCCAATTTCGTAAAGTGATCAGTGACTACAAGATCATCCACAGATTTGTTGTGGCTGTCTTCAGCTGTCCAAAAGTCAACACACACAAGCTCTAGGGGAGCAGAGGTCTTGATGCTTTGTAGCGAGGCCCTTGTTGAAGGCTCGGGGGGTCTTGCTAAGGACACACCTGCGGCACTGTTTCACGTAACTGCGGACATCCTTCTCCATGTCATACCAGAAAAAACGGTGGCGAGCTAAAGCAAGAGTGCGGGGCTGACCTTGATGACCAGCTTGGTCATGAACGCCAGACAGTGCGTCTGCCTTCAAGGACTCTGGCACAACAAACTGGTACCTCTTCTTCTTGGTCAAAGGGTCCTTTGTGACTCTATTTTTAAACAAAGAAAACAATCTGAAGTTTTCTTTATTTTTAAGTTATTGTGCCATGATTTTACCAGTCTGGCCCACTTGGGCATAGATTTTCCTCCATGTGGCCCCCGATCTAAAATTAGTTTGATACCCCTGATCTAAACTTTACCGCTGCTTGTATTTTTTTCCATATTTTATTGTAATATTTTCAGAATGTGTTTGTTCTATTTTTGGCCAAAGTAAGACAAAGAAAACAATCTGAAGTTTTTTTTTTGTTTTAATGCTATGGTTGTAATAGTCCGGCCCGCGTGTGCACAGATTTTCCTCCGTGCGGCCCCTGAGCTAAAATGATTTTGACACCCCTGCTATAGAGGATGCCATCCAGAAGCATCAGCCTATCCCACTGTTTCAATACTCTCAGAGTTAGCTGATTTTCATTACAACGTTCGCGTCTGGAGGGCCTGCGTTTTCTGTCAACATAATAAGTAGCTCTTAAGATGACTGGGTCTCTTTGTTGGTGAGACTGAAGGTCAGCAAGTGATAGGGAAGGCAAAGTGTCTTGGCCAGGAGGTTCCAATGTTGTGAGGTGGTCAGCTAGTGAGGTAGCACGCTGGCGAGGAGCACTGTCCCATTCATCCAAAGAAGAACGGATTGAAGAGACATCTTCTTCAGACATTGAACTTTCAATGGTGTCAATGTGAGGATGACACCTCAGTGATGGTGGCTGGCAAGTGAAGCGGAACGCATCCTGCACACATCCATCACTGACATCACAGACCCGATTCAGCAGCTTAGCATAGGGCTCACCCAGCAGCCGCTCCCTCAAAGGAGTCACAAATGGGTCTCTACTGAGTGCATCTGCCACCACATTCTGCCTGCCAGGGATGTGCTTAATCTCAAAATTATATGGAGCCAACTTGGAGACCCACCGCTGCTCACAGGCATCTAGTTTTGGCTTAGTCAGGATGTGAGTGAGGGGGTTGTTATCCGACCAGACAGTAAACATGTGACCCTTGAGCCAGTGGCTGAATTTATCAAAAACTGCCCATTTAAGGGCTAAGAACTCCAGTCTGTGAGCAGGGTAGTTGACTTGGCTGCGGCTGAGAGTTTTGCTTGCAAAAGCAATGGGTCTCGCTCGTTCTTCGCCATCAGGGACCTGGGACAGGACCGCACCCAGACCATCAAGGGATGCATCGGTGCAGAGGATGAAGGGCCTTTCAAAGTCTGGGTGTGCCAGCACCACACTATTAAGAAGTGCACTCTTCAGATCCTCAAACGCCTTCTCACAAGCAGAAGTCCAGTCCTGAGGAGTCAGTTTTCTGAAGGTGCCTGCTCTTCTCCGCCCAAAGGAGCTCTTGGCACTCCTCTTCTGTCCTGCAGTCAATGTGTAAAGTGGCTTTGCAAAAGAAGAACAGCCAGGGATGAAATGCTGGTAGTACAGCACCATGCCCAGGAAGGACTTGACTTTCCACTGTGATGGGGTGCAGCCGTCATCTCCTCCATAAGATCTTTTTTTTCAAAAGCGGAGATGACTTTGACTTTCTCCTGGTCGACTGCAACACCACCGCTGTTCACTACATGACCCAGAAACTTCACGGTCCTACGCAAGAAGTAGCACTTCCTCTGCGCCAGTTTCAGGTTGTTGGCTCTGAGACGCAGGAAGACACTCTCCAGCCGCTTCAGGGCTTCTTCTTCGGATGGAGCAAACACGAGCAGGCCATCCAAATAGCAGAGGAGGCTGGAGAAGTTCAAGACCCCAAAGATGCTGATCATCATCCGCATAAAGGATGCGGGGCTGTTGCACAAGCCCTGGGGAAGTCTGTTGTACTCGTATAGGCCTAAGGGTGTTGTGAAGGCCGTATACCGCCTGTCAGACTCATGGAGGGGGACGTTGTAAAACCCCGATGTGAGATCCATGGTACTGAAAAAGGCATTTCCACCAAGGGCGGCAAGACAGTCAGCCTGGTGGGGTAGCGGGTGTGCATCCTTCACGGTCTTGGCGTTAAGCCAGCGGAAGTCCGTGCAGATCCTCAACTCCCCTGACTTCTTCCAGACTAGAACAAGGGGTGAGGCATACTCACTGACTAACTTGCTGATGATTCCTTTAAACTCCATCTCAGACAGCACCTCTCTCAGCTTATGATAGTGAGCTGGAGGGACACGGCGATAGGGGAGTCTAAAAGGGCGATCATCAGTGAGGTGGATTCGGTGGACAAAATCCTTTGCCTCGCCACAGTCCAGCTTGTCTTTAGAAAATACATCTTCGTAGGTGAGGACCAGTTCAGCAAGTCGCTGTTTCCATTCCTCTGATACTTCACAGCCTTCAAGATCAACATCCGCCAAGCCACAATCTTTAAGCTGCTGAAGGGGATTAGAGGCGGTACCTGACTTGGAGGCTGGGTCACTTCCCTCACAGGTCTGCTGCATACACACACTCTGTGACAAAGGAAGGTCTTCCATTGCAATACAAGGAAAAACATCTGCTACCTTAGCGTTACGGCGCAGTGTCACAAGTCTCTTTGTTGGGTTCAGGATCTTCATTGGGACCCAACGATTACCCCACATGGGTGTCACGACCCGGCCAACAATGATGTCTCTAGGGGTAGAACGGGAAGAGGTGGGCTCCACAATGACAGTACTCCCAGGTGACACAGGAGCACTGTTGGGCAGCTTCCCACATACTAGAGACTCTCCCTGAGGTGCAAGAGTGACAGATTGTCTTAGCTTGACTGTACCAACTTTTTCAGGCATTTCCGGACCAGACCAGCATGTAATGCAGCTGAGTAGTCCAAGAAACTGTTCACAATTGGGGTCAGAAGTATTGGAGCAGACCAGCTGCCAGTACTTATTATCAGACTTCATTGTCTGTATAATGGGTCTTATGACATTGGTCCCAATGATCATCTCATCTTTCTGCCCTGGAACAAGTAGAGTTGGCACAATTAACTTAGACCCATAAACTTCAATTTCAAGGTCATAAATGCACCTGGGTTGTGTCATAAGGCCACCACAGCCAACAAGGACCACCTTCTCCGGCACAGGCCGAGGACTAGGGAGTAGCCCAACAGCTCTAAGCTTTGACTCCGCCTCCACATTTAGCGTGCATGACATGCTACCTGAATCAAGCATCCCTCTTAAAACAGACTGGCCCCCCACAGACACTGGAGCATAAAACAACTCACTAGCTCCTTCCACTCTATGGGAACCCACAACAATCACTGTTTTGTCTTCAGAAAGGCTACTACAACAGTTCACATAGGTCAATTGCACATCTTCATTTTCACTGAGGGTGCTACTAGCTTCGCCCATGCTACCCCTCTCACTACACAGGCGGGTTAGTTTAAATCAGCATTGGGTGGAAAAGATGGCGGTATAGCCGGGGAATGTGAGGCCTGTGGGCACTCACGCTTCATGTGACCAGGTCTCAAACAGTTGAGGCACAATCTGTAGAGTTTACAGTGTGCATGAGTTGAATGTTCACTGGAAGTACATACTCGACACGTGACTGCCACAGAACTTTGATGGTTTCTGGGTTGAACAGTCTGACGGGTGCCTGACCTTTGGCCTCCTGGTCTTTGATTGTTAGCCAAAGATGCATTGCACAAGGACAGAACCTTATCAAACATGGCCACAACTTGAGCACCAGGGTCGTTAGCTGGTGGGTCAAAAGCGGCCGGTGCCACATTGACAGCAGAAGATGGGTGGAATGGGGAGGTGGACTGATGTGCGACAGCCACAAGTGCATCAGAAGGAGGCTGACTGCAGGAAAGGCCAGGGGAAGGTTGAGGAACAGAAAGCAACGACTGTTGGCGTGTTACCGAGACGGCCTGCGGCGAAGAATAATCAGTCACTGGGCTTTGATTGTAAGCTGACAAGCCCATCACACATTGAGACTGGGCTGCTGTCGTTCTAACCTTTCTTATGTGAGCATCCAGACGCTCCTGAACCTCAGCTGCAGTCCACTGCTCAGGCGTCTTTAGTTGAAACAACAAGGCAAGATGAGGGTCAGGACAGTGGTTATTAAACATCATGACAACTTCAGCACTGGGGTCCTTAACAGATTTGCCCCGCCTATGGAGACACATCAGCAGCATCAATGGACTTGTTAAGATGGATCCAGTAGTCCATAGCACTCTCAACAGAATGGGGAATAGTGCAGTAAAAGTCTTTCATAGGCACGTTAGAATATGATAGCTCACTGAAGTTACCTTTCAAAATGTCAAACTGCAGTGGGCAGGTCAGCTGTATTCAGTTCAGGGCGGCTGCGCAGCGACACCTTTACAACATCCCTCGCTTTGCCTGTTAGTCTGGACATAATTAGCTCAAACATTTCAGGAGGACTGTCACATTTTACTCTAGGTAACATTTCATCATATCTACCCATTCATGAATTGAGAACACATCAGCATTATCGCCCCTAAAGTAAGGTGGTGCTTTGACGTCAGGCTGCACAACAACTTTCACTTGTGGCGAACCATCATGCCTGGAGGAAGGGCTCACAGCGGTGGACTGAGGCTGAAATGCACTTGGCTGGTGCATCATGCTGATGTTGGCAGAGATGTTGTCTCCTATCTGTTTAGCTAAAGTTGTGATCATCTCTCCAAAAGCATCAACAGATATGACTTGTGTGGGTTCACGCACTGCTTGAGTAACTGGCGTAGAGCTAGAGATGGGGGTCAGTAGCGGGTTAAAAACTGGTTGGTCTATCATGAAGTTAGGACTGCTTGACACCAACCTACCCCTCCCCATTCCAAATGTGACACTATGCCAGACCTGGGCATTCTGCGGCCCGCGGGCCGCATCCGGCCCTTTGTGCGTCCCTGTCCGGCCCGCGTGAGGCCAATTATAAATTACAAAATAAATTTTAAAAAGTATCTATGTCGAGTGTGCAATACAACGGTGCTGCTTTTGTTCTGAAAATCGTTATTTGTATTACTTCCGTGTGGACGTATGCGTGATTGTGAGTGAATGTGAACAACTGCAATTACAAAATAAAGTTGAAAAAACATCTATGTCCTGCGCGCAATACAACTGTGCTGCTTTTATTTTGAAAAGTATTATTTATGGGCGTGTGTCCGTGTGTAACCTGCGAGTGAAGGTGCACATGCAGCGACAAGTGATGCACGGTTTACACCCGAGACGCCAAAAAGAGAAAAGTTGATGAGGAATGCAGTGTTTTCAACAACACATGAACTGCAAAGCAACGTCCCCTCACCTAAGGTGCGTGCCTGCGCAATTGCGCACTGCTCAAGCGTCCGCTGCGCGCAGCAAGTATATGCCGCGCACCAAATCAAATCCCATCTGAATTCTAAACAAAATAAACATATTTATTCTATGGAATTTTGCAATGCAACTTTTGAGTGACAGTGACAACAAGCGGCCCTAATGGTGTTCGTCAACACCGTTCAATTATTGTAAAGTCTATCGAGATGCTTCGAGGTCAGGAATTATATCGATCACTTTATTGAACAAAACTGTTTATATTCGGACATAACCACACCAAAAACATGAGTAAAACAATTCTATCTCGAAAAACTCGTCATTTTCTGCCGTACAAACCAGGCCAAAACCAACTTGTCATCTGTCACCAACACGCATAGCACTAAACCACTGGTGCGTTTAAGGCCACACAAAAAGTCGGACAACTCAAACACCACACAAAGTTACACTATGACTCCTCAGTCATACGTGTGCTTATTTTACTGTCATTTATTATTAATGTTAATTTATTTATATTAGTCATGGAAGGCTGTTACACACACTATGTTGAAGTATTACTATTATTATTATTATTTATCTTACGGTATATATCAAAAATAATATTGAGCAAAATTTAATTGAAATATTGTCGATGTGGCCCTCCAGCAGTGCTCGGGTAGCTCATGCGGCCCCCGGTAAAAAATTAATTGCCCACCCCTACACTATGCCCACGACCAGCCATTGTAGGAATCTCGAATACTATGCAAATGTTTCACTATAACAACAAAGAGAAATCCCCACGAAGGCAGTATAGCAAAACAAGGGCAATAGCGACACAAGTTGACACATAAAAAAAAACTCATTGTAAAGCCCACCGTAAATAGCCCCTGACAAATCAATACATAGCACAGCACTGTAGCATGAGAAGAAGAAAAAAATTCCCCCCCTGTGCTATTAGGGCGTATAGCCTCTCATAAGCCCACACCGATTAATAGATGAACAGAAAATAAAACACCATCAAAAGGCTTCAATAAACACTAATACAAACAGGCTTGCCCATTCACCACTTTTCTTTCTGCTATGACAGGACTAACTGTCACAAAAATGTTCATAAAATGTACCAGCTGGATATTATAAAGTCACCAGCACAAACAAAAACAAGCTTAAATCACGCGCACACACTTTAAAACAGCGTGATTTGTCAGCACACCTCGCGCGCACGCGGGAGCGCGCGCCGTTGTCCTCGGCGACAGGAAGGGAGAGGGAGGGAGGAGCAGCCGAGTGCAGCGGGCGGGAACTCCAGCAGCTTTTCCCGGGCACCAGACGAGCGCTGGTCGACCACCAAGTGTAACCGGTGGTCTTTTCCTCTGCGTTGTGTGGCTTTAATGGAACACGACCGACACCATGGATTGCTCAGCTGCACTTTACTGACAATACAGAACATACAATTGTCGTCAATCACTTTGTTTCCATCGTCAAGTCCCTCTCCCGTTATCGTGGACAAAAGGGCAGTACAACAGTGAAATAAACATACCTGACAATACAGAACATACAATTGTCGTCAATAACTTTGTTTCCATCGTCAAGTCCCTACACAAATATAATACAGAAAAAGATAGTGAACTTAAATTCTTAACATGACAATATTTCTGTCGTCGCATGCACGCCTACCTCTCCAGTTATCGTGGACAAAAGGGAAGTTGGAAGGCGTGTCCAACGCATATAAAAAGACAGGTGTCACAGTAATTATTGCAGTAGGAGGGACAACGAGACAATGGTTCCACATTGACAAAACATTGAACAATATCCAGGTATTTACCTGTAACTTACACATTTTGTGTAATTATAACAATAATAAAGCATTATAAAATACATTATCGCTAAAATTCGTTCCATCTTGTCCACTAGCGACGCTGAGATCATTATTCATGCGTTCGTTACGTCTCGTCTCGATTACTGTAACGTATTATTTTCGGGCCTCCCTATGTCTAGCATTAAAAGATTACAGTTGGTACAAAATGCGGCTTCAAGGCTTTTGACAAAAACAAGAAAGTTTGATCATATTACGCCTATACTGGCTCACCTGCACTGGCTTCCTGTGCACTTAAGATGCGACTTTAAGGTTTTACTACTTACGTATAAAATACTACACGGTTTAGCTCCAGCCTATCTCGCCGATTGTATTGTACCATATGTCCCGGCAAGAAATCTGCGTTCAAAGAACTCCGGCTTATTAGTGATTCCCAGAGCCAAAAAAAAGTCTGCGGGCTATAGAGCGTTTTCTATTCGGGCTCCAGTACTCTGGAATGCCCTCCCAGTAACAGTTAGAGATGCTACCTCAGTAGAAGCATTTAAGTCCCATCTTAAAACTCATTTGTATAATCTAGCCTTTAAATAGACCCCCCCCTTTTTAGACCAGTTGATCTGCCGTTTCTTTTCTTCTCTCCTCTTCTCCCCTGTCCCTTGCGAGGGGGAGTTGCATAGGTCCGGTGGCCATGGATGAAGTGCTGGCTGTCCAGAGCCGGGACCCCGGGTGGACCACTAGCCTGTGCATCGGTTGGGGACATCTCTGCGCTGCTGACCCGTCTCCGCTCGGGATGGTTTCCTGTTGGCCCCGCTGTGGACTGGACTCCAGCTGATGTGTTGGATCCACTGTGGACTGGACTTTCACAATGTTATGTCAGACCCACTCGACATCCGTTGCTTTCGGTCTCCCCTAGAGGGGAGGGGTTACCCACATATGCGGTCCTCTCCAAGGTTTCTCATAGTCATTCACCGACGTCCCACTGGGGTGAGTTTTTCCTTGCCCGTATGTGGGCTCTGTACCGAGGATGTCGTTGTGGCTTGTACAGCCCTTTGAGACACTTGTGATTTAGGGCTATATAAATAAACATTGATTGATTGATGATTGATTGATTGATTGATTATTTACAAGACATAATTGAGCCTGTTACATATACTCTGATGATTATCTTGTGTGATGACTGTATTATGATGATAGTATATATCTGTATCATGAATCAATTTAAGTGGACCCCGACTTAAACAAGTTGAAAAACTTATTCGGGTGTTACCATTTAGTGGTCAATTGTACGGAATATGTACTTCACTGCGCAATCTACTAATAAAAGTCACAATCAATCCACACTCTGGACAAGTCGCCACCTCATCGCAGGGCCAACACAGATAGACAGACGACATTCACACTCACATTCACACACTAGGGCCAATTTAGTGTTGCCAATCAACCTATCCCCAGGTGCATGTCTTTGGAGGTGGGAGGAAGCCGGAGTACCCGGAGGGAACCCACGCATCACGGGGAGAACATGCAAACTCAACACAGAAAGATCCAGAGCCCGGGATTGAACTCAGGACTACTCAGGACCTTCGTATTGTGAGGCAGATGCACTAACCCCTCTGACACCGTGCTGCCCCCAGTACAGTACATATTGCGTACAATTGACCACTAAATGGTAACACCCGAATAAGTTTTTCAACTTGTTTAAGTCGGGGTCCACGTTAATCAATTCATGGTAACTCTACGTTAAAACACTCTCTACCTCTAACAACCAAAAAGCTGTGAAAACGATGATGCTGTGTTCCAAATGTAAATTATTTACTGAACTTGTGTGAGCCTATGGCTTTGCACTTTGTTATATATATATATATATATATATATATATATATATATATATATATATATATATATATATATATATATATATATATATATATATATATATATATATTCATCCATTTGCTACCGCTTGTCCCTTTTGGGGTCGCGGGGGGTGCTGGAGCCTATCTCAGCTGCATTCGGGCGGAAGGCCGTGCACCCTGGACAAGTCGCCACCTCATCGCAGGGCCAACACAGATAGACAGACAACATTCACACTCACATTCACACACTAGGGCCAATTTAGTGTTGCCAATCAACCTATCCCCAGGTGCATGTCTTTGGAGGTGGGAGAAAGCCGGAGTACCCGGAGGGAACCCACACAGTCACGGGGAGAACATGCAAACTCAACACAGAAAGATCCCGAGCCCGGGATTGAACTCAGGACTACTCAGGACCTTCGTATTGTGAGGCACATGCACAACCCCTGTGTCACCGTGCTGCCCATGCTATTTTATATTCATAAATGTAAGTTTCTCAATACCCGACCTGTTTTTTGTGCCTTTAAAAAGAATTAGAACTCTACGTTAAAACACTCTCTACCTCTAACAACCAAAAAGCTGTGAAAACAATGATGCTGTGTTCCAAATGTAAATTATTTACTGAACTTGTGTGAGCCTATGGCTTTGCACTTTGTTTTATATATATATATATATATATATATATATATATATATATATATATATATATATATATATATATATATATATATATATACATACATACATACATACATAGATATATATATATATATATATACATACATACATACATACATACATACATACATACATACATACATATATACATATATACATACATACATACATACATATATATATATATATATATATATATATATATATACATACATACATACATACATACATACATACATATATATATATATAAATATATATATATAAAAATCTATCCATCCATCCATCCATCTTATTCGAGGTCGGGTCACGGGGGCAGCAGCCTAAGCAGAGAAGCCCAGACTTTCCTCTTCCCAGCCACTTCGTCCAGCTCCTCCCGGATGGTAAATTCATGGTTATGACCTTTCGGTCATAACCCAAAGCTCATGACCATAGGTGAGGATGGGAAGATAGATCGACCGGTAAATTGAGAGCTTTGCCTTCCGGCTCAGCTCCTTCTTCACCCCAACGGATCGATACATCGTCCGCATTACTGAAGACGCCGCACCGATCCACCTGTCGATCTCACGATCCACTCTTCCCTCACTCGTGAACAAGACTCCGAGGTACTTGAACTCCTGCACTTGGGGCAGGGTCTCCTCCCCAACCCGAAGATGGCACTCCACCCTTTTCCAGGCGAGAACCATACAAAATTAGCTACAAAAATAAATAAAGCTAGCATACTAACCTTACTTAACATGCTAACAGGAATTCGAAGTTCTGACCCATTGTCAACAAACTAATAATAATAATAATAACTACTATAGCAGCCGCAACATTAATGCTGCCACAACGATGACTCTTGCTGACCTACTGCCTTCGGTAATGGCACCATTCCCAAATTATGTGGGGACGGCGTGGCGAAGTTGGTAGAGTGGCCGTGCCAGCAATCGGAGTGTTGCTGGTTACTGGGGTTCAATCCCCACCTATAGTCACGTCCGTTGTGTCCTTGGGCAAGACACTTCACCCTTGCTCCTGATGGCTGCTGGTTAGCGCCTTGCATGGCAGCTCCCGCCATCAGTGTGTGAATGTGTGTGTGAATGGGTGAATGTGGAAATACTGTCAAAGCGCTTTGGAGTACCTTGAAGGTAGAAAAGCGCTATACAAGTATAACCCATTTATCATTTATCTATTGATAACCTCACTAACAACTTTAACGACGCCCTGCGCGACACCATTGATAGTGTAGCACCGCTAAAGCTAAAAAGGGCCCCTAAAAGGCGTACCCCATGGTTTACAGAAGAAACTAAAGCCCATAAATTTTCATGTAGAAAGCTGGAACGCAAATGGCGTGCGACTAAACTTGAGGTTTTCCATCAAGCATGGAGTGATAGTTTAATAACTTATAAACGCATGCTTACCTCAGCTAAAGCTAAATATTACTCAAATCTCATCCACCTCAACAAAAATGATCCTAAATTTTTGTTTAGTACAGTAGCATCGCTAACCCAACAAGGGACTCCTCCCAGTAGCTCCACCCACTCAGCAGATGACTTTATGAATTTCTTTAATAAGAAAATTTAACTCATTAGAAAAGAGATTAAAGACAATGCATCTCAGCTACAACTGGGTTCTATTAACACAGATACGACTGTATATACGACGGACACTGCCCTCCAAAATAGTTTCTCTCTCTTTGATGAAATAACATTGGAGGAATTGTTAAAATGTGTAAATGGAACAAAACAAACATGTTTACTTGACCCAATTCCTGGGAAACTTATCAAGGAGCTGTTTGTATTATTAGGTCCATCAGTGTTAAATATTATAAACTTATCACTTTCCTCTGGCACTGTTCCCCTAGCATTCAAAAAAGCGGTTATTCATCCTCTACTCAAAAGACCTAACCTCGATCCTGACCTCATGGTAAACTACCGGCCGGTGTTCCACCTTCCGTTTATCTCGAAAATCCTCGAAAAAATTGTTGCACAGCAGCTAAATGAACACTTAGCGTCTAACAATCTCTGTGAACCTTTTCAATCCGGGTTCAGGGCAAATCACTCTACGGAGACAGCCCTCGCAAAAATGATGATCTATTGCTAACGATGGATTCTGATGCGTCATCTATGTTGCTGCTTCTTGATCTTAGCGCCGCTTTCGATACTGTTGATCATAATATTTTATTAGAGCGTATCAAAACGCGTATTGGGATGTCAGACTTAGCCTTGTCTTGGTTTAACTCTTATCTTACTGACAGGATGCAGTGTTTCTCCCATAACAATGTGACCTCGGACTATGTTAAGGTAACGTGCGGAGTTCCCCTGGGTTCGGTTCTTGGCCCTGCACTCTTTAGTATTTACATGCTGCCGCTAGGTGACATCATACGCAAATACGGTGTTAGCTTTCACTGTTATGCTGATGACACCCAACTCTACATGCCCCTAAAGCTGACCAACACGCCGGATTGTAGTCAGCTGGAGGCGTGTCTTAATGAAATTAAACAATGGATGTCCGCTAACTTTTTGCAACTCAACGCTAAGAAAACGGAAATGCTGATTATCGGTCCTGCTCAACACCGACATCTATTTAATAATACCACCTTAACATTTGACAACCAAACAATTACACAAGGCGACTCAGTAAAGAATCTTATTATTATTATTAGCCTTTATTTAACCAGGTAAAATCCCATTGAGATCAAAGATCTCTTTTCCAAGGGAGACCTGGCCAAGAGGGCAGCAGCAAGGTTACATTAAAAACAGTAAACAAATACATAAAACATCTCATTTACGACATTAAAACTTGCTCACATAACACATCTGAATCTGGGTATTATCTTCGACCCAACTCTCTCGTTTGAGTCACACATTAAGAGTGTTACTAAAACGGCCTTCTTTCATCTCCGCAATATCGCTAAAATTTGTTCCATTTTGTCCACAAGCGACCCTGAGATCATTATTCATGCGTTCGTTACATCTCGTCTCGATTACTGTAACGTATTATTTTCGGGCCTCCCTATGTCTAGCATTAAAAGATTACAGTTGGTACAAAATGCGGCTGCTAGACTTTTGACAAAAACAAGAAAGTTTGATCATATTACGCCTATACTGGTTCACCTGCACTGGCTTCCTGTGCACCTAAGATGCGACTTTAAAGTTTTACTACTTACGTATAAAATACTACACGGTCAAGCTCCTGCCTATCTTGCTGATTGTATTGTACCATATGTCCCGGCAAGAAATCTGCGTTCAAAGAACTCCGGCTTATTAGTGATTCCCAGAGCCCAAAAAAAGTCTGCGGGCTATAGAGTGTTTTCTATTCGGGCTCCAGTACTATGGAATGCCCTCCCGGTAAAAGTTAGAGATGCTACCTCAGTAGAAGCATTTAAGTCCCATCTTAAAACTCATTTGTATACTCTAGCCTTTAAATAGACTCCCTTTTTAAACCAGTTGATCTGCCGTTTCTTTTCTTTTCTTTTCTCCTCTGCTCCCCTCTCCCTTATGGAGGGGGAGGACACAGGTCCGGTGGCCACGGATGAAGTGCTGGCTGTCCAGAGTCGGGACCCGGGGTGGACCGCTAGCCTGTGCATCGATTGGGGACATCTCTACGCTGCTGACCCGTCTCCGCTCGGGATGGTTTCCTGCTGGTCCCACTATGGACTGGACTTTCGCTGATGTGTTGGATTCACTGTGGACTGGCCTTTCACAATATTATGTCAGACCCACTCGACATCCATTGCTTTCGGTCTCCCCTAGAGGGGGGGGGGGGGGGGGGGGTTACCCACATATGCGGCCTTCTCCAAGGTTTCTCATAGTCATTCACATTGACGTCCCACTGGGGTGAGTTTTTCCTTGCCCGTATGTGGGCTCTGTACCGAGGATGTCGTTGTGGCTTGTACAGCCCTTTGAGACACTTGTGATTTAGGGATATATAAATAAACATTGATTGATTGATTAAGTGCTTGTGCTTTAATGGAGTACAGAATATACACTTAAAGAGTGTATAAACATGTTATAGTTACAGTATTTGAACAGTTAAACAACCATCATTGATAATTATTGTGCTTTGATCTAATCACAAAGTTATAGTCCCAGTTCTTTTATTGATTCTGGAATGTTCTCTACCCAGTTTTGATGTTCTTTTTTTACATCAAAGGTGAGATCATGGCATTCAAAGCAACAGTGTCACGTCATTACATTAAAACACTTTTAATGGTCCAATCCCACTGCTCGAAATGTCTAATCTCATTCCTATGCAACTCACAAACCCTAAGAGGCGTAGTTACATATCTGGGGCCGTACTTATCAAGCTTCTTAGAGTGCCATTTTACACTTAAGTCCTGAGAATTTGCGAAATTTAGTCCTACTCTCAAACTTAAGAATAAAAGCTTTTTATCAACGTTCTTAAGTTTAAGAATCACTCCTACTCTCCACGATATTTAAGAGACCTTCAGAGGTGTCTTAAGTGGTTAGGAGTTGCCAGCAGGGGATGGCACTGAGGCGAGAGAGACGTGCGCGAACATTCAGGGAGCGGAACGATGTTCTGGATTTGTTTGATGACGAGCAGCTGATCAAACGGTATCGCTTAGACAGAGCGGGTATTATTTTTGTCACAGATTTAATACTTTTCGATTCCATGTTGATTTCTGCATGTGGCTGCAGTGGGCTAGTGTATATATAGAGCCACTCACACCAGTTTCAAATTAGTTGCCTAATTAATGAATTGGAAAGAAAATGTTATGACAGTAGCGTATACACACATACCGTGAGGTGAGTGACGTCAGTGAGTGTGTGGGCGACAGAAGAGAGGGAGCGGTAGCGTGAGTGCCGGCGGGGACTAGTTTGTTTTGTATTATTTTGTTGTTTATTGTCAAAATATACACTCCCATTGTCCACTTAAATAGTTCCAAGATATTTCTTTATTCTTAGACAACGGATTCCCTTCCGTGATTGGTCATTTCTATGGACACAGAAATGACGTCACCTAAAATTCCATTTACGGCACATAGTAATGTCGTAATTCAGCTCTGAATGTGACACTTAAGATTCAGTCCTACACTTCGCTGAAAGTGTGAGCAAGACGCTTGATAACTAACTTTTAAGTGCAGCTTTCAGCGAAGAATTTATTTACTCTTAAGTCAACTCTTAGCAGACTTCTTAGGAGTAATTCTGAGAAGCTTGATAAGTACGGCCCCTGGAGGCTGCTTTGACAAATAAAATCTGAAATAATACTAGGATCGCAGACCTCCACCAAGTCCAACCTCCAAATAGTAAAACAAAAGTGCAGAGTCCCTGAACCAAATCTTCTAACAAGTGGACTGTTTGGGGTAGCCCCTCTGTCATCTTTTCTCATCAAATCCAAAAAGAATGTGGCGGCATTCTACTTTGTTAGCTGGAATACTTATTGTGCTTAACTGGAAGGCTACAGCGCCTCCCTACCACGCCTGATATTTTTTATTTCTTTAAATTGGAGAAAATAGGCTGACATTGAATGGTTGTTCAAACTTCAAGAAATATGGGATGCTTTCTTAAAATATGTAAAGGAGTATACTCTCCAGTTTGGCCCCGTTTGAGACATGGTTGAATTGTGGGTGATTGATGAGCCTTTTGTTTGCTTTTGTGTACTGCTGCATTCAGAACCATTCGGAAGTGCAGTCGTCTGTGGCTTTATATCAATATTTGCATGTACTTGGACTGATATTTTTTCTTGTGGGTGGCGGAAAGAAGAACATTTGATTTGTGTTTTATTGTATTTCTGTTAACTTTGTGTCAAAAAAGTTTTTTTTTAAAAAGTGCTGAATCCAGACTGAAACATTTAAATTATCTATAGGGGAATGAAATAACTGAGTGAACCCTCTTGTCAGTCATTTACTCGCTTGTATCTGTGGGTGGAGGTGGGACACATGGCTGTTAGCATGCACACAAAGACGTTGCGGCTCGTAGCACAAACGTAAGGTTATGTGGTAGAAATTATCCAGATTATTATTGGAATTATTATGTTCATACCATATTGCTAACGGTCTTGTTGTATTCATTAGGCTAAATCTGGGACCTTGGTACTACATTTCATACCATCAAATATGTGCTGGTATAATAATTTATTTAATCTTTGATCTAACAAAGTGACATACAAACCCCAACAATTACATAACCATTTGGGGGTGGTCATCGCAGCTTACCTAGTCTATTTCAAATGTCCACATTAAATGCAAAATCATACGAAAGAAGTTCAAAATATAATATTTAATCTTTTTTTTGAAACCCTGTTTCTTGTGTGAAGTAGACCAATAAAGGAAACACTTTTCGACCAAAATACAGAGTGTCATTCATCGGTGTCCCCTTAATTTCCGAGGGTAGTCCTCTTCTTGATCACATGCTCCATGTCGGCATGTTCGGATGTGTCCAGTTTGATGTTGTACTTAGCCAGGATCTTCATGATCGGCCTGATCTTTAGCCACCACTGTGTTTTTGGAATGCGGTGTCTGCAGCAGTCAACAGAAAAACTGATTATGCCAAACAGCCATCAATAATTGGGAGTACAATGCTGCTGGATGCATCATACTCAAAATCGGTGTCTCCCTTTAAATCAGCCAGGGGCTGGAAGGTGAGCGCCCTCTTCTTCATGCCCAGCACACAGGCAGAGGCTGGCGTATTGGCAAAGATACGACCTAAGGCAGCCAAAAAGATATATTACATCATTCCAGAACACAACTCATATCACCGTATACTATCAATGAAAATACCAGCAACATCAAAGAGGTCATATTACGATATTACCGTCTTTTCAGAGTGCGCCGTTTTGTGTGTGCTCTTATTTGCGAGCCTCCACTTCGACTGCGTCTAGTCCCAGTCATCCATGTTGTAGTTTTTAGCACTTCAAAGTGGAGTCGACTGACAGATATAAGTTGGAACTATACGCTACTTTGGATTGGAAATGGAATAAGCATAGGATGCATGTGCATGTACGAGACAGTCTGCCCCACAACGCGAGGATAGAGAATAATAAAGAGCTTAATGACTACAATGGCAGACTCGCGCAAATGTCTTCAGGTAAATTTCTACCATATATGGAGATATCCGCTGTCATCACCGATTGGAAAAATTTCACAAATTTGTCAAATTCTATACGTCTCATTTGAAGGACGTATTAAGGAAGGCAAGATTGTTTTATAAATATCTCCGCCATGCCTCCCTCCATGGTTTAATTTCAATTTTTCAGGACTTATGCAGATCCTAAATACACAAAAACAGGTATCAATAGGTAAGACTAGTTACATTTGCATAGTAGGTCCCCTTTGACATTGTGTATTTAGTTGTAAAGTAGAAATTAACTGTACTCACACAGGTCTGCATGCATTCAGGCTTTGGCTCATTTACATTATTGTACAACACTAGCACTGCATCTGTCCTGACTTATTTTGAGATTTTTTTTTTACAAAACCCAAAACCAGTGAAGTTGGCACGTTGTGTAATTTGTAAGTAAAAACAGAATACAGTGACTTGCAAATCCGTTCAACGTATATTCAATGGAATAGACTGCAAAGACAAGATGTTTCATGTTCGAACTGAGAAACTTAATTTTCTTTTGTAAATAATCATTAACTTAGAATTTAATGCCAGCAACACATTGCAAAAAAGTTTGCACAGGGGCATTTATACCACTGTGTTACATGGCCATTCCTTTTAAAGTTAAAGTTAAAGTACCAATGATTGTCTCACACACTAGGTGTGGTGAAATTACTCTCTGCATTTGACCCATCACCTTGTTCACCTTCTGGGAGGTGAGGGAAGCAGTGAGCAGCAGCGGTGGCAAGCACCCGGGAATCTTTTTTGGTGATTTAACCCCCAATTCCAACCCTTGATGCTGAGTGCCAAGCAGGGAGGTAATGGGTCCCATTTTTTTATAGTCTTTGGTATGACTTGGGGTTTGAACTCACGACCTATACCGATCTCAGGGCGGACACTCTAACCACAATGCCACTGAGCAGCTAACAACATTCAGTAAACATTTGGGAACTGAGGAGACCAATTTTTTAAGCTTTTCAGGTGGAATTCTTTCCCATTCTTGCTTGATGTACAGCTTAAGTTGTTCAACAGTACGGGGTCTCCGTTGTGGTATTTTACGCTTCATAATGCGCCACACATTTACAATGGGAAACAGGTCATGGCCTACAGGCAGGCCAGTCTAGTACCCGCACTCTTTTATTACGAAGCCACGCTGTTGTAATATGTGGCTTGGCATTGTCTTGCTGAAATAAGCAGGGGCGTCCAAGATAACGTTGCTTGGATGGCAAGGTTTTCCAGTTCGAACGTTAAGTATCTTGTCTCTGCAGTCTATTCAATTGAATATAGGTTGAAAAGGAGTAGCAAATCATTTTATTCTGTCTTTACATACGATTTACACAACGTGCCAACTTCAATGGTTTTGGATTTTGCAAAGTCACAGTGTTCATTGATAACTGGCAGGAGGAGCGATCGCATTAATTAACTTTTTGCTGTGCACACATGAACTTGTGCAAGAACAATTGTGCAGAGCACAGCCCCACCAACAAAAGCCTGATTTACTAAAGATTTGCGTGCGCTAAAACACGTACAAACCTGATACCACACACAAAGCTGATCTACTAAACCGGTGCAAAGGGAATTGCATGTTAAATGAGCAGAATAAGGCATGACATCCCTTGTCTTCATTAATATTAAAAATATATGCTGCTCATCACCATTTTGCGAGCACTACTTTGCGTTTTATTTAGCTTCTGTCAGAAGGATGTGCAAACTGACAGTTCCACACACGGCTGCAGGATTAGACATATCTATTCAGCAATTTTATTTTGTAATTTTATTGCTACTGGATGACTTATGGGGCTGAATTAAATGAATTCAATTTATGCGTTTTGGTAACTGCCGGTGTTTTTTTTTTAACACTCGTTTTTTGTTTTTTTAAGAAATATATTACTATAATATACCTCCTACGTAAAAAGACGTCTTTCATTGTCAATTTTCTTGTGTTTTAGTCATTCCAGACGCACGACTGCGCTGGTGATGCAATCCACAGCCTCGCGCACTGAATGTGAAAGTGAAAGAAAAGTGTCAGGAATTGTCAGTGTGCATATGTTTCTGTTGTCTTGATTGCAAATCAGAAATGTTAACATCGCACAAAAGGTAGGAGCATGATAACATGTATTTGAAGAAAATTATTGTCTCTGTGGTAAAAGCCTTGTATGCCTAAAATCCTCATTTAAAAAGGGCATTCTGCACCACCTTTTAATTGCACACAATGCATTGTTAGTAGATCACATGCAACACGCCTACTCATAGTACACACTATTTTATTTTTTGCGTACGCTGTCTAGCACATGGTATTTGGAGCTCAGTAAATCAGGCCCAAAGTGTGCTTGAATATTGGGTCATCAAACTAGATTTTAGGAGTCAAATGTGCTTTAGCACAGAATAGATTGCCGTGTGTGTGTTTACACGAAGAGCCCCTTTTCCATCGCAGTTTTAATATGTCTTTTTTAATGTTTTAAAAAAAATACCTGTCAACATTTGTACTTGATAAAATATAGAAACTTTTCTGAGATTTTCACCACCGTCTGCTGGCAGTAGCTCTGGAGAAAATGTACATTTTCTTTTTTTATTACAGGAAACATCGGTTAACGGGAAGAGGCCAAGAAGGAAGAACAAAATATGTGCCTTTCACATGAAAACAAAAGGGGTCAAAGGTATGCATATAGTTCAGACTCCATATTTCTGACTTTTTAACTAACAACAATATTTTATATTATACATGACATTGTCATTTTACAAATTAGCAAAAAGAACTGCTGCAACAAAAGGGGTGTGTGACACATAGGGCCTGATCGACATATAAAACACGTGCAAATTTGATAGCACACGCAAAGGTGATCTACTAAATGTGCAGTAAATGATTAAGGAGCACCATGGTGCAAGACCCGTTGTACATGCAAAAACCTAATTTAGATAAGACTGTGTCTACACCAATTTTCAACTGCACACGCAGTCTTACTAGATCACATGGAACAGGCCCACTAATAGTACACACAATTTTTTGGTTTGCACACGCTGTTTAGCATTTGGTATTTAATTTTAGTAGGTCAGGCCCATAATGTAGTAATGTCAACGTGAATGAGTAAATGCAAAAGCAGCCACTTGCACAGCATAGACTCAAACAATGTTTCTGCATGCACTACATGATGAGAAATATATTATAGGTCGGTGTTTTTCAACCTTTTTTGAGCCAAGGCACATTTTTTGCGTTGAAAAAATTCAAAGGCACACCACCAGCAGAAATCATTAAAAAACAAAACACAGTTGACAGTAAAAAGTTAAAGTAGTTGTCGCAATTGTTGGGTATGACTTTAAACCATAACCAAGAGTGCATCAATATTGCTCTTGTCTCAAAGTAGGTGTACTGTCACCACCTGTCACATCATGCCGTGACTTATTTTGAGTTTTTTGCTGTTTTCCTGTGTGTAGTGTTTTAGTTCTTGTCTTGCGCTCCTATTTTGGTGGCTTTTTCTCTTTTTTTGGTATTTTCCTGTAGCAGTTTCATGTCTTCCTTGACTGCTATTCCCCACGCCTGCTTTGTTTTAGCAATCAAGAATATTTCAGTTGTTTTTATCCTTCTTTGTGGGGACACTGTTGATTGTCATGTCATGTTCGGATGTACTTTGTGGACGAAGTCTTTGCTCCACGGTAAGTCTTTGCTGTCGTCCAGCATTTTATTTACTTTGTAGCCAGTTCAGTTTTAGTTTTGTTCTGCATAGCCTTCCCTAAGCTTCAATGCCTTTTCTTAGGGGCACTCACCTTTTGTTTATTTTTGGTTTAAGCATTAGACACCTTTTTACCTGCACACTGCCTCCCGCTGTTCCCGACATGTACAACACAATTAGCTAACTGCTGCCAACTACTGATATGGAAGAATATTACACAATTATACTATGCCGAGCTCTAGACAGCACCGACACTCAACAACAACACATAATGTGCAGACTATAATTACTGGTTTGCAAAAAATATTTTTAACCCAAATAGGTGAAACTAGATAATCTCCCACAGCACACCAGACTGAATCTCACGGCACGCTAGTGTGCCGCGGCACAGTGGTTGAAAAACACTGGTATAGGTCACCTAATGTCACATACCGCTCATTAAATATGCGAGTCTCGAAGTGGTGGGCCAGAGAGCGTCTGTTGTCTAAGCGTTCTGGCGGGCTTTTGCCTTTCTCGAAGAAAAATGCGCTATGCTTGGGTTGTTTTAGAAAAGGATAGTATAAAGGCGAAAAGGATAAAAGTTTCTTCAGAGTTTTTCAAGGTAATCATGAAGAGAAAAACATGTCAAGAAAGAAGACGAGAAAAAGGGGCACGTACTCTAGTCAAGGAGGGTAGAGTCGAAGAATATACGAGTTTGCAATGATCACTTCGTTAAAGGTTTGTTTGATATACTTTTAGCGTTTAGTATTTCCCATTGAAGTATTATCTTGATATTATTTGTACTTCTTAAACACATTTTGTTGTGTTTTGTAAAGCACTAACTCAGTGAGTCTAAATAAAATAAATCAAATGTGAGCAAAACCTAAAAGAGTTCAATTTTTACCAAAGGCAGCAATCATAAATTAATCTTTCAACACATACAGAATGTTGACATCCATAGTTATATTTTGATGAAGACGGGGAAAAACACGCTACTCGTAAACGTGTACAACAGCAACAAAGCAACAAACATGACTGTAGAGGCAAAGTAAAATAATGAAATGCAACCTCATCCTAACAAAAAATCGATGCATGATTTATCCAGCAGTCTTGACACAAATATTCTTGACCCTGCCACACACAAAGAAGTTGTAGACCTCCATGCTTTTCCTAGTTTTCATCGGTTTTGTTGTGTAGAATGAAGTCTGGAGCACACGATAGTTCAACATGTCTGGAACGCGACCGACAGAGCCTTGAGGTCACTCGACAAATCTTATTTTGATAACGTATAGGGATAGATTCTATTACATAGTTAGCATTTTTTACTCATATCTGCTTTTAGTGGTAAGATCTTGTGTTCTGAGATAGGTCGCATTCGGCTTGCTGCACAGTAGCCATGTTGGTTTGGTGGCCCAACATTTCGTTCACTTTTGTTCAAAAGTCACATGTCCGAATACAACCTACTGTTACAATGTACATTTTAAACCATCTTACCGTGTCTATAGCACTCTTTAAGCTTTTCAGTGACCCACAGGACCGACTTGGCACCCATCTTAGTGCCAAAGTTCCTGTCAAAGGGTGTTGGAGTACCGCCCTGCAATGGACACATAGGAAATGAGTAGGTCAACCAGTTTAGTGAGGTATTACTTATCATCTCTTCATTGATTATTATTGAATAGATTAAGTTAAATATGTAGGCTTGATAGTTGATCCATCATGTCTTGAGGCAAAATAAAGTGCACTATTTGGATGCAACCAGCAGGGCGTTGTCGAAGCAGTAGTAATAGTGTAGTGTGTGTGTACAGTCCTCCCTCGCCACCTCGCGCTTCAAATATTGTGGCTTCACTATATTGTGGATTTTTAATAAAATATATTTTTAAGCATATTCTACATATTTCTGACCTAAATTATGTGTTAAAGGGGTCCTATTATGCAAAACCAACTTTTCGTACCGTTGGTAATTATGTTGAACATATTTAGTAGGTCGTAAACCGATTTGTTATGTTCTAACTATGTGAGTATTTGATTTATTAATAACATTCCTACTAAATTCGTTTACAATGGCCAGGCCTGTAACCAATTAGCCGCGATAAACGAGGGACGACTGGAGTGTACAAACACACAGCTCAAGTCAACAACTGACCTGCTGCATGTGTCCCAGGACATTCTTGCGACAGTCAAAGGTGCCTTTTCCTTCTTCTGAGTATAAATTTAAGATGAAGTCTGTGGTGTAGTTGGCATTAGAGTTCTCGTTCCTATTGCGGAAATAGCAGCACCAGATGATGACAATATCCACTCACTCAACAGCCTATTGGTCATTTTTGCTGCATGTTTGATTTCCAGCTGGAAAAAAATCATACCTGAGAACCAAGCCTCTTTTCACCGTTGTCTTCATCTTCTCCAAAAGATGCTCAACATTCACCTTAAGAAAGAATACACAACTCATCACTGATCCAAATTTTTACTTAGGCTCACAAATATTTCCTGTTTTTTAACCTCCAGATCTTTAATGTTGAATTTTTCCTCAAAGATGTAGGCAGCGTCAGCCCCAGCAGCTAGGCCTGCCATAGTGGCCAAATAGCCACAGTAGCCACCCATCGTCTCAACAAGGAAAACGCGACGTTTGGTCCCTGCTGCTGACTGCTTAATCCTGTCACACGTCTGCAGGTAGCACCAAGCAGGACGTTGATTAACACTTGTGTATCTTTGCGTGAAAGTGTGTGTGCGTGTGTGTGTGTAATGGTAGTCAAGCTACTGACAGAGGTGATCATGTTGAGAGCGGTGTCGGCGCCAATGCTGAAGTCAGAGCCAGGAACATTGTTAGAAACGGTGGCAGGGATAACCACCATAGGGATACACATTTCCTCGTATTTCTCTCGGGCCTGGACCAGCTCCAGACCTCCCACATAGGCCTGCAAACAAGGATGATTAGGAGTTGCTTGGTTTGATGTTCTCTCACTTGGTTTAGTTCCTACCTCAAATCCTCCAATGATCACCAAGGCATGGATGTTAAACTTTGCAATGTTCTGGCTGATGTCCTCCATACATTTAGCTGGAAGAGTTCTTTTGGAAACCAGTGACAACATTTGTGTTTTTATGGTAAATACAAAAATGGGGAAGACATGTTTTTTTACGATGGGAACTAAAATAATTGCAGATACAAATCTTTACCTCTTGGTGCCCAACTGGGAGCCTCCCAGTCCAGTCCAGCCACTCACGGAAGTCCAGTTGATTGGCTCTACCTATGGTGAGAGAAATCATAGTCGTGGTCAAAATATTACATACACCTTTACACCGCTTGTTTCTTTGGATGTCGCGTGGGGGCTGGAGCATGGCAGTTTATCATCTGGACAAGTCGCCTTCTCATAAACTGTCACTGAGAAAATATATTTGAAGCCAGTGAAGCCAAACATCAGTTTGTGAGGTATTTACATTATTAAAAGTTAAATTGTTAATTAACTTTTCTGAGAAACAACATATTCCAGACCGATACAAACATGTCCACTGTGGAGGACACTGCTTGTCAGAGAGTAAAAGTTGAAAGACACTAAAGTGTACACTATTGTGTTGTACTGGATGTTTACATTGTTACTTTAACACAGCGTTTCTCAAAGTGTGGGGCGCGCCCCACTGGTGGGGAATAGAGACATGACAGGTGGGGTGCGAGGAACGGGAGGAAATTTCACTTTTATTTTTTTATTATTATATTCTTTGATTTTTTTTTTTACTATGCTTTCATTTTCTATACACACTGTAAATCACTTTGTGATTCTGTCTGTGAAATCCGCTATATAGATAAATGTAAATTACTTATTTTTCCTGTAGGCTTTACATTTCTAGGTAGGAGCGAAAGTTTACTGACATAGCAACAGTAACTAATGGGGGCGGTGCTAAGCGGAAGCTTTGTGAATGGCGAGTCACTGTGCGAGGATTTGCTGTTTTGCAAATACATAAAAAATAGAGCCACTGCTGATGAGCTGTTCAAGATAATGGACAGTTTCCTCAAAGAACACGACCTTAAATGGGAAAACTGTGTGGGCTTTTGCTCTGATGGCGCGCATGGCAAAGTCAAGAAACGGGCTGCAGGCTCTAATAAAGAGGGTTGCGCCAAATGCGCAATGGACACAATGTGTCATTCACCGGGAAACACTCGCGTCAAGGCAGCTCAGCCCCGAATTCAATGAGGTTTTAACAGTGGCAGTGTCAAGCCTGCAACCCCGATTTGAAAAGCTGTGCAGTGCAAAACAGGCTCATTGCAGCCACTAATGCTGGAGTACTGTAAAACTCATGTTCACTTGCCCTGTCCTCCTTTTTTTGGCAAAGATTGCAAAGTGGCACTTTTATTTTCATTTATTATTGAACTTGATGCAAGTTATTTGATTTATTATTGAACTTGATGCAAGTTATAACACTTTTATTTGATTTATTATTGAACTTGATGCAAGTTATAACACTTTTTTTGATTTATTATTGAACTTGATGCAAGTTATAACACTTTTGTTTTATTTATTATTGAACTTGATGCAAGTTATAACACTTTTGTTTTATTTATTATTGAACTTGATGCAAGTTATTTGATTTATTATTGAACTTGATGCAAGTTATAACACTTTTATTTGATTTATTATTGAACTTGATGCAAGTTATAACACTTTTTTTGATTTATTATTGAACTTGATGCAAGTTATAACACTTTTTTTGATTTATTATTGAACTTGATGCAAGTTATAACACTTTTGTTTTATTTATTATTGAATTGATGCAAGTTATTTTATTTGATATTGAACTTGATGCAAGTTATACCACAGCTGCACAGTTATTTTATTTATTATTGAACTTGATTTTATTTTATGTTATTGAGTTTGAATGTATAAAACTTGATGTTACTTGATGTTCGATAAATTTGAAAATGTTAAGCTTGGCATTAGCGTTCTGTTGAGGCGATGGGGGCAGGTGGGGCTTGAAAACTCCCCCTTGTCCAAAGTGGGGGATGACAAAAAAAGTTTGAGAACCACTGCTTTAACACAAGCAACTGTAAGTTTTTTTCTATTATATTTGCTTGAAACAGTGGATGTCCCTTCACTATTCTTTGCACTTACAACACGTTTGTAGTAATACATATGATTAGAAAATTTTAGCTTTATGTATATATGTTTCACTTTATGTATATATGTTTCACCTCTAGACAACGTCACGCGTGTTAAAACGTTCAGAAAACTATCAGCGGGCTTTATGCTTATATAAATGTGTATTTATAAATATTATACCATTATTCAGCTGTCTCCTAGAGAAAAAAAAGGAGAGGAGTATGCTCGCAAATTTAGAAAGCCTTGAAAGCATCTCATCACCGCGGCCTTGGAGAGGACAAGTGCCTGATAAGAGAACAAAAGCCTATTATTCTACCCCCTTTTTTGCGATGAGAAAAAACAAGGAGGCAAAGGGAGGAAAGCGTAGAAGCGGCCTCGACTAAATCTAATTAACTCACTCACATTCCAAAGGAAAAAAGGTGGGGACCAACACGAAAAATCAGTATAGACTTAACAATCTTAAATAAGTAATATAATGTAATGTAAAAAAAACATGGCGTTTATTTTTTGATATCAAAATAAAACCCAAAGTAGTTTGGCTAATGAAGACTCATAAACAAGATTTGTTTTTCTCCAACGCCTCCTTGTGGTTCAGTACAACAGTTTGGCCAACAAAAATAAAGAAGAGTAATAACTCACACATTGAATACACAATCTTCACAGCCTTCATTCAGTTCGATGAGATGACAAAACATTTTAGCTAGTTATTTAAACACTGATACAGTTTGCAGTTAAATAAAGGACGAGTGAACATCACAGTGAACAAACTAAAGAATTTATAAACAAGTTGTGACAGCGTTCCCGACACATCATCTGGAATCTTATCACGAATTATCATCGTACCGTTTACCGTTACATCCCTAGTCCATTAACAAGTAAAAAGTCAAGGGCGGTCACGGCATGTTCTTGCCGCCGATGCTGGTCAATTTTTTAGGGCATTACGGCATATGACGAGGCCGGTTGCGGGAGTTGCCGTGGTTAAATTTGAGCCCTGCAATGGCGCCTATTGAGTGATTTTTAAGAGGAATCAAAAAAGAACCTGAGAAAATTGTAAGTGACTTAGAAAATGAGGTACAAAAAGATGATGGATGTGATGAAGATGTGAAGTAGGAGATTGAGAATGAAACTGAAAGTATATGTGAACATTGTGTTGTACCGAGTGAGTGTGACAGGGACATCCCCAAGCAATTTGAATTAAAGAGAGGGTATGATAAGCCCTTTCGCCACCTGGGATGCAGTGAGACTATTGGACTGATCACCCCGAGGATCATTGCACTCCTAGTGGTGATTTCAATCTTTTTTTAAACAATAAAATTATTAAAATCACTTGAGGGTCAAAATCTTGGCCTGCGATATTTAGATATGGTAGGCCTTAAACATCTCCAAACGAGGCTTCCGCTTGATTACTGTTAGTACCAGATAATCTTAAACTGGTTGACCTGATTAAGGCTAGTTTTGCGGGTGCTTTTTCACCCCATATGTTAATGTCGACAGGTCAGCTTCCCGTGACCCTGACATTGGCTTCCCCCTGGTTGGCTTCGCCTTGGTTGATGATCATGACGTTGTCACCTCTTCTTCTATCGCCTCCTCCCTCTCAGCTCAGGCTGCGGAACTCATTGCGCTCACTACTGCATGCACACTGGCCAGTGGCAAATCCTTTTAAATTATAGTCCTGATGGCAATTCCAGCTACTTTTTCCCAGTGTACGCTAAATTGTCACATAGGTTCGATCATGTGTTAAAAGAGGTTGATTATGACTGTGTAAAGCAGTAGTTCTCAAACATTTTTCACCAAGTTTCATCTCAGAAAAAAAACTTGGCTCTCCAAGTACTACTATAATGACCAACAATAAAATACAGTAGCGTATTATGGCTAAATATTCATTAAAAACAAGACAGAGGTTTTATTTAACAAGTATATTTAGTGTTTTGGCCACTGTATCATCAGTTTGAGAATAGAAAAATAAAACACTGTACTTTATTCAATACATTTTTTGGCATACCACTAGTGGTACACGTACCACAGTTTGCGAATCACTGGTTTGCATGTTCTCCCCGTGACTGCGTGGGTTCCCTCCGGGTACTCCGGCTTCCTCCCACCTCCAAAGACATGCACCTGGGGATAGGTTGATTGGCAACACTAAATTGGCCCTAGTGTGTGAATGTGAGTGTGAATGTTGTCTGTCTGTCTATGTTGGCCCTGCGATGAGGTGGCGACTTGTCCAGGGTGTACCCCTTCCGCCCGAATGCAGCTGAGATAGGCTCCAGCACCCCCCGCGATCCCAAAAGGGACAAGCGGTATAAAATGGATGGATGGATGGTCTAAAGTATGTGTTAAAGGGTTCTGTACATGCGCAGACATGTTTTGCCAACGCTGCATGATTTGTGCCAGGCCCAATCCCGGTAGGCCGCTAAGGACTACGTCAGCCGCCAACCCCCCACGCCCCACCTGAATTTCCTGTTCAACATGTAATGATTGATTTGATGGAACTCCACCCATGTGAAGGGAATAAATATTGCTTGGTGATGGTCAAAGCATTCCACACAAAGAATGCGACAGCTGACACCGTAGCAAAGCGAGAGGTAATTCCACGATAGGACATCCCGGAAAACATATCCTCCGATAATGGCCCCCATTTTGCAAACGCATTAATGACCAACATGAGTGACACTTTAGGTGTCGATCTGAGAAACTACTGCAGTTACCACCCGCTGTCAGGGGAGCGGTAGGGAGAGAAAACGGCAACATTAAACAGAAAATAATGCTTTTATGAGACCGGCATGAATTGGATACGATGCCTGCCCCTGGTACAGATGCAGATGCAGATGCAGATGAGAGTTGGCAGTTAAAGCAACCTGTCTCCCTTTGAGATTTTGTTGGGTGCCCTACCAAATGTGCTGATGGGTCCCAGGTCACAACGATCTCTCCTTCAAGGGAGATGATATTGCTTGCACTTAACCAATTCTCTTACTGCCATCAGGAGGACAGTTTGAGAAGCACTTCCGAGAACCGCCAACAGACTCCTGCACAACATCCAACCCTGCCATTTCCTTATACGGAACCCAAGCCCAAAGAAGTTCAAGCTCGGACGCTGGCTTGGGCAGTTCCAGGTTTAACTGACGACCCACACTGCAGTCAAGGTTGTGGGACGTGCTACGTGGGTCCACGCCACTCAATACAAACGAGTCCCACAGCTGACGACGGTTCCGTGTGTCATGTGCAAGAATCCATCCCACAGCACACACGCGCAAGGAGTGAAGTGCTAGTAACCTCTCCTCTGAGGTCATAGAAGAGCGAGCCCTTTTGCACCACACAAAGAAACTTGTTATAGGGCCAGAAGTAGACGAGGCACCGTGGTTCCGCGGCAATGCACCGGCCAACGTCACCACCAACAAGCCCGACCACCCAACCTCAAACTGTGCTCTTTTTCCAACCTTCAAATCCCACCGCTGTTATGTGACTTGTAAATGTTTTAATTCTTGTTTTTAGTGATTCCTTTGGAATCAAAGGGAGGAAATGTGTTGGAAAACATTCATGTACCTTTGTGTAAATTGCAACAGTGCTGTGCGTAAAGCACATTCTGGCCTGTGTGTGACATTGTCCGCATTGACTCACTGAAAGTATCTCTTCTCCCTTCTTGTTGCTCATTCAACAATTCACCATTGTTCCCAGTGTGGGCACTTTCCACAGAGTTGCGTCATATGCTCTTACCCCCTCCATCCCACCTTTATTTCAGTGTATAAAGAATAATGCATCTCTCTTCCTATTGCGCACTGCTTACATACTTTGCTATGAATGTGACCTTTTTCCATTTGAGAGGCTTGAGCTTTTCAAATAAATTTAAGAAAGACAATTTTGTTTGACTACTTGATTAGAAAAAATTCTAATACAAGCTCTTGGGACAGTCATGAATGTCATGTCTCTGGGTGGGAAGGAGCCTGAGCTGGTGCGAACCGTTGATAAGTTCCAGGTAGATATACATAGTGTGATTCACATCGACACACAGCAAAGGCTCTGGAGCCAGTTCCCTCGAGAGGGGTTGGGCTGTCTTTCACTCTCACGTAGTAAGCACTGACAGAGAGGTGACGGGCAGGTAGAAATAGCGGTAGAAATACTTGTTGCCCCCGTCTCAGAGCATGTACATTGGAGTTCAACCCAGAAGACGAGTGTAGTCTCTCTTCGCCTTCGGGGGACAGGTTTTGACTGTTGTTTGCACCATATAGCAGTTCAGAGTACGTATCATTTTTGGATTTGGAGTACTGAAGGGTACTCCTTCAGCTGATTCCTTTGTTCTTGTGGGGGACTCCAACGCTCACACTGGCAACGACAAAGAGACCGGGAGAGGCATGATTGGGAACAACTATTGTGGACTAAAACTCCTCATCCTTCCTGGAAAAGTCTGTCCAGAGGTACTGGAGAAGAGGGTCCAAGGGATAGTTGCACCTTAGATTCAGGGGGATCAGTGTGGTTTTCGTCTTTTTCGTGGAACTGTGAATCAGCTCTATACCCTTGGCAGGGTCCTTTAGGGTGCATGGGAGTTTGCCCAACAAATCTACATTTTTGTGGACTTAGAGAAGGCTTCCACAATGATTATCAGGAAATCCTGTGGCGAGTATGACAAAAGTATTTGCCAAAATCTGGCAGTCCACTCTGTGTATGACCAATGTCAGAGCTTGGTCGCAATTGTCGGCAGTAAGTCGAACCGGTTTCCAATGAGGTTTGGACTTTGCCAGGGCTGCCCTTTCTCACCAATTCTGTTCATAACTTTTATGGACAGAATTTCTAAGCACAGTCAAAGCGTTAATCTGATAGATCCGATTTGGTGGCTGCAGGATTGGGTCTATTTGGGGCGGTATAGCTCGGTTGGTAGAGCGGCCGTGCCAGCAACTTGAGGGTTGCAGGTTCGATCCCCGCTTCCGCCATCCTAGTCACTGCCGTCGTGTCCTTGGGCAAGACACTTCACCCACCTGCTCCCAGTGCCACCCACACTGGTTTAAATGTAACTTAGATATTGGGTTTCGCAATGTAAAGCGCTTTGAGTCACTTGAGAAAAAGCGCTATATAAATGTAATTCACTTCACTTATTTGCTTTTTGCAGATGATGTAGTCCTGCTCGCTTCATCTGGCTGTGATCTTCAGCTCTCACTGGATCGGTTTGCAGCTGAGTGTAAAGCGACTAGAATGAGAATCAGCACCTCCAAGTCCAAGAAGAACGGATTGTAAGATCGAAAGGCAGATCGGTGCAATATCTGCAGTGATGCGGACTCTGCATCGGTTCGCCATGGTGAAGAGGCAGCAAAGCCGAAAGCAAAAGCTTTGAATTTACCGGTTGATCTACATTCTTACCCTCACCTTTGATCATGAGCTTTGGGAAGTGACTGAAAGGACCAGATGGCAGGTACAAGCTGCCGAAATGGGTTTGCTCCAAAGGGTGGCGGGGCACTTTCTTAGACAGGGTGAGAAGTTCTGACATTCGGGAGGAACTCTTGAGTTAAGCCACTTGTCATCCATATTGAGAGGAGCCAGACTAGGTGGCTGGGGCAACTTGTCAGGATGCCTCCCAAATGTATCACTGAGGAGGTGTCCAGGACATGTCTGACCAGTAAGAGGCCTTGGCAAAGACACAGGAGACAGTAGAGAGACAATGTCTCAGCTGGCCTGGGAATGACTTGTGATACCTCAGGACGAGGGGTGAAGTAGTCGGGGAGAAGGGAGTTTGGGATTCTCTGCTTAAGGGAAGTTCACACATTGCCGGTTTAGATGGTGGTTCGTGATGATTTGGCAATTACCCATGCTCCACCTAAGCTCGTGTTAACATCGAACACAAAACCTAGAACCGGGACACCCTCTATATTTGCGCCGCAAGGTCTGTGATAGTACCGTGTTAACACCGGCATAATTAGTCACCCTGAACCTTCACTAAGTGGACATGGTAACTTCACGGAAGTGGCGGAATTAAACATAGGAGCATCTCGGCCTTACACGATGGCACAGCGGTTGATGCGGAGTAGAGGTTGGAGGACTTCGCCATCTTTCGTGGAGATTTGTGATACTACCGTGCCAATCTGCGTTGTCGCCATGTTCAAAACATTTTGAAAAAGGCCTACCGCCATTGTTAAGACACGATTCACGGCCATTTGAGAAATGGAATGAATCGCCATCTAATCAGGCAGTGTGTGAACGCCCCTTTAGGCTGCTGCCCCTGCGACCTGACCTCGGATAAGTAAAAGAAGATAGATGGATGGGTACTTTTCTTAATAAAAGGTTACAAAAGTCAGAATTTTCATTTTGTCAAGCTGTTTTGGACCTGATTCTAACCTAAGGAGGTGTTAATACTTATGTGATATGACTCACCTGTCCATGTGCGAGGCCGTCAAAGCCATCGTGAACAGCCAACATGTTGTGACCCTGGATGATGCCCATTCTGACCGCTGAACGCACTGCTGCATTCATGCCAGCACAAGGAGCGCCAACATTCATAATGGCTACATTGATGTTGCTCTGACATAAGGGAAGGATAATAAATATGAAAATACTTGGAGTAAATCTATAAATAATGGTTAATTTTAGTTCATAGTGAAGATTGTCCTTACTTTAACATCTGGGGGGTTAATGTGGGCCAGCAGCTTGTATGTGTTCCAGTTGTTTTCAAAGCTCCTACAAGTTAAGAGTTGATTGCATTTTTCAAACGTTTTTTTTCCCCAAACCTCACTGCTATCAATCTGAAGTAGATTTAAATAATAAACTTCTTACTTTCCTCTGAGCTTGATAGCATCCTCAAACCTGCCTTCAGCCATGGCAGCAGTCACATCTTTGGTCTGAAAAGGGTGCAAAAGATGATTTAAACCAGAACTGACAAAAGTTTATTCTTTTTAGCGTGATGATACACCAACATACCACTTGCACACACTCCATGAGCGGCAGCCTGACCGCTTGGTTCCCAGAGAGGCTGACCACGCAGGCTGGGGTATCTGGTGTGGCCTCCAAAAGCGCCATCACCGCCTCTACTCCCATTCTGCTGCCCTGCAAGACACAAACACGTTGTTACATCCTTTGGAAGAGCATGGGTAGAAATGATTTTCTGTTCTTTATTTTGTTGATTTGGTCTGCAACAATTACTTAAATTTGTCACAGTCCGAAATCAAGATCAATATTAAGATTGAATGAGGTGGAGTCCTTGTTCTCTTGTACTTAGTACCTATCTCGCTAAGTGTTAGCATATACCGTATTAAATACAAAATAGTACTCGCTAGGGCTGTGAATCTTTGGCCACCACACGATTCGATTCGACTTTTCGGGGTGCGATTCCATTTAGAATCGATTCTCAATTCAAAACGATTCTCGATTAAAATGTAATACTTTTTAAAAACATTGGGTGCCAGTTCTATGATTAACTACATTCCTCCATAAAATAAACAAGCAGCTGTGATACATTTCTATATTGCTTCACAGAAAACTGGTTTTGTTTAATAAAATTCTACCCAAACATTTAATCAAGTCAAATACAAATAAGGCACAGGAGAAGTATCCCACACTTGACTTCTCTTTTTTAAAGTAAATCTGCACAGCAGATATGGATTTTTAAAAATTGATTAACAATCATTTTAAATAAGAATCGCGACTCATTCTAAAATCAATTCTAAATGGCATGATATAATATCCCTATAGCGCTGCCTTAGCATGTCCTATATCTAATATTTATATTTGATTTGTGTTAGCATAGATATTGCATTTCAACCATTTACATTTGTATGAATCCTACTTCAGCTATTGTTCAGTAGGGTTAACACACAAATCGTTAGCATTTTTTGTATCCATTCTCTTTTTTTAATTTCTTGCTCTCTCAACGAAAGCGGACGCTTCCCTTCCCTCTCTATTACCTCTCCTCTCTATTACCTCTCCTGCATTTTCTTAGTGGTCTCGTATTGTCATATCTTATCTTTCTTGGGGCCTCTTTTTGCACTGCTCTCCAAAATCAAAACAATGGAATTGATCAACTTGCCTCTCAACGAAATTGACAAGACGAGAAGCTTGGTTTCGGGGGAACTTTTCTGTCCTGGCAGAATGTTTGTCGCTGGGGAGAAGTAGAGGGTCGTGTGCCTGGCGAGGACATTGAAGACATTCTCGTAATCATGGTAACAGGACATCTACTGATTGGAGTAAGCGTTGCCCTGATGTATCTACAAATTCGGAAGATGCTAGCAGCCGTTCAATGTACCCAAAAGCTGTTACAAATGATTGATAGGATGAGCAGAGCTGTGAAACTAAGGTGAAATTATGATCCATTTGAGAGCCAGAACCTACAACTAGAGCAGACGAACCATAGGAATGCGTCTGCTCACCCTAACCAAAATCCCTTTCTGACTAAAAAGTGTTAAGTAAAAATTCCTGGTATATTTGCATGGTATCTGGTAGCATACAGCTATTAGCATGCTGTAATTGACAATTCAGAATACTCAAAGTTAAAACCCAAGCTGGACTTGACGAAAGTTTAGTAACGGTTACAAACGACGTGTTTACGAGCGGCAGCTCCTTCAGCAAGATCAAAGGAGCCGTTGCCATGGAAACCTGCGTCAAATGGGACAATTGACAACCCCCTCCCTTCTTGAGGACTATAGATTTGCTTTTGGGATGGAGCAGGAAGCAGACATTTTGAGAGGAGCCAAGGGTGGCATGATATCTCCCCTTTTCTGCTTGTGGACATGAGGGAATTATATTTATATGCATTAAAAGATTTACACTGTAAAATAACTCTAAGACAGCGAATCTAAAAATTGACAGCCGGTTTGTGAGTTCTCATTTTACAAACTGTGAACCACTGAAAAGGACAGCAGTGTTTTTCTTTCAAGACCCATTACATTTTTTCCTAGTTATTATTGTAATATTAAAACCACTATATACTGTATATATGCTTTGTTGTACAAACCTTGTCTCAGTGTATGAACCTTTCATTCACCTATTGTGTACCTCTCAGCACAGCCATTTTGTGCCTTCAGCACATCCATTGTGGGCGGGCTGATAGATCTCCATCAGCAGATCAGTGCTGTTGTTAGCTACTGTGCCAATTGCTACTTTGCATGTTTTTCAACAGTTGTTTAGCCTTTTTACAGCATGCTTCTAGTTTTGCTAGCTCACTAGTCCAAAGAAAACAATGGACTAACGATGTGTGGTTTGAAACATTCAGGAAGTATCTACAGTGTTGTCGACACTGCCTCACCTGTTCCCTTCAGATTTTCTTTGGCTCAACACCAAGAAGATTAACCAACAAGGTAAAGTGTTTTTTATTTTTTATTCCTAATCATTGTAGCGACCTGGCTGTTAAAGTTAAAGGAGTTTTGTGATTTTAAACTGTTTGTGCAACACAGGGCTAGTGTGTGTGCGTGTGGCAGCTGCACAGGAGGACAGTTCAACTGTTGTTTTGACTTTGTAATTAAATAGAAATTAATTATTTCATCACCTTGTTATGTTTGTTTCATATACAGTGCTGTATAGCACTTTATATTGTGTTCAAAGTACACTAACTTTTACTAAAATATAGACATTTGTCGAGGTTGAAACCCATTATTCATTTTACATTGTTTAATACAAAGACATTTGCTTCAATATACATAACTTTCTATTTTTGTTCAAGAATCAATTAAATCAGAAAATTGAGGTTCCATTGTATGAGAATATTGTTTTGACAAAACGGGATGTTCCTGCAAGATACCATAAAGTTAAAGTTTAAGTACCACTGATAGTCTCACACACACACTAGGTGTGGTGAAATTACCCTCATACCTATGTTTCATAAAGTTTTTACCAATGCACTTACAAGGATTCTGTCAAAGGCAGAGGGCGTTCCTCCCCTCTGCACGTGTCCAAGGACGGTGGTGCGCGTATCGAAGCCAAGTCTGTCAGTCACCAGCTGGAAGAAACACAAATCAATCATTGTCACGTTCCCGGTGCAATTTACATTGCCAGTGCGACCTTGCCTTTTTAATTTTGTCAGATGAGATCGGTTTGCCGTCTCTGGAAATAGCTCCCTCTGCCACAATGATCACATTGAGACGAGAACCTCTGGCCCTTTGCTGAAAACACACTAGAGAGTTAATAGAATATTGCATGCAAAACAACACAAACAATAGGAGCTAGTGCAGAGACAATCCCACATCTGCCAGCCTCCTGCATAGGTGGTTGTCCCAGCCATCATCTGGTGGCATCTCTGGAATGAAGACCCAGTCTGCACCACAGGCCAGAGCAGTCACCAAGGCTAGGTATCTGTGGACACACACACGCACACACAAAATACACCATCACTGTATTGTAGAGATTAGCCCAGGGGTCGGGAACCTTTTTGGCTGAGAGGGCCATGAAAGCCAAATATTTTAAAATGTATTTACGTGAGAGCCATATAATATTTTTTTAACACTGAATACAACTAAATGCGTGCATTTTTAAGTAAGACTAACATTTTTAGAGTATAATAAGTCTCTTATTATTTTTAATAACATTGTTATTCTGAAGCTAACCAATAATAAATAAAAATACTTCTTACCATTTATGCGACTTCTTGAACAGGTGCGGTTTTATATTTTGAACGTTATTTTTAACACTGTGATTACCAGCTGAATTATTCATTGCTTATAGTGTTAAGCAATGTCAGCTACTTCCCTCAGGCCGTAAGACTCTTGAACGCATCATAATTATCCCCTCAATTCCCCCCAAAAATGGATTAACTCGCTGGAATATAAAGACAATAGAACATACATCCATAAACGTGGATGCATATGCAAGTGGTTAGAGTGTTCGCCCTGAGATCGGTAGGTTGGAGTTCAAATCCCAGCCGAGTCATACCAAAGACTATAAAAATGGGACCCATTACCTCCCTGCTTGGCACTCAGTATCAAGGGTTGGAATTGGGGGTTAAATCATCAAAAATTATTCCCGGGCGCGGTGCCGCTGCTGCCCACTGCTCCCCAAGGGGATGGGTCAAATGTAGAGGACAAATTTCACCACACCTAGTGTGTGTGTGACAATCATTGGTACTTTAACTTTAACTTAAAAAGTGCAATACATTTATCTGTACAGTAATCTATTTATTTATATCTGCACCTATTGCTCTTTTATCCTGCACTACCATAAGCTAATGCAACAAAATTTCGTTCTTATATGTACTGTAAAGTTCAAATTTGAATGACAATAAAAGGAAGTCTAAGTCTATGATTTATCTGGGAGCCAGATGCAGTCATCAAAAGAGCCACATCTGGCTCGAGAGCCATAGGTTCCATATCCCTGGATTAGCCAATGCAAAGTTATTGTATCGCTTCATGTACTGACCCACAGTGTCTGCCCATCACCTCCAATATGAAGGTTCTCTGGTGACTGTGAGAACACACATAGATAATGTACCCTTAGAATCATCATGAATTGGGTCAATTTTGGGTTCACATGACTGTTAAAGTAAAATACACACTTTTTGCAATATAATGAGTCTTAATGCGAGACATGGGGTGGGGGCTCATGTCTGAACTGACCTCTGTGCGGTTGTAGTAATGGCGTCCACCACCTCTATGATGCGGTGCAGGGCTGAGTCAGTACCAATGGTCATGTCGGTACCACAGAAGTCGTTGTCGATGGAGCCAACCATGCCCACGATGTTCAAGTGAGAGGATTTTTTGGCTTCATCTTCCGTAATTTTACCTGTAAGAGTATTAAATCCGTTACAACAGGAGAAATGTATCACACATCTCAAATACAAAAATCAGTAAAAAAACTGAGTACACTCCTCACATTTAAAAAGGACCCATGAATTGATTAACGTTGACCCTGACTTGAAAAACGTATTCGGGTGTTACCATTTAGTGGTAAATTGTACGGAATATGTACTGTACTGTGCAATCTACTAATAAAAGTTTCAATCAATCAATCAACTCTCTAATGCTGACAACATTGGCACTAATTTCATAGTTCTGGACCTAAAAATTATGTCTACAGGTAAAATTCCACCCAAAATAGACAGTAGTGATTTTAGGCCTGTTTTCTAAGAAATGTTAGTACTTTTTGAATGCCTACTTCCAGCTCTAAAATGTGGGCAGGCCTGTATCAGCCAACAAAAAACATGCAATTAAGATATCAAAATAATACTTTTATATGCCTTTATTTACTCTGTCTATGGGGAAAATGAGCTCCGTGTAGATGGGTCTCCTTACCAGCTCGGACCAAGTCAGCCAGAAGTCCGCTCCACTCTGTCCTGAACTCGTTGGCCCCGGTGAGGCTCCCGTCACCTCCTATCACACACAGGTTGGTGATGCCGAGCTTCACCAGGTTGCAGGCCGCTTTCATGCGACCCTCCCTGGATCTAAAGTCTTTGCAGCGGGCACTGCCAATGACAGTTCCTCCCTGAAAACCAAAGGACGGGAACAAATATGAACTCTGCCTGATACCTAAATGAAACAAAGACATTGTTGCATGGGATGGAGCCACATATTAACTCACCAGCTGAAGCATCATGGAAACACTCTCCCATGTAGCAGGACGAATGTTGTCTCCTCCATCCACCAGGCCCTGGTAGCCCTGAAGCAGAATTTAGAATAGAATACATAACATGACCTACAAACATTACAAAATAATTAAAAAAAAACATTAGATAAAATAATAGAGGTTTGCCTTAGAGGCCTTCGGACAGTGCTAACATTTGCCTCATTTCAGTGTGCAGCACCTACCTCATGAACAAAGTAGACTTTGGCTCCAGTGTAGAGACCAACTCTGACTGTAGCTCTCACAGCAGCATTCATACCTGAGAAACAAGGAAAATGTCACTTTGATTTTTTCAATGGCTCTTTTTTGTAAGACTTATCGGTATACAAATTGACATTAGTATCATGCATTTGTAGACATGAAAATTAAGTTGAGAAATTCCTCAAAAGCGTACAAAAAAAACAACCCATTAAGGACAACCAGCCATCACGGGGAACGTGATGCAAGACTTCATCTCAGAAAGCATCCAAACTGAATGAACTCTATTTGCGTTATGCCATTTATGCGATTGAAGTGCCGACTTTCAATTCTGTCACAAAATTATGTTTTTAGGGCGGGTAGAGCGGGGATCCAGAAACTTCAAGGTTCCTAGTTCGATTCCAGCATCCGCATCCTATAGTCGCTGCCATTGTGTCCTTGGGAAGGACACTACACCCACATTTCTCCCAGTGCCACCCACACTACCATGTAGCTTACTACCAAGCTAGAATGTATGGGTTACCCAATATAATACAATTCATTCATTTCCCATTAGGAATTAAGCTACAGGTACAAGATAGCATTGGTTGAGCCCACATACACTCTGAAAATATAACCGCTATTTTAACACTTGAATAAAAATAATTTGCGGTGACATCGCAACCCCGAAGGGAATAAGCGGTAGAAGATGGATGATTAAATAATGAGTAATGAACAAGATTACTATATTTACAACCATGTCAGTTGAATAAATGAAAAGAAAGTGGATGTTTTCTACATAATGTAAATGTAATTTCTACATGGTATATGACCTATTTGTGTCAAACTTTTCAGTTAATGCTGAAACTCAACACTCAATCACGTTTTTTGTATTATTTCAAACCCCTTTGCAGTTTTATACAAAATGTGTATACTTTAAAGGCAAAATCATAAAAAAATGGTCACTCTTCTACAGTGCATCTGGTAGGTATTCACATCACTTCACTTTTTCCACATTTTGTTATGTTACAGCCTTATTTCAAAAATTGATTACATTTATTTTTATCCTCAAATTTCTACAGACAAATACCCCATAATGATAATGTCAAGAGGTTTTTTTAAATCTGCAAATGAATGAAAAATAAACAATAATTTTCATGTACATAAATATAGCCTCAATTAGTTTTGAACTCGATGCCACAAGCTTTGCACACCTATCTTTGGGCAGTTTGCCAATTCTTCTCTAAAGCTATATCAGGTTGGAAGGGACGCATCGGTTTTCATCCAGAATGTTTCTGTACATTGCTGCATTCATCTTTCCTTCCTTTCCCTTTATACTGACTAGTCTCCCAGCTCCTACCACTTAAAAACATTCCCACAGCATGATGCTGTCACCACCATGCTTCACTGTAGGGATAGTGTTGGCCTGGTGATGACCGGGGCCTGGTTTCCTCCAAACATGATTGCCTGGCATTCACGCCAAAGAGTTCAATCTTTGTCTCATCAGATCAGAGAAGTTTGTTTCTCATGGTCAGAGTCTTTCAGGTGCATTTTGGCTAACTTTTTTCGAATAAATGGCTTCCGTCTGGCCACTATACCATACAAGCCTGATTAATGGATTGCTGCAGAGATGGTTGTCCTTCTGGAAGGTTCTCTTTTCTCCACAGAGGAATGCGGTAGCTCTGACAGAGTGACCATCGAGTTCTTGGTCACCTCCCTGACTAGACTAAGATGAATGCAGCAATGTACAGAGACATCCTGGAGGAAAACCAACACTTCCATTCAACCTAATGTAGCATACAAGGTGCCACAAAGAGGAATGGGTGAAACTTCCCAAAGATAGGTGCGCCAAGCTTGTCGCATCATAATCAAAAAGACTTGAGGCTGTAAATTCTGCCAAAGGTGCATCAACGAAGTATTGAGCAAAAGCTGTGAATACTTATGTAAATGTGTTTTTTTGTTTCTTTATTTGTAATACATTTGCATAAACATTTTTAAAAACCTTTTCATATTGTCATTATTGGATATTTTTGGTCAATTTTTGACAACAAAAATTATTGTTATTGGCTGTAACATAGGCTCCAGCACCTCCTGCGACCCCAAAAGGGACCATCGGTAGAAAATGGATGGATGGATAACAAAATGTGGGAAAAGTGAAGCACTGTGAATACTTTCCAAATGTACTGTACTTTTACTTCTGGACCTTACTGTATCTACAGCAACAACATTGATATCAAAGTTTACTTACAAAGCCCTTAATCACGAATGTTTCAAAGGGCTGCACAAGCCACAACATCCTCGGCTCAGATCCCACCCACATTAGGGCAAGAAAAGCAAAGGATGTAAAAAATGTGGTTACTTACTGCTATAAATAAGGTGTTCTTAAACTATTGACCTGTAGTGTATATGAACATGAGTATTTGTGACAAACTACCCCAACTGGATATTTTTTTTGCTAGCATCAAGGCTAACAACTGTGTAACAATTAATTTGCAAGCTAATCATTCTAAATCTATAAGTTTCTCTTCACACTTAAGGAATTGTTTTGTTAAAAACCCACTGTGTAAAAGCCTAAAAGACAAACACTGAGTCGAATAATTACAAATTGACATGAAAAACACAAAGTTATTTCACCTCTCATTCAGCCACACTCCAGAGAGGACTGTGCAGGTGAGCTCTGATCCCAATTTCTTGAGCCACAATTTTTTTACACTCTCCAATTAGGTCTGTTCTGCAGCATCAAGTAATAGTTTTACTTTATTATAGTACCATAACACAGTGAGGAAGTATTTATAAAGAAACAAAGAAGTCAACTAGGACAACACATCTAATCAATTAAAACTTAAAGCCCACCTGACCTTTTCGTAAACCGACAGCAAATGAGCCCAAAATAGGCACATGGAAAGGACAGAGGGGCGCGTTAACTGCATGCTCTAGGTCTTGCACCTGGATGTCCTCGGACGCCAAATGCCACAGCATGAATTTTTGTTGTGACAAGTTGGCATGCTGCAGATCTTGTTTCACCAGACAGCTGCTGTGCGAATGAGGGGTGGGATGGTAGTGGTGGGTTCTCCCTACCATGCTAGAAAAAAGGTCATCGCCACTAAAATTAGCCCCAAAGACGTAAATTAAGGGAATTCTCGAGTTGAACGAGATTTGTATTAGTTATTGTGCAGGAGGTATTAAATGAATAGATGTCACCTTTTAGACAAGAGGTTGATGGAGGAGGTATCCGTCCAACAAAAACACAACATATTAGAATTGAATTTCTCCCAAGATGATCCATTATAGTGCAGACATCACACTATTATGAGCATGTATTGTCCAGCGCTTCCAAAGTATAAATGAATGATTTAAGAATAGCATATTGTTGTGCAATGATTTTACACTTGTGTTGACTCAAGGATAAAAGGTAGTAAAGGTGTGTCAGGATCTAGTGTGTATGATCTTCTTACCTTGAGCATCTCCTCCCGACGTCAGCACAGCAATGGAGCGTCCAGCTCCCATCTTTGTGGGGTCCATGGTGGGGTGAAGATCCTTTGACATGTTTCCAGAGGACGCAAGCAGTCTGAGGTTCTCTATTAAAAGGGAGGAGGAGGAAGAGGTTGAGGCTGCTCAACCAGTCTAAGCACTGGTTTTATAGACCACTTGTGTCCGCAGTCCCCTCCCACTGAAACCCTCCACCACCTAAATATACTTCCAAGCACCTGCACAGGACGTGAGAACACCGTAATAGCAAAGAATCATCATTGTGTAAATATGGTTTTGGGTCAGTTACTACTGTTAAAAAAAAATAAAAGGTTCCAAAATGACATAGTGAGACAAGACACACATTTATTAAACATAAAATTCATTATATTGCTATTGCTCTTGAGTCTAAAAAGGTCCTCAGGTGCAGATGTACTGTACACAAAAATGACAGGTTGAAAAATCACCAGTCATTTGCAAGAGTACATGCAACACATAGGAACAAAAACTGTAAATACTGTAATACTGTAGTGTCTTCATTCAGGTCCTGCACACATTGAAAGTAGTTCAAAGTATAGATGGGTGCATGTGCATACAGCACCAGCAACATTGTGTGAACCGGAGTTAGTGGGCCAAAATTAAAGACACATAAATTAGTCACATTAGGACAACCAAGGGGTGAGGTTTGTGATCCTGGGGTTAAACTGTAGTTAAAAAAACAACACTTTATGCTGGAACCATTGACTTGTATAAAAGTGGCGGGCATCATGGAGAAGCTTCAAAATTCAGTGGAACAAATCTCTGAAAAGAAAAAAGAAAACACATTTTATAGTAACTTGTGATTGCATATACCGCATTTGTGACAGGCTTTCATGTATAAGCAAAAAATATATAGAAAACACTTGCTAATAAAAAAAAATTAAAAAAGAAGGCGTTCTTCTTAGGCACTGACTCGATTCACATCTGAATCGTAATTCTTATTTTTCCAATTCTATATCAATTATAATTTTCAAGAATCTATTTTTAAAGGAACGTTTTTGTAGGACATTGTTGCGCTTCCTCTGTGCATATACATCATAAGTCAGTGGCCAAAAGCAGCTTTTGTAACATGTAAACGGTTTTGAAAAGGTTTGATCATAATTTTCATACCAAATAATATATTGCAAGAATAGGCTTGAATCAAAATTGCGTTAAATAGACAATCGATTCTGAATCAAATTGTTGCTTCAAAGAATCACAATCGAATCGTGAGTTAAGATTCACATCCCTATTGTACAGGATTCTATGTATTTTTTGTGTGGTGATTAAAGTATCGATACTTTTGGCAATCCTAAATCAGATAGTTGTTTACTGTAAAACAAATAGCTATAATAATTCCTTAATTTCTCTTGTAGGAATAATGAAGTACATCTATCTATGTATCTATAAATTAAAAGCACAACAATAAATGTTCAAGCAATTGTGATAAGGCTTTTAAATCAGGCATCAACATTATTGTACGCATGTAAAATTAATATTAATGATGCTCAGGTTTGTACTCACAGTGGATTCTTCAAAGTACAAAAGGAACGCCACCGGATTTCCGCAGCGGGGTCGAGGATGGGAGAATGCATGATCGTCTGAGACGGAAAGAGAGGTATACATAGAAACCTCCTCGTCCAAACGCAGCTCGGCGAGAGGAAGACCCTTACGCAGCAACGCGACAGCTGTGTTTGTCACACAGGTCTTCTGGTCTGTAACAATTAAGGGTGACTTAAAAAGTTTATGAAGATGCAGAAAAGATGGGGTAGGAGTTGTTACCTTTGTGCACAATGTGACCGACTGTGTTGACCTTACGAATGGGGTCACACACTTCTCCCAGTTCTGATGTAGCCGGACCATGTCGCTCCTGATGGACCGAACGCTCCTGCTTTTCAAAATGTGCAGTTCGGACCATTTTTTCGCCAGTTGAATAAAAGATAACCGACTCTCTTGGCAGTGCTGGCATAAATGGCTTAGCCTCCTCTTCATTGTTACAGATGTTATTGGTCGCTGTTTTTTCTTCACAATGGGTTTGAATCTAAAACAATGACAGACAATTAATATAATAGGAGTTTCTCTAAGGTTACAATTTGGACCTCTTTTCTTACAGGTGAGGCATCAACTGGGAAAAGTGCTTTCTGCGTGCCATCTTTGGTGGCACTTTGCCCATCCTCTTGGTCATCAAATAATCTTTGGACAATCTCCTGCCAAACATGGAAAGAAAATTTACATTGCCAGTGTGATAAGTAGTATAGCAATTAATCTTTAAGAAACTCCAGTCATTTTTTTAACTTGCCACACAAAACCTATTTCTTTGTTGGTATGAATGATGATGAAGGTTCATACCTGAGGTTTTTTTAGTTAAATTATGAGGAAAAGGTAGCAATATTACAAAAACAAAAATCATGCGAGATTGGTTTTCAATTTTTTTGTAGTTCTTTCTCAGGAACACAGACAAACTTTGCACAATGAAAATAAATTGCTCATAGTGATGATGGTGTGGCTATGGCAACATAACTATTCCCAATACAGTGATACCTCTCTTAACGAATGTCCTAGTTCCTGTTACTCTTGGTTAACGATGGAAATCATTACCAAAATGTTGCCTCGGTGAACATTGGTCTTTGTTTGTGTCCAATATTGCGCATAATAAACAGTTTTATTTTACCCTTGGTGTGTTGACAGCATTGCTTGCTTATTCAGCCCTCTTGATTTACATGGGTAAAATCAAATTTTGCGATACACTATGGTCCTGTACATTCTCGCCTCCCCCCCTCTCCTCTTCCTCCATTAATCCCCTAATTTCCCAAAGTCTTGCGGTGTTAATCAATAAGAGTGCTCAATGAAGGTAAAACTTACGTTTAATGTTCATTTCTCCTTTACATTGCCATTTATTTGGCCGTGATTTATGCATGTTAATAATTACCAAAACTCCTTCAATCCAGCACATCCCCCATGTTCTGCAGCAACTCCACTGGCCACCCATCAAACACCGTATCCATCCACCCATTCATCCATTTTCTACCGCTTGTCCCTCTTGGTATCCAATTTAAAACAATTCTCCCCACTTTCAAAGCTATCTGTAAACTTGCCCCGTCATATCTTTCTGACCTGCTCCATGTCGCCACGCCCTCACGTTCCCCAAGATGCTCGTCATCTGTCCATCTCACTGTCCTCTTATATGGACTGTCCACCATGGAGACCCAAGCTTTGAGCTGCTCAGCCCCTCATCTTTGGAACTCACTACCACCAGACTTTTGCAATATGGACTCAATTTCCCTATTCAAATCAAGACTCAAAACACACATACTATTTGCTATTGCAGTATCTTGTTACAGACATTTCCGCCATGTTTGATCGAGGTAATGTATGCTAACAGATGACACCTGTCGTTGTGTTTACTAGAAGTGCAACACCACAGGTAACCCACGCTATGGTCCGTACCTAGTTTCAGGGCCATGTTTTTCTTCTTTTTCGGTACATATTGTGGGGGTAAAGAGAACAGCTTATTTTCCTCTCAAAGTTATTTTGTTTTTTTTGCTTGTCATCACAAACATTCTGCAGTAAACATAGTAAATGGTGTAGTGAAAACTATACTACTGATAATACTTTTTTTCAAGTTAACATTTACTAAACAACACTTTCAAATGGTAAATTATTTTTAATGTTCTTCAATTACTTATATAGATCAGTGCTTTTCACCCGTGCTTTGGCATACGGCAAGCAGTGACTCACATTGTAGTTTTTTAAAACCCAGTACAGTGGCTTATATTAAAAAAAGTACATTAAAATGCAGTTTAAATTAATGATAAAAGATTATTTCAGGTTATTTCAATGTTTTTTTAATCAACAAACTCAAAAATGATTTGAACAAACCGTATCTGCAGAGTTATTTAGTAGTTATAACAGAGAAAGGGAATCTTTGCAGACTATAGCTGCTGATCATTCTCAATGTTGTGTTTAAACTTATTTCTTTATTTTATTCTTCTGGGCTGCACTTCCAGCTGTGTAAGGGGAAGAGGCACAACGCTGAATTAATTGCATTGTGACAAGCTTGACTTTCACGAAGGTGGAACGGGAGGTTGTGCACACAAAAACACACACAAATTCACAGATCACGGTCAATAAAGGCGTATTGTTCATCACAATGACATTGTGATAATTTTTTATTTTTTATTAATAATTTTGCAAATTCATAAAAATTTTAAATAATCCCATGTACGTATTCACAGCCTTTGCTCAATACTTTGTTGATGCACCTTTCGCAGCAATTACAGTCTCAAGTCTTTTTGAATATAATGCCACAAGCTTAGCACACCTATCATTGAGCAGTTTCACCCAATATTTTTTGCAGAACCTCTCAAGCTCCATCAGGTTGGACGGCAAGTGTTGGTTTTCATCAAGGATGTCTCTGTACATTTCTGCATTCATCTTAGTCTAGTCAGGGAGGTGAACAAGAACTTGATGGTCATTGTGTCAGAGCTACCACATTCCTCTGTGGAGAAAAAAGAACCTTCCAGAAGGACAACCATCTCTGCAGCAATCCATCAATCAGGCCTGTATGGTATAATGGCTAGAAGAAAGCCATTTCTTAATAAAAAATAAAAAGCCAAAATGCTCTCAAGACTCTCAGACCATAAGAGACAAAATTATCTGGTCTGATGAGACAAAGATTAAACTCTCAGCCTCAAGCGTCATGTTTGGAGGAAAACAGGCACCGCTCATCACCAGGCCAATACCATCCCAACAGTGATGCATGGTGGTGGCAGCATCATGCTGTGAGGATGCTTTTCAGCGGCAGGAACTGGGAGACCAGTCAAGATTGAAGGAAAGATGAATGCAGCAATGTACAGAAACACCCTGGATAAAAAACAACGCTTCCCATCCAATCGGACGGAGATCGAGACGTCCTGCAAAGAACAATGGGCAAAAATTGCCCAGAGATAGGTGTGCCAAGCATGTGGCATTGTATTCAAAAAGACTAATTTCTGCCAAAGGTACATCAACAAAGTATTGAGCAAAGACTGTGAATACTTACATACATGTGATTATTTGTTTTGTTTTTAATTTTTAAATAAATTTGTAAAAAACCTTTTCACATTGTCATTATTGGATATTGCCTGTAGAACCTTGAGGACAGAAATGAAAATATTCCATTTTGGAATAGGGCTGTAACATAACAAAATGTGGAAAAAGTGAAGCGCTGTGAATACTTTCCGCAAGCACTGTACTTGCTTGCTTTGGTTAAGGTACTAATGTTTTGCTTAATGTCAGCACTTCCGGAAATTATGATCGACATTAACCGTTTGTGTTTATGCACAAGATTTATATTGTTGGACAATTGAATTTCCATCCATCCATCCATCCATCCATATTCTATATAGCCTATTTAATTGAAACCCGCGCCATATTGCATTTTTTTCTCCTTCTCATGACTTTGCTGATGTAAAATTAAAATTTTATTAATGTAATATTTCAACTATTCTCTAAATCTGTTGTTTACGGTCCAATGTCTTATTCCGAGTGGTCAAATGTTCCTCTAATTTTTATTTTAAAAGGTGATTTCCCTAAATCAATCAGAGCATGAGGCCTACCTATTTTAAATACATGACATAGAAGTTAGCTAGAGTTGAAGTTGAAATTGAGGTATTTTGTTTCCCCCACACCACACTACAACAACTACACACTGATTGACAACAGCTTTTTTAGCCTATAAAATATTTAGAAAAAACATAATATGATTTCCTGCTCTGACCTCCCGGTGGGGGGTTTTGCTGTTAGACTCCATCAACCTGGGAGTGATGGGTGTGTTGAATTTCTGAAATAGCATGACATAATAGGAAAGTAGTGACTATACAACAAGTTAAATGAAGTAGAATGTGAACACAGAGTTGTACACACCATGGCAGACATAGGCTGACGTCTGGTACTGTGAATTCTTTGTGGTCTCCCTTGTGTGCAGCAAAGACCAAAAAAACAACAACAGTGTCACAATATTGAAAGCAGGAGAGTGAATCAGGCTTCAATCTACCTGTCGTTGCACCCTTGGCTGTCTCTGTCAGATTATTTCTAACTGGAACTCTTTGTACCTGCATGAAAAAAACCAAATAGAGTCAGTAACTAAAGTCATCTTTGAACAAGCGCCACAATGCAGAAAATGTATTTGTTGAAATGTATGACGCACGTAGTATTGGTGCTCTTGTAATAAAGTTAAAATGGTATTCTTGTAATATTTTAACAAGAGCATTCTCTAAATTCTGGTCCTTTTCCCATCTGTGGTGTGCAATTTTGATTGACTCAATTATTGTTTAGTATGTTTGTACTGCTCAACATACCTATGATAACATTTGCTTAATCCATAAAAGACATTCTACAAATAAATTGTTAAGTGTAGACTTCCTGTGATTATTAAGATTACTGTCCAATATCTTATCCTGAAACATTCTGGTTTATGACAGTCAATTAAATAGTTTTTTTCCATCTTCGTTTTTGATGAAGTTATTTCCCTAAGTCACAGCATGAAGCCTACTTATTCTGAATATATGATACTGGAGTTAGTTTGGGTCGAAGTTAAACATGACGGAAAGCGTTGGATTCGTAAAGATGAGCGATGAGACATTAAAAATAGAAAGCTGCTGCTTGCTGAATCATAGAACATTTGAGAACATAAGGACTGTGCTGATCGGCGCAGGATAATATAACATGTACCTGTATGTAGATGTAGTGTAGTGCGTACGGCACCGCCCGTTCCTATAGGTTTACGTCAACTGCAATGAGCCTCATTGTTAATTGCTGTAATGTATTAAATGATCGAACAATATGGAAGAAACCACAAAACTAATCATATCATAGCAAGTTTAAAATAAAAACGGTAAACAGTAGGGATGTAACAGTATCAACATCTCACGGTACGATATCACGGTATTAAGGACACTGTACGATATTATTGTGGTATATTATCCAAGGTGATGTTTACTCGTATTTCCCGCGATCTAGTTTTTTGGGTGATTTTCATCCTTGCGCTGCGATGTGACCGGCTGACTGTGTTGCCTTGGAAACATTCGAGACGAAAGCCGTGCGCTTTGCTTTGCAGAACGCAGACTTTCTTACCTCCGCCAAAGAGCTTATGTTTTCGCCAGAGTTTGTTTGACATTTTGCTAGAAACATAACTCAAAAGGTTCTGGACAGATTTTGATTAAATGTCCGAAAACAAAAATGTTTTCCATCTTCTACAAACACGCTTCACTTCCTGCTTACGGCGTTCCACGCCCCCATCTTGCCAGTCCTGCGCTCTGCAGACGATTCTGGTAGATGTAGTTTATTTTCAGACCCAGCCAACACTAAAGTGCCAGAAAAAAACTACACACCAAGTTTTTTTGTTTGATACCGTCACGCGTCACGGCATTATTGTGAATACTTAGAAACTGAAATACAGAGTTATCTACAAAACCGATACATCCCTAATAAACAGTTAAACAAAAACAACTTACCGCATTACACAGCCTTTTGCACAGATTGGGTAAAGTGGGACAGGAAGTACGACACAAATCAAATAAATCTGATTGTCAGGATAAAATGCTTGGTATTTGATAATAGGTTACTTAACTATGTTAAAAGCCCAAAAATCCAAACAAGTCCACCCATCATTTACTTCTGCTTGTTTTTTGTTGAATAAATCCCACATACCAACTGTATCATGCGGATGTACGTGTTGAACTTGTCTGTTGGTGTCGAAAAGCCACGCCGCCGGCTGCAGTAGCCGGTGAGTGTTGGAGGAGCACTGAGCATGCAGCAAACTTACAGCACAGCCACAAGGCAACTGTACTCGGTGGAATTTATGGGCAAGACTCAATATATCAATAAATTGCATCATTGCCACAAATGTTAATACAGTCTTCCCTTCCTACATCGTGCTTCAAATATTGCGGTTTTAACACACGGGAGATTTTTTTAAAGCATGGTCTACAATTTTTTGGTCCTAAATTAAGTATTTTTATGCATAAAAGTGGCTGAATAAACCAGCAATATCAATATAACAGTAGTATTAGCAACTAGACAGGGCTAAACCAAATAGGGTGTGCTGCTCAATATTGTAATAATTATCTCAGCCTCAGGCAGCATTACTACATTGGATTAAAGGAGTGTTAATGTGACTAAAAAGGTGATATTTAATGTGTAAGGGGCTCTCATAATGTTGAAAAACGTATTTAGAAAGTAAACAGTTTTTCATGCTCTAGCTATGAAAATATTTGACTCATAATAATTCCTACTTTGTGGGAATTTATTTATCGCGATAATGTCTAGAACCAATTAACAGCAATAAACGAGGTACGAGTGCACTAGGGGCCGCTACAGGGAGTAAAACAATTATGCCGAGATGTAAAACAAATGGCAGCATGAAACAGGTGGGCGTTAAAGCCAAGGTTTATACCACTACGGAGGAGATTTTGCCGTTATTGGCAAGTGGTCGCCATAAGAGAGATGGCCTTGTATGTGTTTTTTATTTTCCTCACACTGCTAATCAAGTCTTTACTTACAAACTGTCTGGTAACAGTTTTTAGTCTATATGATATTTAGGAAATACAATATTTGTACATTTAGAAAAAAATTGCAAATGGATATTGACAATTTTCTGTTCTGACCTCCCGGTGGGGGGTTTTGGTGTTACAGTCTCTCAGCCAGGGAGTCATAGGTGTGTTAAATTTCTGAAATGGCATGACATAAGAGAAAAGTAAGTGACTAAACAACAATTTCATGTTAAAGAGCACAAGAGCACAGAGAGTTGTACACACCATGGCAGATACAGGCTGATGCCTGGTGTTGGGAAGTCTCTGTGGTGTCCCGATATTCTCTGTGTTGCAGCACAGACAAAAAAAACAACGTCACAATATTGAAAGCAGAGGAGTGTGCATCAGGTTTCAAGCTACCTCTTATTGCTCCTTTTGGGGTCTCTGTAAGATGTTTTCTAACTGGAACTCTTTGAGCCTGCATGGGAAATTACTTTAGCTCAAAATACTATACAAAGGACATACATTAGACTAAAAAAAAAATGGACATACTGTGTAGATAGAGCTGTGTCTGCTGGATGAGTTCTGAGGTGTGGCACGCAAGGGCCCTCCAGCCTTCACCCCTGTGTTCTGTAGGATGCTTCTCAGGGCACCGGGGTCAGCGGAGAATTCCACCGACTTCACTGATGCAGTTACAAACCAAAAAGGAGCACATATTCACTGGTGTACAAGGATGTACTTATTTGTCATTTAACTCACATCGATCTCACTCATACACAATACTCGTGGATCTTTTAGCATGTGATCATCTCACAAATGTTATCTTTATCATAAACACTGACTTTTTGGACTATTTTGACTCTTCTGAAACATATTAACAGTGTGTCTCAGGGCATATCGTTAGACAAGGTTGTGTGAATGTGAAGCTCAAGCTACCTATTAAAAGTTAGACCCATTATGGGTGGATGGAATCGTTTGTGTTTTGGCGGAGATGAAAAGAAGTATGAACTGTGGGAAACTAAGTTTTTGCATCTGCTGGATTCAAAAAGCACCATACTGGGTGAACTGCCCGGTGACGATGACGACAATGTTGCGGGAGAAGACGCCAATAAAAATGAAGAGGTGTATGCAGCTCTGATTTAACTACTGTACAATAAAAGTTTGTCCCTAGTCATGACAGACGCCGCAGGTGATGACAGGAAGGCGCTGCAGATCTTGAGAAATCATTATGCTGGTAAAGGGAAACCACGCGTGATTAGTTTGTACACAGAATTGACATATCTTCAAAAAGGAGTGAACAAGGGTGTCACAGATTGCATCATCTATGCAGAGAACGCTATCACAGCACTGCGCAATCCAGGAGAAACCGCAATGATATTAAAAGGCCTGCCCGATACATTTAAACCATTCTCTGTTTATTAGACAGAGTGGTGACAAGTTAACATTTGCTGAGTTCAAAATCAAGCGGAGGAGCTATAAGAGCACGGAAAAGTTTGGTGCAGCTGGCTTTGGAGAGGACAGCATGATGAAAGTCAAAGGAAGAGACGATTGGAAGGAGAATATCACCTGTTACAGCTGTGGCAAGAAGGGACAAAAAGCGGTGGGGTGCGCGTCAGCCGCTGGTGAGTGCAGCAAGCAGAAACAATGGTGTCATTTTTGTAAAAGTGACAGAGAAAGCGGGACAGAGTGAAGCAAGCAGTGGATGAGGACCGCACGTTCTCACTCAAGGTGAACGGTGCCCCGCTCAAAGAGGTGGAGCTGAAGGGCTTTATGGTGGACTCGAGAGCATCAAAGCACATCATCACAGACAATGGCCATTTTGTGACCTTTGACCCCACTTTTAAGTCCCACAGCCATATATTGGAGCAGGGAGATGGCTAGCGGGATCGTGCTGAATAAGGGCAATGTCAATTGAGCTTGAGTGCTTGAGAGACAAAGGCCGAAGTGTGGATGTGATCCTGAAGGAGGTGCTTTACATCCCATCATTTTCCCAGGACTTATTTTCTGTCAAAGCTGTGATTGCGTAAGGAGCAACAATCATTATCAAAGGAGGACAGAATCCCCTCATTCACAAAATCGGTACAACATTTGACATTCATATAATTGATTGACTGTTTTATTTAAGCACTGTCATGAATGAAGTTGATGAGTGTAATGTGTACTGCGACATACAGACGTGGCATCAAATTTAAGTCACTGCAATTATTATGACGTGTTGAAGTTGGAAAGTGTCACCAATGGGATGAAAATGAAGGGCAAAACTGAGAAACTTAATTAAACACGTGAAGTTTGTCTAAAAGGAAAGTTTAGAAAGCAAAATATGTACTTGATCTATTCATGATGATCTTGCTGGACCTATAGAGCCAGCAGGTAAAAATGGTTTTAGATATGCCTTAGCATTCACAGATGACAGGAGTTATATTTACTTATTTCCTGGAAGCTAAGAATGATACTATTATAGCCACAGAGAATTTCATTTCTGATGTTGCAACTTAAGAGAATCAAATGTATTAGATCATAAAATGGAGCCGAGTTTACGCCTGCTTTATTCAAATCGCTCTGCTCTGAACAATGCAATTAGACATGAAACCTCAGCTCCTTATACGCCCCAACAGAATGGGACAGCTGAAAGAACCTGGAGAACCTTGTTCAAAATGGCAAGATGCATGCTGACTGCCTGCAAATTGCCAAAAGCATCCCAAACTACTGCTTTTATAAGAAACATATGGGGCAGACACCATATTACTTAACTGGAAAATACATGACCGCTCTAAAATGAATATATTCGGTTCAAAATGTTACGAATATCAGTGGCCTAGTGGTTAGAGTGTTCGCCCTGAGATCGGTAGGTTGTGAGTTCAAACCCCGGCCGAGTCATACCAAAGACTATTAAAATGGGACCCATTACCTCCCTGCTTGGCACTCAGCATCAAGGGTTGGAATTGGGGGTTAAATCACCAAAAATTACTCCCGGACGCAGCCACTGCTGCTGCCCACTGCTCCCCTCACTCCCAGGGGGTGATCAACGGTGATGGGTCAAATGCAGAGAATAATTTCGCCACACCTAGTGTGTGTGTGTGTGACAATCATGGGTACTTTAACTTTAACTTAATAAATACGACAAGAAAAAGTTGGATACACGTTGTAAAAAAGGAATCTTTGTTGGTTATGACAAGAACAGTCCTGCATATATTGTTTTCTATCCTGACACAGGGAGAATACTCCGAAACAGGCTGGTAAAGTTGTTGGTTTTTTTTCCACAAAATGCACCATAGTGTGATACTCAGATGGATAAAAGTATGAATAATCACCTTGAACATAGGAAGCAAGATGAGACTCAGTGTCCGAAAACAATCATGACAAAAGTAATCCAACAAGACATAAAAATGGAAACGTGTGACGCGGATGATACAAATTTAAAAAGTGAAAGTGACCAGTGTACATGTTATCCGAGTAGAGAGAGAAGAAACCCTGATTTTTATACAGACTATAAGTGTGAAGTCAAATGTGGCGAGGACCAGGCACAAACAAATGTTGCTTATTTTTAGAGTTGTATGTGATGTAGCCCAAACATTGAAGGAAGCCATGAGCTCCCCAAAAGCAGAAGAATGGGCTGAGGCCATGAAGAGAGAAACGGGTTATTTGATGGAAAACCACACTTTTACATTAACATTACCTGAGGGTAAACATGCAGTGGGGGGCAGATGGGTTTACAGTACACAATTGAAGATAATCCTGACGAGACAATTTATAAGGCCAGATATGTGGCAAAAAGTTATAGCCAGGTGGCTGATAGTGATTATAACGCTTTTATTGATCATATTTATTTATAAGGTTTTATTGATCCTGTGATTTGATGACATTCTTACTGCAGCGAGTGATGGGGAAACATTCAAAAGTGTGAAGCTGAATACATGGCGTTATCAACAACTACACAGGAAAGCATGTATCTGCTACATTTACTGAATGATATGCAACAGTAACAGTTTGAGGACAATCAAGGTGCAATTGCGCTTGCGACAAATCTTGTGTGTCGTCAAAGATGTAAGAACATTGACATTAGATATTATTTTGTCAGATTTGCACTTTGTGATGGAAAAATAAGTCTTAAGCCCTACTGTCCAACTGCAGATATGGTAGCTGACGTTTTCACCAAGTCTGTAACTAAAATGAGACTAGACACAATTGTATCTTTTATTTTTGGGATGTAAATATAAGTAACTGGATATGAAACAATTGTATCCTGTCAAACCAAGAACATGTGGGGGTGTTGAACTTTGTTATTGTATGTTTTTGTGAACTATTAGTTGGACTCTTGGTGTGGGTGGAGCTAACACACCGGTGCGCCTAATTATCAATAAACGGCTGCAGATGGTTGATGCCAGGTTCAGGCAGACGCAATGCTGTGTGCTGTTTGCTGTCCTCTATCTGCAGGTGATTGTTGCTCTTTGCAAAATGTCCGTCCACATACTCGCTAACCTTGAGACCTCCAAATTCGGGAGATTGGTGGGGGGTGTTAAATGGGGGAGGAGTATATTTATAGCTAGAATTAACTGAAATTCAAGTATTTCTTATATGTACACTACCGTTCAAAAGTTTGGGGTCACATTGAAATGTCCTTATTTTTGAAGGAAAAGCACTGTACTTTTCAATGAAGATAACTTTAAACTAGTCTTAACTTTAAAGAAATACACTCTATACATTGCTAATGTGGTAAATGACTATTCTAGCTGCAAATGTCTGGTTTTTGGTGCAATATTTACATAGGTGTATAGAGGCCCATTTCCAGAAACTATCACTCCAGTGTTCTAATGGTACAATGTGTTTGCTCATTGGCTCAGAAGGCTAATTGATGATTAGAAAACCCTTGTGCAATCATGTTGACACATCTGAAAACAGTTTAGCTTGTTACAGAAGCTACAAAACTGACCTTCATTTGAGCAGATTGAGTTTCTGGAGCATCACATTTGTGGGGTCAATTAAACGCTCAAAATAGCCAGAAAAAGAGAACTTTCATCTGAAACTCGACAGTCTATTCTTGTTCTTAGAAATTAAGGCTATTCCACAAAATTGTTTGGGTGACCCCAAACTTTTGAACGGTAGTGTATATATATACACTAAAATAAATACTTGACTTTCAATGAATTCTAACTATATATATATATATATATATATATATATATATATATATATATATATATATATATATATATATATATATATATATATATATATATATATATGTATTTTATTATATATACATATAAATAAAATAAATACTTGAATTTCAGTGTTCATTTATTTACACATATGCACACATAACACTCCTCTCTACTCATTATTGTATTTGAAAGTGCAATGCTTTGCAGCCAGTAGCACAGCCTTTGAAGGAGCACCTCCCCTGGTTATTGACTCCAACCCAGAATATTACACTGCCCATAACCACAGAACGCAATACAACGTAAACCGTTCGCCAACCAAAAAGTAACCACAAAACACAAGTGTTCTGTGGTTACTTTTTGGTTGGCCAAGGGGTCGTGACGACAGGCTGTCCTCACTCAGGTCCGCACGGACCTGGAGGGGGCGTGCCTTAAGTCCGGCTGGAAATCGGGAGAAATTCGGCAGAATGGTTGTCCCGGGAGATTTTCGGGAGAGGCACTGAAATTCGGGAGTCTCCCGGAAAGTTCGGGAGGGTTGGCAAGTATGTCCGTGCAACACTAAACACTACGGTACTTTACCTAATACTTAAATATGGAGCTACTGCGATCTTGTGGAGTTAAGAAAAACTATCAGGAATATCCCTACAGCCAAAGCTGTTATTGGCAGTGTAACCCCTGTGGTTATTTTTTTGTATTTACTGTAGTAAATGCTACAGTACTAAATACTAAATACTACATGTAGTAAGTACTCTGTGGTTAATTGAATAGTATGTATTATTTGGTGATTTTAAGGAATTCAATTTATTGTAAGAATAATAGATTAGCAGGTTGATTATCACTACAACAGGACCAAGGACCCCCGAACATAACCTGTTTAAAATTGTGATTGTTTTTAATTAAACTAGTCCCAGCCAATGTTCCCTCTAAAAGGCGCACGTCTGCGCAATTGCGCACTACTCCTGTGTCCTCCGCGCACGGAAAATCTATGCAACACACACAATCCAAATTCAAAAATCTAACCTAAACTCTAAACAATATATAATACATAATTTATTCTGTACCATTTTCACTGCAACACAGTGACAGGTAATAACACTGTCAAAACCTGTCATTTTATTGAGCAAAACGTATTACTGTTGACCGTAACCACACCAAAACAACATCAACAACAAAACTACTATCTGGCAAAACTGGTCACTTTCTGCCGTAATCACACCAAAACCAACTACCTGTATACGTCGTATTGACAGCAGCCGCTCTCTCTTTTTCATTTGCTGAGCGAGTAATGCGTTCACACCCACAAAAACAGTCGGAAAAGGCCAACACCACACATACGCTGTAACTGCCAGGTCGTTACGCTGTGATTAATTGATGCCCTTAACAGCGTGTGTGCGTGTTGCTGTTTTGCAGGTTAGCTTATAGCAGTAAATACTGCATGCTGACTCTTGGCAAAACAAACAAGAATAGCACAAAACCCATTTGTGCTATTATAGTGCCATGAATTTAAGAATGTTAATTTATGGATATTAATCATGTAATGCTCTTAGAAGATACATAAAAATTGACATTTAAATTTGTGGATAAATTGCAAGGAGATATAAAAAATATATTAAAATTGAGTCCAATCAACCAAAAATGTCACGACCCCCCTGCAGTACCTTTGCGGACTTACTGGTAAAAAACCCTGCATTAAAGTATTAAAATTACACGTATGTAATCCTTTGTTTATTACTGTTAATTGGTCCCAGACATGACCACGATAAATTATTTTTTGCAAAATAGGAATTATGAATCCAATACTTTCATTGTTATGGCCTAAATAACCTGTTTACTACATTCTAAATACATTCTTCAACATTATGACAGCCCTCTAGACGTGAAATAACACCCTTTTGTCACCTTTACAATATTTTAATCCAATATTAGTAATGCTGCCTGTGGTGTCCCGATATTCTCTGTGTGTTGCAGCAGACAAAAAAAACAACGTCACAATATTGAAAGCAGAGGAGTGTGCATCAGGTTTCAAGCTACCTCTTATTGCTCCATTTGGGGTCTCTGTAAGATGTTTTCTAACTGGAACTCTTTGAGCCTGCATGGGAAATTACTTTAGCTCAAAATACTATACAAAGGACATACATTAGACTAAAAAAAAATGGACATACTGTGTAGATAGAGCTGTGTCTGCTGGATGAGTTCTGAGGTGTGGCACGCAAGGGCCCTCCAGCCTTCACCCCTGTGTTCTGTAGGATGCTTCTCAGGGCACCGGGGTCAGCGGAGAATTCCACCGACTTCACTGATGCAGTTACAAACCAAAAAGGAGCACATATTCACTGGTGTACAAGGATGTACTTATTTGTCATTTAACTCACATCGATCTCACTCATACACAATATTCGTGGATCTTTTAGCATGTGATCATCTCACAAATGTTATCTTTATCATAAACACTGACTTTTTGGACTATTTTGACTCTTCTGAAACATATTAACAGTGTGTCTCAGGGCATATCGTTAGACAAGGTTGTGTGAATGTGAAGCTCAAGCTACCTATTAAAAGTTAGACCCATTATGGGTGGATGGAATCGTTTGTGTTTTGGCGGAGATGAAAAGAAGTATGAACTGTGGGAAACTAAGTTTTTGCATCTGCTGGATTCAAAAAGCACCATACTGGGTGAACTGCCCGGTGAAGATGACGACAATGTTGCGGGAGAAGACGCCAATAAAAATGAAGAGGTGTATGCAGCTCTGATTTAACTACTGTACAATAAAAGTTTGTCCCTCGTCATGACAGACGCCGCAGGTGATGACAGGAAGGCGCTGCAGAACTTGAGAAATCATTATGCTGGTAAAGAGAAACCACGCGTGATTAGTTTGTACACAGAATTGACATATCTTCAAAAATACTATTCAAGTATTAAAATTACATGTATGTAATCCTTTGTTTATTACTGTTAATTGGTCCCAGACATGACCATGATAAATTATTTTTTGCAAAATAGGAATTATGAATCCAATACTTTCATTGTTATGGCCTAAATAACCTGTTTACTACATTCTAAATACATTCTTCAACATTATGACAGCCCTCTAGACGTGAAATAACACCCTTTTGTCACCTTTACAATATTTTAATCCAATATTAGTAATGCTGCCTGAGGCTGAACCAATCAGTGGCCACTATACTGAACAGCATGCTCTGATTGGTTTAGGCTCATCTAAGGCGTGCCAAGCTTGTGGAGATCATATTCAAAAAGATTTGAGGCTGTAATTGCTGCCAAAATTGCATCAACAAAGTATTGAGCAAAGGCTGTCAATACTTATGTACATGTGATTTTTATAGTTTTTTTAATGTTTAATTAATTTGCCAAAATTTCTAAAAAAGATTTGTTTCACATTGTCATTATGGTCTTTTGTGTGTAGAATTGAATTAAGTCCATTTTGTAATAAGGCTGTAACATGAAAAAAAAATTAAAAAGTGAAGGGCTGTGAATACTTTATAGATGCACTGTTTGCACGCACGCACACACATATATACACAAATATATATACATGTATATACTGTATACACATATATACATATACACATGATTTTTATATGATCTAATGTAATGTGGTGACATGCTGAGTAGAGTTAACACTCTTCTGACCTGTGGTGGGTGGAGCTCTTTGATGCCTCTTTGCAATAGAAACTTGCTGGGGCTGCAGAAATGAAGAAGACTGTTACAAACCCATGTCACAATAAGTAAAGTTACAAGAAACCGTAGATGATCCCGACTATTAAAAATAATTTAAATGTAGTGCACAATCTCACAACAATAACAAAAGGTTTACAATTTGGAGTTGCACATACTGTACCTGCATGTGCACACCCTCATTACACAGGATGCTTGGCAAAGCAGTGTGACCAGGCTGGAATTCCTCTGCTTTGTCTGAAAAACATTGCAAAAAAAATACCCGCAACAACTGTAGCAGGAAATTATGTCAATGCTTATTTGATACACTAATAAAGCAGTTTTCCAGTCAGCAAATGTATTACAGTCGTGCTTCCAAAGTCAAAAGTCATAAAACAAAATGGAGTTCAACCAATTCTTTAACAAACTTGCCGAATGAAAAGAAAATCTTGTGAGCTAGCAGAGCATCAAAAGCAATACTTTACACAAAGTGTGACAGACACAATTTATATTTACTCCAGCAATAATGATAAAACTGCCTGAATTGCTCTGTTAACACCTTCTTGTTACCTCAACACTACTTGTCGGTCAGACCAAAGGGTTATTAGTAGAATTTCTTCACACTTGAGCTTAGAATGCTACTTAAAACAATGCCTGTACAGTTAATAAAGGTTTTATGATGGCAACAACCTGAAATAATTAATTTCACATTGAATGTTAAAGGGGTCATATGACTTTTTTTCCTACATTTAAAACACTTCCTTGTAGTCTACACAACATTTAATGGTGCTTCTTTGGTCAAAATTTTGCAAATATTTTTTTTTTTTTTTACAGCCTGTCTTCAAGGCACTTTCTGACTCTCTTTAGAACGCGCCGTTTCTTATTTACGTGCCAAAGCCCTCCTTTAGGCCAAAACCCCTTTGACTGTGTCACTCTTTCAGCCATGTTGTAGTTTTTAGCGCTTCCTTATCGAGTCTGAAATATTTAAGTTTGAACTATACGCTACTTTTTATTAGAAATGGCAACAACGGAGGACGAATGTGCATGTACAAGCCAGTCTGCCCTACAAAGAGGATAGAGGAAAAGAGAGATTATATTGACTACAACTTAAGACTATTACTAAATAAAAACTGGGGACTGCCGCAAAGGTCTTTGGTTAAACCGTTACCATATATGGATACCGTAATTTCCGGACTATAAGCCGCTACTTTTCCCCCTCGTTCTGGTCCCTGCGGCTTATACAACGGTGCGGCTTATATACGGCCTGTTCTTCTCCGACACTGACGAAGAGGATTTCGGTGGTTTTAGTACGCAGGAGGAAGACGATGACACAATGATTAAAGACTGACTTTTCATATACCGGTAGGCTGGTTATTTTGATAACGTACATGCGAGCACTTTGTATTACTTTGCACCGTTGTATTATTTGTACTCTGCACGAATGCTGTTCGCCATGTCAAAGATGTGAAAGTTTGATTGAAAGATTTATAGTTAATAAATGGGACACTTTGCGTTCCCAAACAGTCATCTCTGTCCCGACAATCCCCTCCGTGGTAGCAGGAACCCCTATATACTACGGTAATTACACATCAAAACCCTGCGGCTTATAGTCGGGTGCGGCTTATATATGGAGCAATCTGTATTTTCCCCTAAATTTAGCTGGTGCGGCTTATAGTCAGGTGCGGCTTATAGTCCGGAAATTACGGTATATCCGCTGAAGTAACTAAAGTACAATAGGTCGCTTAAGTCTCAAAATCCAAATGGCTCAATAAGTCACTAAAGTCTCAAATTCCAAACGGCTCGTTTGAGAGCAAGTTTGGAAGAATGCAAGATTTTTCTTTATATAAATATCTCCACCATGCCTCCATAATTTGATTTCAAAAGTTCAGGACTGATGGGGATCTTAAATACACAACAAATATTATACAAATTAAAAATAATTATTAACATGTACTAATAGGTAAGAAAAGTTGGTTTTGCACGATACAAACCCTTTAGGATAACTTGGATGTCACCCAACGTAATGTCATGGATTTTGTTCAACTTTGGAGACTCCGCTGTTGTTCTGTAGTAAACAACATTCTAACAAGGCTCAACAAGTCTTACTTATTAATTGATGCAAAGAACAAACAATTCTCAAATATGCATTAGATGTATTGAAAAATTGTTACACAACTGCATGTCTGACCTACTGTACATGTGAACTTACCAGATGGGTCGTTTGAAAGGTTATCCCGCACGTTCTGGCTTAAATAGCATAATTTGGTTGGCTCTTTGAGACTGAGATGAGTCATATGGTCTAAACAGACTTCCACACTGTCTGAGACACTGCTTTGATGTGCAAAATTTTTTGTCCTATAAGTGTCAGAATGCCCACACTGTCCTGCTGCAAGCCTTGCCATTCCATGAGATTCCAGCTTCCCCTTGTTTGAGTCTACGGTGCTTTTTAACCCAGCTGGACATTTAGAGGGCTTGGCAGTTATATTTTGGGTTTTCACAAGGACATTGTTTTCACGTGGACCTCTTCTTGACTGTAGAAAACTCCTTGGCTGTAAAGCTTCAACGACTGCTTTCTTTTTCTGCGGCCCGTCGAAAGGCATGGGCCGAGTGTATGGCTTTTTCTTTTTAGCTTTACCCTGTAGGTAAATGATGAAGTGTTAGAGGGCTGGGCAACAAATGATAGAAAGAAGACACTCACAGTCAAAGCTTTTTCCTCCCACTGAGTGAAGTCAGATGCTGAAGGTCGGAGGGACTTGACAAGCACAGGAAGTCTGCTCCTTTTTAAGTATGCTGGATCTTGGTTCTCAGATTCTTTGTTAGGAAGGTGCAGTGCTGGCACAGGCTTCAAATTCTTGGGGTCCACTGGCATTTTGTTATTTTCACTTTTTATCCTAAGTAAAAAACAAAATAGTAAGGGTTATTGAGAATGGATTATAATGTATGATCAGGGTGAGTGTGCCTATAACTTGGCATTGTTGCATAGAAGAAACCATCCATAACTAAAAAAATGTATGTATTCAATATCATGGCATAACAGAAAAGTGAAATAACATGTTAAATGCTGTAAAATTAGCACTCGCCTCAAACACCCTTTTTTTCAAGGCAGACATCCACTATGAGGCACCTGGAGAGTTCAGCAGATTGACAAAAATTAAAGGGGAACTGCTGTTTTTGGGGGAATTTTGTCTATCGTTCACAATCGTTTTGAGAGACAAGAAGACAAAAGTTTGTTTTCTCTCTTTCAAACATAAAAATCGGCTTGTTCTTGGTTGTTAGCAATGCAGCTAATGGGAGCGATCATTTCAACCTCTAAGTCACTTTAAAAATGTCTTCAAAAACCGTCAACAGTACTTACCGTATTTTTCGGACTATAAGTCACAGTTTTTTTCATAGTTTGGCCGGGGGTGCGACTTATACTCAGGAGCGACTTATGTGTGAAAATATTAACACATTACCGTAAAATATCAAATGATATTATTTAGCCCATTCACGTAAGAGACTAGACGTATAAGATTTCATCGGATTTAGCGATTAGGAGTGACACATTGTTTGGTAAACGTACAGAATGTTCTATATGTTATAGTTATTTGAATGACTCTTACCATTACGTTAACATACCAGGCACGTTCTCAGTTGTTTTTTTATGCGTCATATAACGTACACTTATTCAGCCGGTTGTTCACTATTCTTTATTTATTTTAAATTGCCTTTCAAATGTCTATTCTTGGTGTTGGGTTTTATCAAATAAATTTCCCCCAAAAATGAGACTTATACTCCAGTGCGACTTATATATGTTTTTTTCCATCTTTATTATGCATTTTCGGCAGGTGCGACTTATACTCCGGAGCGACTTATACTCCGAAAAATACAGTAATTTACGTTCTGCAGCCTGTATAATAACCAAGCTGTAGCAACATTGCTATTGTAAAAGCCAACACTGAGGAACTCTTTTTCCTATCGTAGTAACACATCGGCGTGCTCCGGTATTAGTCGTAAAAGCTAACTACGGCAAGAGATAAGCTACCATCTACAACAGCACGAAACACGTTTGGGTTTGTAATACACAACACTGCGATGCAACACTAATTTGTACTGACTGAAAAACATGAACAATCATATTACAGTATCTGTAACATATTAGCCTGTATTTCATATTTTGTTTGTACACAGCTGAGCTGGCCAGACAGCGTATGTACTGTAGTTGTATTAACACACATAGCGTGCTGCATATATCATGATCGATATTAAAATAACTCACTCGATGGACAGTTGTTCGTCCGGTCCAGCTGGCCGGGGACATTATCTGTTGATTTTGGGTAAGCAATCCATTTATGTCGAAATAGCTTGGCTCCAATTTCCATATTAATAGTGTCAAAATTGCTTTCATCCCCCTCTCCCGGCTTCCGTCTGCTCTAACGTCTCACTATACGTTCGTGCTTGCTTCTATAAGCAGCAGTATATTAAGCTTCAAAAGGTATAAGGTTGTAAATCCTCATTTGTCCAAAAATAGTCGTCTTTGTTGTCTGTTACTAAGTCTGACATGATTAGAAAACACTCGCATTTGATTCCGGAAGTAGGAAAACACATGTTGCCAGAAGTCAGACGTGTGCTGCTATGAAAACAGAAATCAATGCGCGGGATAAATCAGTCCCGGAAATGACTAAAATTGTCAAAATACAGTAAATATTGTACATATTGCATATTGTTATGAACGTGTCTGTTACTACATTATATACAGACTTGCACCGTGTATATAAAACGTTGCTGGAGGGTTTTGAAGTTGTTTTAGAGTGATTTGAATGCTACAACGGTGAATCCCATTAGCCGCATCTTTCAAGCGTTTTCTTTCATCTTTAAAAATCGTTAAAAAATCAAATAAATAAAGACGTGTGTTCCTGTCTCTCATAATGATTGTGAATGATAGGCAAAATTCCCCAAAAAAGTGCAGTTCCCCTTTAAGAAAATACATATTTTTCAAATCTGCTTAAGCCAGCGATTGTCAGTATTTCCTGTAATACCACTTTAGAGTACACGGATTACTCTCACTCATCTAATGAACTGAAATATTGAGAACCTGATATTTATTTATTCAGTTGTATGTGTCAAACTAGATGTTGTCTAGCAGTAGCGGGCTCTCACGCACCCGTGACCCCTCACCCTAGGGGAGAGCCATACTATTCGAGGAGCACTGTGCTGATAAGTTATGTCAAAGACCATAGGCGCAGATCCCGTGGGTGCTTCGGGGCCTGAGCACCCACGTGGGATTGATGGCAACTTTCAATCTTTAAATTAATTTTTCAAAAATCAATCTTGTTGTTGTTAATTTTGTGGCGAGATTAGCTCGTTTTACATACTAAAAAAGTAACTGATTACAGTCTACAATTATCAAAGCCTGACCAAATGTTAATGTGCCCAAAAGTGAACTAATGACACAATCATCTTGACTTCGCTCACGAGTGAATGAAGGGCATACTTACTCAACAGCCATACATGTCACACCAAGGGTGGCAGTATGAACAATGCCAACACGGTCATAAACATGTACCAAATAGTGAAACCACACTAAACAACAACGACAAACACATTTTGGAAGAATATTTGCATCGCAACACAACATAAACACTACAGAACAAATTCCCAGAATTCCCTGCAGCACCAACTCTTCCGGGACGCTACAATATAAACAAACGCCATTGGTGGATCTACACCTAACATCCACTGTAATGATACCACGGACTAGATACGCTATTGTTGATAGATAGATAAATACATAACTCGCACTGATCTTAACCTCAATGACCTGGAATCTGTGTGGGCGGAAATCAAATTTAAAAACGCTAAGCCGGTACTAATAGTGACTGTTTATAGACCCCCTAATCAGAGTGATTTCTATGGGGTTTTGGAAGAATGCTTGGCGGGGACAGACAACGTGGAGAAAATTATAACTGGGGATCTGAACACAGATATTCAACGCAAAGATGCGCCTGTCTTCAGATCCTTCAGCAAGTTTTGTAATCTGCACGGTCTTTCCCAGCTAATAGCGCTACCTACAAGGGTGTGTGATTCCACCCAATCAACCATAGATCTCATTCTCACTTCAGACCGGCCTAAAATAAAAAATAGTGGGGTCATGATCTGTGGTGTTAGCGACCACTATCTAACCTTCTGCACCCGCAAAATAGCTAAACCTAAAGCCAATGGCCACATAACAGCCCAATCCAGATCCCTCAAAAAATACTCCAATGACAATTTCAATTTAAAATTAGATGAGTGGGACTGGTCCCCTGTGCTCGCGAGCAACCTGGTCGATGTTGCTTGGGATCGCTTCAAAACGGCGTTCCTAAAGATACTAAATGACATGGCTCCCGTGAAAACAGTCAGGATCAAAGCCCGCTCGGAACCATGGATGAATCCGGACCTATTAGCTGCCATAAAAGACAGAGACAGGAAATACTCTGAATACCAAAAATGTAAAACAGAAGTAGATAAACAACCCAATAATATCAACATCAAATTACTCCTTTCAACTCTCAAAAAGCAATGCAATAAATTAAGAAATAAGTCAACCAACCTGACTAAATCCTTTAAAAAAAATTACATTAACGACAAAATAGAGGAAAACACAAATAAGCCACATGAGCTCAGGAAAATTCTCAACAACCAGCTTCCTGGTTGCAGCCAGAAACTTAAAACAAGACTCACCAACATCAGCATCAAGGAGGGTGACTCCCTCATTACAGACAAAATGGAGGTAGCTAGCAGACTTAACATCTTTTTCACCAGCATAGCCGCAACCCTTGTCAACAAGCTGTCCCACCACTCTGGTCGCTTTGGTGTAGAACACATTAAAGCCTTCTACAGAAAGCTAGGAGTATCCAACGATGATTTCAAATTAGAAATGGTCACAGCTGATGAGGTGTTTAAAAAATTGAGCGCGCTCCACCCTAACAAGGCCACCGGCCTTGATAATATTCCCTCCAGATTCCTCAGGGACTCTGCCTCCATCATTGCCCCGATTATCACGCACATAATAAACCTATCAATTACACAAGGCCAAGTACCAAAAGATTTTAAGATTGCAAGAGTAACTCCCCTCTTTAAAAAAGGAAGCAAATTGGTACCTGGCAACTACCGACCTGTTCCTATTCTCAGTTCCATTTCGAAAGTAATGGAAAAAATAGTTTATAAACAGGTCGATAGTTACCTTGCCACTAATAAACTCATGTACAAATTCCAATCCGGCTTCAGAACTAACCACTCCACTGACACATGCCTTCTCTATCTGACCGACCACATCAAACATGAGGTGGACGCGGGCAAATACTGCGGCATGGTCATGCTGGACCTTCAGAAGGCCTTTGACACCGTTAACCACGCTATACTGTTGGATAAGCTCAGAGCAATCGGATTTAACAAAAACTCATGGAGCTGGATGCAATCTTACTTGGAGGGGAGGGAGCAGGTGGTAGAGGTGAATGGCACCGTGTCCCCCCCCCCCTCTCTGTGAGCTGTGGAGTCCCCCAAGGCAGTATATTGGGACCTTTACTGTTCCTAATATACATAAACGACATGTCATCGGCATGCGACTGTGAATTGTTTTTGTTTGCGGATGACTCTGCCTTGCTGGTATCCGGCAAGGACAAGTCACAGGTGGAGAAAATCCTCAGTGCTGAGCTCTGTAGAACTTGCACCTGGCTCGCTGACAACAAGCTATCCATACACTTAGGTAAAACAGAATCCATCCTGTGTGGGTCCCACATCAACCTCAAGAAAGTCAATGACTTCACCATAATAGTGGGTGACATTGTTATCACCAGGAAAGATGAGGTCACCTACCTAGGTTCCATTCTAGAGGCTAACCTTTCCTGTGATAAAATGGCAACCAAGGTAATCAAAAAGGTTAACCAACGAACAACATTTCTCTACAGAATCTCCTCTCTGGTCAACAAAAGCACCTTGAGGATTCTAGCGGGAACTCTCGTTCAACCCTTTTTCGATTATGCATGCACCTCCTGGTACCCTAGCACCTCCAAAACCCTCAAATCTAAACTCCAAACATCTCAGAACAAGCTAGTCAGGTTACTGCTAGACCTCCACCCCAGATCCCACCTCACTCCTACCCACTTCTCTAAAGTGGGCTGGCTCAAGGTGGAGGACAGAGTTAAACAACTAGCACTGAGCCTAGTCTATAAAATCCGCTACACCTCCCTGATACCGAAGTACATGTCAAACTACTTCCTTAACGTAAATGACCGCCATAACCACAACACCAGGGGGAGCTCCACTAACCACGTTAAACCCAGATTCCGAACTAACAAAGGTCTTAACTCATTCTCTTTCTATGCCACATCAATGTGGAATGCGCTCCCAACAGGTATAAAAGAAAGGGCATCCCTATCCTCCTTCAAAACCGCAATAAAAGTTCACCTCCAGGCAGCTACAACCCTAAACTAACACCCTCCCCGGATTGCTAACAATCAAATGCAGATACTTTTTCTTATGCCTTCTGATCTCTCTCTCTCTCTCTCCCTCTCTGTCCACTACTTTATGTCCATATCCTACCCCCCCCCCCCCCCCCCCCCCCACACACACACCCCTGATTGTAAATAATGTAAATAATTCATTGTGATTATCTTGTGTGATGACTGTATTATCATGATAGTATATATGATAGTATATATCTGTATCATGAATCAATTTAAGTGGACCCCGATTTAAACAAGTTGAAAAACTTATTCGGGTGTTACCATTTAGTGGTCAATTGTACGGAATATGTACTTCACTATGCAACCTACTAATAAAAGTCTCAATCAATCAAAGATAGATAGTACTTTATTGATTCCTGAAGGAATCAATAAAGTACTATCTATCTATCAATCTACAAGAGCGTATCTAGTCGATACTACTATGATTACATCGATATTTTTTAACATCACAAATCTTCTTTCGTTTTTTAATTTTTTTTTATTATATTTATAAACTCAGGAAATATGTCCCTGGACACATGAGGACTTCGAATATGACCAATATAGGATCCTGTAACTACTTGATATCGGATTGATACCCAAATTTGTGGTATCATCCAAAACTAATGTAAAGTATCAAAAAACAGAAGAATAAGTGATTATTACAATTTAACAGAAGTGTAGATAGAACATGTTGAAACAGAAATCAACCAGATATTAACAGTAAATGAACAAGTAGATTAATAATTAATTTCCTACCACTTGTCCTTAATAATTTTGACAAAATAATAGAATGATAAATGACACAATATGTTACTGCATACGTCAGCAGCTAAATTAGGAGCCGTTGTTTGCTTACTTACTATTACAAGACAAGTCTTGTATGTTCATTATTTTATTTAAGGAGAAAATTGCAATAAGAAACTTATGTTTAATGTACAGTAAGATTTTTTTGTTAATAGAAAGCCAATAATGACATTTTTTGTGGTCCCCTTTATTTAGAAAATTACCAAAATACTTTTGGTACCGGGACAACAGTAATACACACACACCGAGCATCCACTGGCAGAAATGTAGATTGGCGCCTATGTCAAAGACAACACCAATTGATGTTCAATTCTTTAAGGGAGCAATTAAACAAAGTTTAGCGTGAGCAGAAATCCACAAACTATGCTGCAGAATTAATAGGGTTGGCCACAATCGTATGATATTCTATTAAACGATCTGTGTTGGCCCTGCGATGAGTTGGCGACTTGTCCAGGGTGTACCCCGCCTTCCGCCCGATTGTAGCTGAGATAGGCTCCAGCACCCCCCGCGACCCCGAACGGGACAAGCGGTAGTAAATAGATGGATGGATGGATGGAGGCCGTGCCACACTTTAAAACCCTCTTGATATTATTACTTGTGAAATAAACAAAGAAAACTATCAGTACCTTATGCACAATGGATTGACATATTCCATTGCAAAATAGGAAAAACAATTCAAGGCTAAACACTGTAGTGACGTGGTTGCTTACCTCAAACAGTCAGTGCGGATTTTGTTGTGACTTTGCGCACGAAGAACTGGAGAGGAGTCCATTACGACTAGAGTGGATTCAAACAAGTCAAATGTGAGCCACCAAACAGTGCATGACAAACATTCATTTATAAATATGTGATACATCCCTTCATATTACGGTGAAGCTCAAATGACCTTCGCTTTACCTTATGTTAACACGAAAAGCACATTCGCACAATACATGTATCCAAACATTGTTTTAAATGCGCAAATTACGATACATTTGATAAAGCCAACGTAACACAAACTACATTGTTGTTAGCATCCAAACAGCAATGACCACTTCGCAGTTAGCTTGCAGCTCAACCAACAGCTAAACACTCATACATACGTTAACCAAACACTTCAAGACGTTAGACTACTTGCTGCTTCTCTAAAACGTGCTAATTATTCTGTTTTCATTAATTTAGTACCAGTTTAAAGATCTTCTTGGGATGCTCTTCTACACGGCAACGTTGTCTACAAACTTCCTAGAACTGCAACCGTTTGGATGTAGCGCCTTCACCATTGGCCACATTTGGAAACTGTATCAGCCAATCAGCACGACTGCTGTTTGGTTGTATTTTCTTTTGGCCAATGAGCGACGGTTTTCAATAAACAGCTCCATGGCAACCAAGCGAAAAGGTCTATCATACCATTTCATTGCACTTTCTCGCTTTTTTGAACATACAATATATATATATCCATCCATCCATTTTGTACCGCTTATTCCCTTCGGGGTCGCGGGGGGCGCTGGATATATATATATATATATATATATATATATATATATATATATATATATATATATATATATATATATATATATATATATATATATATATATATATATATATATATATATATATATATATATATATATATATTATATATATATATATATACACTATCGTTCAAAAGTTTGGGGTCACCCAAACAATTTTGTGGAATAGCCTTCATTTCTAAGAACAAGAATAGACTGTCGAGTTTCAGATGAAAGTTCTCTTTTTCTGGCCATTTTGAGCGTTTAATTGACCCCACAAATGTGATGCTCCAGAAACTCAATCTGCTCAAAGGAAGGTCAGTTTTGTAGCTTCTGTAATGAGCTAAACGGTTTTCAGATGTGTGAACATGATTGCACAAGGCTTTTCTAATCATCAATTAGCCTTCTGAGCCAATGAGCAAACACATTGTACCATTAGAACACTGGAGTGATAGTTGCTGGAAATGGACCTCTATACACCTATGTAGATGTTGCACCAAAAACCAGACATTTGCAGCTATAATAGTCATTTACCACATTAGCAATGTATAGAGTGTATTTCTCTAAAGTTAAGACTAGTTTAAAGTTATCTTCATTGAAAGGTACAGTGCTTTTCCTTCAAAAATAAGGACATTTCAATGTGACCCCAAACTTTTGAACGGTAGTGTATATATATATATATATATATATATATATATATATATATATATATATATATGTATATATATATATATATATATATATATATATATATATATATATATATATATATATATATATATATATATACATATATATATATATATATATATATATATATATATATATATATATATATATATATATATATATATATACTTTTTAAATACACCAATGGTGCAACTGGACACATCCTCAGTGATGTAACCTAGGATCACAGGGGGTTTCGGGTCTTTCAACAATCAGACCCCCTCCCCTAGGCGACCCAGCTAGGGTTGATCAGGCCCCAGCCTGTGTCCAGGTAGCGCTACTGCCCTACATGCCACGCCTCTCCCCTCCTGATCCACAGCCACCTTGATGCCACTTCTGCTGCATCTGTGGCTAACTTCATGGCCCTTCGCTGGCTGGCCCCTGTGATGCCAAGCATTCTGTAGGCCCTGCAGAGGGATTTGCCCACAAACCCTCGACATCCCACTTCAACGGGCCGGCACATCGCTCGCCACCCATTGCTCCGACACTCCTCCAAAAGCTGAGAGTACTTTGCGCTCTTCCTCTCATTGGCCTCCTCCATACGGTCCTCCCAAGGCACTGTGAGCTCCAGGAGGATTACCTGCTTGGAGGCCACTGAGGTAAGCACAATATCTGGCCTTAGTGTTGTTTTGGCAACCACGTCAGGGAACTTCAACTGCTTGCCCAGATCAACTGACAGCTCCCAGTCGCGTGCTGTTGCCAACAGACCAGAAGAGGTGTTCCGGGCAGCCTGTGTTGACTTCTCCCCAGCTCTGATGAAAGCAGTGCTCTTCACTGGGCGGAGGCTCTTGCTGTGACTGACTCCCCTGCAGATGGTATCGGCTATGGCCTTCAGGACCTGGTCATGTCGCCAGCGGTACCGCCCTTCACCCAGGGCTTTCGGACAACAGCTTAGGATGTGTTCCAAGGTTCCTCTCCTCTGGCAGAGGGGGCACGCTGGTGTCTCCACCTTCCCCCAGGTGAAGAGGTTGGATGGACTTGCAGCACGTCGTAGACCGCCTGGATCAAGAACTTTATCCGATGGGGTTCAGCTTTCCAGAGCTCGGTCCATGTGACCTTGCGCTCTGCTGCTTGTTCCCATCTGGTCCAGGCGCCCTGTTGCTGCATTCCCGCCATCTGGCAGGCTCGCCTTTCCTCAACTCCTGCTCGCACCTCCTCGAGGATCAGAGACCTCTTCTCTTTCCCCTGCGCCTTATCATAGCGAGGTGTTCTTCTGCTACCTAAGCCAGATCTCCCCTGCGCCACTGTTCCCACCAACACCCTTTGCCTTGCCTTGCCTCTGCGACATCCACAGCCTCGGCAGCTCTCCACTTCCGCCCCGTCCTGACTTCAATCCCAGCCTGGGAAACCTTTGGGTCACTGGACTCCCGATATTGTAGGAGTTCCCTGGACCGTGTCACCATGAACTCCTCGCTCAAGCTGCTGATGGGGAGCTTCAGCTTGTTATTGTGCCCGTATAGAGCAATGCTGCTCAGGCTTTGCGGCAGTCCCAGCCACCTGCGCAGGAACCTACTGACCCTCAGCTCAAAGCCTTCCACCGTTGAAATGGGACTTCGTACACCATGAGGGGCCAGAGGATCCGAGGGAGAATCCCGTGCTGGTAAATCCAGGCCTTGAACTTGCCAGGAAGGCCAGACTTGTCCACCACGGTCAGCCAGGTCTCCAGGTCTTGGTTGGTCGATTTTGTGGAGGCTACGTCTTTTAGGCTGCAATTGAACACCTTTCCCAAGCTCTTCACAGGTTCCTCGGTGAGTGATGGTATTTTGGTGGTGCCAAGTGAGAAGCAGAACTTGCCAGTAACCTTCCCTTTCTTTTCTTTTCTCATGCGAGCCCAGGAAATCACCTCCTGAAGGCCATTCAAGATCCACCTGCAGCCTGGGACAGATGTAGTGGTCACTGTCAGGTCGTCCATGAAGGCTCGGATGGGTGGCTGTATATATATATATACTCCATGTATATATATATATATATATACACATATATATGTATATATATATATATATATAAACAACCAAACCTAACCCCCCCCTCCACATCCCACACCTTAAGAGTATATATCTGTATCATGAATCAATTTAAGTGGACCACGACTTAAACAAGTTGAAAAACTTATTTGGGTGTTACCATTTAGTGGTCAATTGTACGGAATATGTACTTCACTGTGCAACCTACTAATAAAAGTCTCAATAAATCAATCAATCAATCTTGAACGTTTAAAAAAAAAAAGAGATAATGATTATTTATGTTTAATATTTGTTTACTTACTTATGATATATTTGTTTATTTATTATTTATGTCTTTACTGTTCTGTTACAAACAGAGAACACGGAACAAGGAACAAGGAACAAGGAATTGGGATAAAACTTCTATGATATGAAAAGTGGTAGGATTATGATTCCCGAGCGCGGCCACCGCTGCTGCTCACTGCTCCCCTCACCTCCCAGTGGGTGGAACAAAGGGATGGGTCAAATGAAGAGGGTAATTTCACCACACCTAGTGTGTGACTATCAGTGGTACTCTAACTTTAACATCACTGCCATCACTAAGAAGGCTCAGCAGCGGCTGCACTTCCTGAGAGTCCTCAAGAAGTACAACCTGGACTCCAACCTGCTGCTGACCTTCTACCGCTCATCCATTAAGAGCCTGTTGACATACTGCATCACAGCATGGTACGGCAGCTGCAACGCTGCAGACAGGGAGAGGCTCCAGAAAGTGGTAAAGGCAGCACAGCGGATCATCGGCTGCCCTCTCCCCTCCCTGACAGACATTTACACCTCCCGCTGCCTCCGCAGAGCTACCAACATTATCAAGGACAGCTCCCACCCTGGCTTTGAGCTTTTTGACCTGCTGCCCTCAGGAAGGCGCTACAAGGTCATCAGGTCTAAGACAAACAGACTTAAGAACAGTTTTTTCCCTAAAGCCATAACCACCGTGAACTCTCATAGGCACTGATTTTATAGTTTAGCACCTCTCTGTGTGCAATTTTTACTTTCCACCGACAGTCTGAATGCTTCTGTATGTATGTATAGAGTATAATATTTAATATTTAAACAACACATTCAGAACACTCATTCTCAGGACTGGACTGTGCACCTTACCTTCTTTTGCACTATTTTTCTTTTCTTTCCTTCCTATGTTTTGCATATTTTGTAGACTGTCGCACTGATACTGGAGTTGCTTTTAATCTCATTGTACCTGTGTATAGTGACAATAAAAGGCATTCTATTCCATTCATTCTATTCTAAATATGTGATGCATTACATTGTATCGTATGCATGTTCGAAATAAACTGAAACTGAACTGAAACATCATTGTCAACATATTAAAGGCACAAAGTATACAATTATTCAATGATCTTGAAAAGTGTTCAAGGAAAAAAGTATTAGTATCCCTTAGGACTGTGAATCTTTGGGTGTCCCACGATTCGATTCAATATCGATTCTTGGGGTCACGATTCGATTCAAAATCGATTTTTTTTTTTTTCAATTTAACACGATTCTCTATTCATTCAATACATAGGATTTCAGCAGGATCTACCCCAGTCTGCTGACATGCAAGCAGAGTAGTAGATTTATGTAAAAAGCTTTTATAATTGTAAAGGACAATGTTTTATCAACTGATTGCAATAATGTACATTTGTTTTAACTATTAAATGAACCAAAAATATGACTTATTTTATCTTTGTGAAAATATTGGACACAGTGTGTTGTCAAGCTTATGAGATGCGATGCAAGTGTAAGCCACTGTGACACTATTGTTCTTTTTTTTTAAATTTTTTTATAAATGTCTAATGATAATGTCAATGAGGGATTTTTAATCACTGCTATGTTGAAATTGTAACTAATATTGATACTGTTGTTGATAATATTCATTTTTAATTCACTACTTTTAGTTTGTTCTGTGTCGTGTTTGTGTCTCCTCTCAATTGCTCTGTTTATTGCAGTTCTGAGTGTTGCTGGGTCTGGTTTGGTTTTGGAATTGGATTGCATTGTTATGGTATTGCTGTGTATTGTTTTGTTGGATTGATTAATAAAAAAAATAAAAAATAAAAAATAAATATATTTAAAAAAAAATCGATTTTTTAAAAATGAGAATCGATTCTGAATCGCACAACGTGAAAATTGCGATTTTTTTCCCCACACCCCCTAGTATCCCTCTATTTACTTGGTATCGGATTGACACTAATTGCCCGCCGCCAATGTTTGTGTCCACTAGATGTCACTGCAATCAAGATGTGATCAACCTTTTTTGCCTGCGTGACAGCATCATCATGGTGGGGGTTGGGGTGCCAGTCACTCAGAGGCAGTGACAAGAGCAGAGGGAGGAAGAAGAAGAAAAGTGGAAACTACAAAATAGTGACACTGGTGCAGATATGGACCTGCGGTCAGAGCTGCTAAAGTCCATCTGGTACGGCTTCACAGCACTGGACCTGGAGAGAAGTGGAAAGGTGTCCAAGTCTCAGCTCAAGGTGAGTGAAAACAGTAACTTTAAATCTTTTTTTTTAATTTTGCTGCTCAGTTTCCGCCCTCATTTACTGTAGCGTGTGGGTTTACTTTGAGGAAGATCAAAAATGTGTCATGAGTCAGGAAAATAATTTCCCCTCACATTTGTATTCTCTCAAATCATCTCTAATCATTCGTGCCGATTTGATAGAACACAAATTTACAGTTTGCTGTGAGTCCAGAATACAGAGACAACACTTATCGCCAAACTGCGCTTCTTAAGTTGCTGCCAGTGTGCAGTGCGAAGAGGTCCCTGTGGTACTAGTCCTGTTGGATGGAGTGTAAACAACATGAGGTCTGTGTCTGTCAAAAGAACATTGTTGCCGTGAGAGGGGACACGATGTTGAAACATGTTGGTGATTGTTGTTTCTTGCCACTGGTTTCAATGCAGCCTCTGTGTTTTCCTTGATGTCACGGTTATGTCACTTGTCCATTCCAGCCACCTCCATGTTCCTGCCATATACCGCCCCCGTCCCCCAGGGTTCGCAGAGAGTCAGACCCATGATTCGGCTTATCCCCCTTACGCATGCAGCCCCGTGTGTGCAAGGTGCAAGATACCATGCTCACAAAGTGGTTGTGCATGTGGCCTCAATAGCTGCAGATGTTTCAGTAGCAGGGAGACATGAGACAGGATGTGGTTGTTGGGCCTTCATGCAGAGACCTTGTGTTTTACAATACTTTCAAGGTTGTTGCCGAAATGCACCCACTGCACTTATAATAATAATGTGCAAGGTAACTTATTGCGTAGGGTAAGGTAATGCGTAAGGTCTCTGCAATAAAAACTTTGTTTTCCTTTTGATTTTTTTTTACATCTTGGCACAAAGAAATCTGTAGTTTCTGTGGACCAGTGGTTTGGCTTACCCTCTGTATAATAGTAATAATATTTAATTTTATAAAATTACAGGTAGCACAAAACAAGGTTACTGAACATCCATCCATCCATTTTCTACCGCTTGTCCCTTTCGGGGTCGCGGGGGGTGCTGGAGCCTATCTCAGCTGCATTCGGGCGGAAGGCGGGGTACACCCTGGACAAGTCGCCACCTGACATTTCAGGGACACAACATATTAATTCACACACTCAGGATTATTTGAACAAAAGTTTCCGTAAAGGTTTTCTAATGAAAATCTATACGCTGAATTCCATTTCAGTGTTTTTAGTTTTGAAACAATGTAAAACAGAACAAACAGTAGAACCTCAACTTACGAGCTTAATTGGTTCTGCGACAGAGCTCTTAACTCAAAACACTTGTATCTCAAAACAACACCTTCCAATGAAATTCATTTAAATCAATTCAATTGGCATGCACCTGGGGATAGGTTGATTGGCAACACTAAATTGGCCCTAGTGTGTGAATGTGAGTGTGAATGTTGTCTGTCTATCTGTGTTGGCCCTGCGATGAGGTGGCGACTTGTCCAGGGTGTACCCCGCCTTCCGCCCGAATGCAGCTGAGATAGGCTCCAGTGCCCCCCGCGACCCCGAAGGGAATAAGCGGTAGAAAATGGATGGATGGAATTGGTGTTTAGCCACCCCTCCCCCCCACCCCGCCTCCCTGCTCCAGTTTTAACATGTAACATGTCTTTAAAAAAACAAAAAAAACATTTTAGACAAAATGTTTGAAAAAAATACAATATAATAACTATGGTAGTTTCATGAAGTAATGTAATAATAATTGTACAGCATTTACCTTGGCGAATGGACATTTACGGTTTCTCCTTTCAGCTGCTTCTCCGTCAAACACACCATCAGCAGCATCTCTATATTTTCATAGATGCATATCCGCCATTTAGATATTGTTTTAACATTCTGGCTGGTATTAAACTAATTTTTTCTTCAGTATGTTGCAAGCTAGCAACGAAACGCTCAAATTGCTTCAACAAGTTGGCGCCAGACTTGTTTAACGCGGTAGTTGTATGAAGTAATGTAGTAATAATTGACAGCATTTACCTTCTACGGGACTTCCTTCCAGCTTCTTCTCTGTTAAACACACCATCAGCAGCTTCTCCATATTTTCATAGATAAATGTCTGCCGTTTAGATATTATTTTAACGTCCTTGGATGGCGTAAGACTCCTTCTGCTTCAGTATGGTGCAAATGAGCAGTGATACCCTCAAATGGCTTTGTCAAGTTGGCGACATGCTCTGTTATGTTTGTGATGATTTATTTCTTTAATGCAATGACTATCATTCACTTCCTCTTCTTCCCAAAACGGTCCTTTACTCTCACTTTCTTCCATCGGATGGTTGGAAAAATTTGGTTAAATCCATCTCTAGCTATAAGCTAATGCTAGCAAGTAAGACCAGATGTGTTGGTCGACTATTAAAGGGTTCACATTTTCTACGCCAACTAATGCTGGGGATGCTTGTAACTCTAATTTTTGCTTGCAACTTAAAGCATAACATTTAGCCAAGAAACAGCTCTTACCTTAAAACACTCTTAAGTTGGGGCACTCTTATGTTTATTTTTTATTTAGCCTTTATTTAACCAGGTAAAATCCCATTGAGATCAAAGATCTCTTTTCCAAGGGAGACCTGGCCAAGAGGTCAGCAGCAAGGTTACATTAAAAACAGTAAACAACACATAAAACATCAAATTTACAACATTAAAACTTGCTCACATAACACATGTGCACACAGACAAGGCAGACTGCAATCCTTTCACAGAAGCTTTAAACTCATTTACTGTAAGAAGGGTTTGAAGTTGAAGATCCTAATGTAGGTTATTCCAAGCATTCGGTGCTGCAAACCTAAATGCTTTCTTGTCCAGTTCAGTTCTTACTTAGGGGAGGACAAATTGCAGAACATTCATTGAACGAAGATTGTGACTTCCTTGTTTCTTTGTTAAAAGACAAGACAGATAAGATGGAGTGATACCCAGAATGGTTTTGTAGATGAAAACATACCAATGATTGAGGCGTCGAGCACATAATGATGTCCAGTTAACCATTGAGTATAATACGCAATGGTGAGTAAGGGGAGCGCAGTTTGTGATGAATCTCTGTGCCCTGTGGTACACACTATCGAGCTTGTGGAGACAGCAGCAGTAGCATTCATGTACAACACATTTCCATAGTCAATAACAGGTAAAAAGGTTGTTTCCACCAATTTCTGTTTGACAGTAAAATAAAAGCAAGACTTGTTTCTAAAATAAAATCCCAGTAAAAGTTTCAGGTTTTTTTTTTTTACAACATACTGAATGTGCTCCTTAAAACTCAAGTGGTCATCAATTAAAAATCCTAAATATTTAAAAGAAGATACTAACACAATTTGTTGCCCATTTCTTGTTAAAATGTTCTCACACGGTACTGATTTTACAGTTTTTAATGTGGTTAAGAACATACACTTTGTTTTCTCTGTATTTAAAACCAGTTGAAGATAGCAAAGTTGTTCTTGTACTCTGTCAAATGCATGTTGTGAATATTTAAAGACCTCTCAGTAGGAGTGGGTGCTGTGCAGTATATGACAGTATTATCAGCGTAGAAATGGAAAGTTGAGTTTGGAATAATATTCTGTCCAAGATTATTTATTAGGGCTGTAAATCTTTGGGTGTCCCACGATTCGATTCAATATCGATTCTTGGGGTCACGATTCGATTCAAAATCGATTTTTTTTCCATTCAACACGATTCTCGACTCAAAAACGTTTTTTTGATTATGGTACTGAGAAATGTCAAATCGAGTATGTATTCTCTAAATATGACCATTTCAAGCTTCTGATATGTCATTTCCTACCTGGCCACACTGAATTCCCATATTATTTGTCTACTTTATTTTCAAATTCATCACCCACTATGATTTAATTTACTTTGGCCAAAACCCTATTCACAATCGTTGACAGACTGACTAAACCCCCAACACAAATACCAGCCGAACTCCATTCCACGCAGAAATGCAATGACTTTGCATTCTTTTATACTGATAAAATTGAAGGCATCAGACGCACCATCAATATCTCAAGTAAAAAAGTTGGATCACCACCCCATTTGGGCAAAAGTAACACAGCAATGATGGCAAGCTTTAATGCCATAGACTCTAAAACTCTAGTGGAAACGGTGACAGCTCTAAGGTCATCCACCTGCTGCCTTGATGTTTTACCTACCAACTTCTTTAAGAATGTTTTTGACTGCCTATCAACAGACATCTTGCAAATAGTTAATAATTCTATTAAATCGGGCAATTTCCCGAAGGCTTTCAAAACTGCAGTCATTAAACCTCTTCTAAAAAAGCAGAGCCTAGATGCCTCTGTTATCAACAACTACAGACCAATTTCAAATCTACCATTCATAAGTAAAATAATTGAGAAAGTTGTCCTCCAACAACTAAATCACTTCTTGGCTTCTACTGGCTGCCACAACAACTTCCAGTCAGGATTTCGACCTCTTCATAGCACAGAGACGGCCCTTCTTAAAGTTATAAATGACATCCGTCTAAACACAGACTCTGGCAAAACTTCAGTATTAATGCTTTTGGACCTCAGTGCTGCATTTGACACTGTCGACCACTCAATACTTTTGGACAGGTTGGAAAACTGGGTGGGGATCTCAGGCACAGTTTTAAGCTGGTTCAAGTCATATCTACAAGATAGGAACTATTTTGTTTCCATTGGTGACTTTGTATCAGAACCAACCAACGTAACGTGTGGAGTCCCCCAAGGTTCAATCTTGGGGCCGACTTTATTTAACATCTATATGCTCCCACTAGGACAAATCATGCAAAATAATAACATTGACCATCATTGCTATGCCGATGACACCCAAATCTATGTAGCGCTATCACCAAATGACTATCGCCCCATAGATCTTCTGTGCCAGTGCATTGAGCAAGTCAAACACTGGATGTGCCAAAATTTCCTACAACTAAATGAAGATAAAACTGAGATAATTGTTTTTGGTGCTAAAAAAGAAAGGTTTAAAGTCATCCAACACCTTCAATCACTGTCCCTGAAAACCTCAAATAAAGCCAGAAATCTTGGGGTTATTTTAGATTCTGATTTACATTTCGACAGTCACATCAAATCAGTAACAAAATCGGCCTACTATCACCTCAAAAATGTAAAAAGACTTAGAGGGCTCATGTCAGCTCAAGACTTAGAAAAACTTGTACATGCCTTTATTACCAGTAGGCTAGACTATTGTAATGGTCTCCTTGCAGGTCTTCCCAAAAAAACTGTCAGGCAGCTACAGCTTGTTCAGAACGCTGCTGCTAGAGTTCTAACAAAGACCAAAAAAATGTGAGCACATTACACCAATTCTTAAATCCTTACATTGGCTCCCTGTACATCAGAGAATAGATTTCAAAATCCTCCTGCTCACATATAAATCACTACATGGTCTAGGGCCCAAGTATATCACTGATATGCTCCCACTATATACGCCCTCTAGATCACTAAGATCTTCTGAGACCAATCTGTTAGCGGTTCCAAGAGTAAACTCAAATCAAGGGAGATCATCATTCAGTCACTATGCAACACATAGCTGGAATAAACTTCCTGAAGATGTCAGACTCTCCCCAACTCTCACTACTTTTAAAACTAGACTGAAGACTTTTATGTTCACCTTAGCTTTCAGCTAAATCTTTTAATCTTTTAACTTTTAACGTCTGCACTGTTTTTGTTTTTGTTGTCTGCATTTTAATTTTGCTTTTATTTTCTTTCATTTCACTTTGTTGTCTGTGAAGCACTTTGAGTCTGCCTTGTGTATGAAAAGCGCTATACAAATAAAGTTGCCTTGCCTTGCCTTGCCCTTTGAGATTTTCAAAAGTAAATTAGCATTGAGCTAACGCATTTGAAAAGGAATTGTGTTGAATGTCAAAGCGACATTATTTTATAATTAAAATTCCAAGTTTCTGTACAGTGGTACCTCAACGTGCCTGCCTGAAGCTAGTCTTCCACCATCGACCTGCCTGCTAGTCTTCCACCATCGACCTGCCTGCTGCTAGCCCTCCACCATCGGCCTGCCTGCTAGCCTTCCACCATCGGCCTGCTGCTAGCCTAATTTACTTTTGAAAATCTCAAAGTAAATTAAATCATAGTGGGTGATGAATTTGAAAATAAAGTAGACAAATAATATGGGAATTCAGTGTGGCCAGGTAGGAAATGACATATCAGAAGCTTGAAATGGTCATATTTAGAGAATACATACTCGATTTGACATTTCTCAGTACCATATGCTACACAAAACTTTGCCACAGCACAAATTCTATAGTATAGTTTATAATGGATTTTTATATTTAACAAAACTATAGCAGCAGATGATGAGGATACTCTGACTAGTGTGCTTGCTTTCAAATGTTGCTTTCAAATAAACGCTGACTGGACTTAAGATAAGTACGTGTTAACTGTTAACAGGTTTTGAGCAAATTAATTACGTGTGTTCAATTTAACAAAATGTTCCTCATGTGTAACATTCTGACAATTAAACTGCATTTGTGTCCATATATTGGGGTCTTATTTTTTAAATAATTAAATTTTTGCAAGCAAGTAATAATCTGTGATTAATCATGATTATCAAAATGTAAAAGTGTGATTAAACTGATTTAAAAAATTGTCATTCAACAGCACTAATAAAACACATGAATACTTATAGGCAAACACTTTCTAAAGATCAACAAGAGACAGGACAAACACATTTAACTTCTTGATGGCAGTAACTACTAACAGTGGAAAGTGACACATCTATCAATGTTAGTATACTGAAGTATTTTTAGAAGATCACCCTAAAACTCTGGACATGCATTTATACTTAGGTATGTTTTTTTAATTTATTATTTCACTTCTGATAATGTTGTTTTTCCTTTGAATGATTTCACGTCAGTGCAATTTATTCATGGTTTATTTATTTGTACGTGTCTCCGCACCTGTTTTCTATTGCGTTTGTTCTCATCCTTGTTTAAACGAGTTAACATGGTGATTTTTCAGGTGCTATCACACAACCTCTGCACTGTTTTGTGCATCCCACATGACCCGGTGGCTTTGGAGGAGCACTTCAGGGATGATGACGACGGCCCAGTCTCCAGTCAGGGTTATATGCCCTACCTCAACAAATATATCTTGGATAAGGTGATTTTTTTACTTTAAAAAAATAAAAAGTACATTTTGAGTACTAGTCATGGATGCTGTACTGACAATTTGTTTTTTTTTTACTCAGGTAGTACAAGGCTCCTTCAACAAGGAACATGTAGATGAGCTGTGTTGGACCCTCACAGCAAAGAAAAACTACAAACCGGACAGAAGTTCAAACACTGTTCTGCCAGAGCAGGATGCATTTCGGCTATGGTGCCTTTTTAACTTTCTGTCTGAGGACAAGTACCCTTTAGTTATGGTCCCTGATGAGGTTGGTTTAAAATATTTACTTTTATTTGATGGTGAAGGGATACCAAATATTGTAGAGGAAAAAAACTATGTGTTAACTATGTGTTAAAAACCATAGAGGTATACAAAAAAATGTATTGAATTTGTCCAATACAATACACTCCTGTCCTTTAACATTGCTTCTTTGAAAAAAAAACAAAAAAAAACAATAATTACAGTTATTGTAATATATACAAAAAATGAGTACAGAGAAAAATAAATAAATATATAATTAGGAGAACTACAAAAAAATACAAAAAGCAAACAAAAACACTCCCATCTCTACATACTCGATCCGTTGTGGTGGAGAAGGAGCTGAGCCGGAAGGCAAAGCTCTCAATTTACTGGTCGATCTACGTTCCCATCCTCACCTATGGTCATGAGCTTTGGGTTATGACCGAAAGGACAAGATCACGGGTACAAGCGGCCGAAATGAGTTTCTTCCGCCGGGTGGCGGGTCTCTCCCTTAGAGATAGAGTGAGAAGCTCTGTCATCCGGGAGCAACTCAGAGTAAAGCCGCTGCTCCTCCACATCGAGAGGAGCCATATGAGGTGGTTCGGGCATCTGCTCAGGATGCCACCTGAACGCCTCCAGAGTGAGGTGTTTGGGGCACGTTCGACCGGCAGGAGGCCAAGGGGATGACCCAGGACACGTTGGGAAGACTATGTCACCCGGCTGGCCTGGGAACGCCTCAGGATCCCCCGGGAGGAGCTGGACGAAGTGGCTGGGGAGAGGAAGTCTGGGCTTATCTGCTTATCGGCCTATCCGCGACCTGACCTCGGATAAGCAGAAGAAAATGGATGGATGGATGGATATATATAAATATATATATATCCTGTATATATATATATTAGGGCTGTTAATCTTCAGGCACCACACACCTCGATTCGATTCTTGAGGGTAACGATTTGATTCAGAATCCATTCTCAATTCAAAACTATGTCAAGGTAACGTGCGGAGTTCCCCAGGGTTCGGTTCTTGGCCCTGCACTCTTTAGTATTTACATGCTGCCGCTGGGTGACATCATACGCAAATACGGTGTTAGCTTCCACTGTTATGCTGATGACACCCAACTCTACATGCCCCTAAAGCTGACCAACACGCCGGATTGTAGTCAGCTGGAGGCGTGTCTTAATGAAATTAAACAATGGATGTCCGCTAACTTTTTGCAACTTAACGCTAAGAAAACCGAAATGCTGATTATCGGTCCTGCTAGACACCGACATCTATTTAATAATACCACCTTAACATTTGACAACCAAACAATTACACAAGGCGACTCGGTAAAGAATCTGGGTATTATCTTCGACCCAACTCTCTCGTTTGAGTCACACATTAAGAGTGTTACTAAAACGGCCTTCTTTCATCTCCGTAATATCGCTAAAATCCGTTCCATCTTGTCCACTAGCGACGCTGAGATCATTATTCATGCGTTCGTTACGTCTCGTCTCGTTTACTGTAACGTATTATTTTCGGGTCCCCCTATGTCTAGCATTAAAAGTTTACAGTTGGTACAAAATGCGGCTGCAAGACTTTTGACAAAAACAAGAAAGTTTGATCATATTACGCCTATACTGGCTCACTTGCACTGGCTTCCTGTGCACTTAAGATGCGACTTTAAGGTTTTACTACTTACGTATAAAATACTACACGGTTTAGCTCCAGCCTATCTCGCCGATTGTATTGTACCATATGTCCCGGCAAGAAATCTGCGTTCAAAGAACTCCGGCTTATTAGTGATTCCCAGAGCCAAAAAAAAGTCTGCGGGCTATAGAGCGTTTTCTATTCGGGCTCCAGTACTCTGGAATGCCCTCCCGGTAACAGTTAGAGATGCTACCTCAGTAGAAGCATTTAAGTCCCATCTTAAAACTCATTTGTATAATCTAGCCTTTAAATAGACCCCCCTTTTTAGACCAGTTGATCTGCCGTTTCTTTTCTTCTCTCCTCTTCTCCCCTGTCCCTTGGGAGGGGGAGTTGCATAGGTCCGGTGGCCATGGATGAAGTGCTGGCTGTCCAGAGTCGGGACCCCGGGTGGACCACTAGCCTGTGCATCGGTTGGGGACATCTCTGCGCTGCTGACCCGTCTCCGCTCGGGATGGTTTCCTGCTGGCTCCACTATGGACTGGACTCTCGCTGATGTGTTGGATCCACTGTGGACTGGACTTTCACAATATTATGTCAGACCCACTCGACATCCGTTGCTTTCGGTCTCCCCTAGAGGGGAGGGGTTACCCACATATGCGGTCCTCTCCAAGGTTTCTCATAGTCATTCACCGACGTCCCACTGGGGTGAGTTTTTCCTTGCCCGTATGTGGGCTCTGTACCGAGGATGTCGTTGTGGCTTGTGCAGCCCTTTGAGACACTTGTGATTTAGGGCTATATAAATAAACATTGATTGATTGATTGATTGAAAACCAATACTTTTTAATAACATTGGGTGCCAGTTCGATGATTAACTACATTCCTCTACAAAAAAGATAAACACCTCTGTTAAATTTCTATATTACTTAAAAGAAAACTGGTTTTGTTAAATAAAATGCTACCCAAACAAGAGAAGTATCCCACACTTCTGTACAGCAGATATGGGCATCTACATCAAGATATATGATTTTCCTCAGTGGCTGGACAGGACAGCTCTAATCAAAAAAAAAAAAAAATTGTTTTATTTTTGAAATTCTTTTTTTTTTTTTTTTTTTATCGATTAAGAATCGTTGCCAATAAGAAACGCGAATGATTCAAAAATTTTAAAATTTTTTACATTTGTTTATTGGATTGTTTACATATACAGTCCAGAAATATGATTAAACAGATGTCAAATGTTATTTTTCCCCCCAAACAAGTAATCCACCAAAATTATATATAAAATAAAATATATTAAAAAAATAGATAAATAACCTATCAGTCAAATAGGTACATGCAAATATTGACATGCAGCCACAGACAACTGCACTCCTGCATGTCCCCAACACGGTGCAGTAATATGCAAAAGCAGACAAAAGGTTAATCAATTATATACCTTTCAATTACTTTTCAATCGGGGTTAAATTTGAGATTAGTCATTTACACATTTTAGGAAACCACTCTATACTTCCTGAAACTTCACAGAACAACCGTTCAATGTCAGCCTAATTTTCTCCAATTCAAGGAAATAAAGAGTATCGATAATCCAGCGGGTGTGGCAGGCAGGCGCTGCAGCTTTACAATTTAGCACAAAATGAGTCTTCAAGCCAACAAAGTAGTGAATGCTACCAAGTTCTTTTTGGATGTGCTAAAACAAGATGACTGAGGGGCTACCCCAAATAGTCCGCTTAGAGGATTTGGTTTGATGAAAATGTAGTTTTTTGACACACTAATATATACATACATATGTATATACTGTACACACACATATAACGAGTTAACTCATGTGAAATCGTGAGTTAAATCCTGTGCACACTTAGATTAATCATGCTGTTTATTTTGACTGCTATAGAGTCATTGATCAGATTATTGCATACGTCAGTACAAAATAAATTATAGGAGACTCCGACTGGTGTCAAACTTCACTCCAAAATATAGCCTAACAGAACTATAGATAAATAAAACCGTTACCAAATAAAATAAATATGCAAATAAATGACAAGTATAACATTTAAAAACTTTCCTGGATGACATTCTGACAAATTCCAAAATGTGATTAATCTGGTAAATAAATTATATATATATACATATATATATATATATATATATATATATATATATATATATATATATATATATATATATATATATATATATATATATATATATATATATATATATATATATATATATATATATTACACAGAGGCTATATCATCCCTACAAGCCTGTTTCGCAGGTTTCCCTGTGTGTGTGTGTGTGTGTGTATGTATAAATATATATATATATATATATATATATATATATATATATATATATATATATATATATATATATATATATATATATATATATATATATATATATATATATATCTCGAAAAAATCAATTTTTTCCCACACCCCTAATATATATATATATATATATATATATATATATATATATATATATATATATATATATATATATATATATATATATATATATATATATTAGGGGTGTGGGAAAAAATCGATTCAAATTCGAATCGCGATTCTCACGTTGTGCGATTCAGAATCGATTCTCATTTTTAAAAAATCTATATTTTTTTTTAATGATTTTTATTTATTTTTTTTTTTAAATTAATCAATCCAACAAAACAATACACAGCAATACCATAACAATGCAATCCAATTCCAAAACCAAACCCGACCCAGCAACACTCAGAACTGCAATAAACAGAGCAATTTAGAGGAGACAAAAACACGACACAGAACAAACCAAAAGTAGTGAAACAAAAATGAATATTATCAACAACAGTATCAATATTAGTTACAATTTCACATAGCAGTGATTAAAAATCCCTCATTGACATTATCATTAGACATTTATAAAAATGTTTTAAAAAAGAACAATAGTGTCACAGTGGCTTACACTTGCATCGCATCTCATAAGCTTGACAACACACTGTGTCCAATATTTCACAAAGATAAAATAAGTCATATTTTTGGCTCATTTAATAGTTAAAACAAATTTACATTATTGCAATCAGTTCATAAAACATTGTCCTTTACAATTATAAAAGCTTTTTACAAAAATCTACTACTCTGCTTGCATGTCAGCAGACTGGGGTAGATGCTTCTGAAATCCTATGTATTGAATAAATAGAGAATCCTTTTGAATCTTGGCAAAAATCTTAGCCACACGATTATCAAATGTAATAGGAAAATTAATTCATACTGACCAAACTGGCTTCATGGAAGGTCGACAATCTTCAGACAATACAAGGAAATTGTTTAATGTTATTTACTATGCTAGAAGTCTCCCTTATCCCACAGCAGTATGTACTGTTGATGCGGAGAAGGCATTCGACCGCATAAACTGGTCAGTTATGTTTTGCACATTACGTAAATTTGGATTTGGAGATAATTTTATACAATGGATTAAGATGCTTTATACAAGGCCCATGGCATCAGTCAAAACCAATAATCATATTTCAGAACCTTTTTCGTTAAAAAGACGAGTAAAACAGGGATGTCCTGCATCTGGATTATTATTTAATTTGGTTATTGAACCCTTAGCTGCAAAAATAAGAAGTGAAAATAATATTCATGTTATAAAAATTGGCTCTCAGTATAATAAGCTATCGATGTATTGTGACGACAAAATTCTCTACCTGTCACATGTTAACTCCTCTCTACACTATATCAATAATGTCATCACTGAAAATGGCTGTTTATCAGGGTATAAAGTCAATTGGGACAAATGTGAAATATTACCACTTAACACTGCAAGAAATCACAAGTTCAGAACTCCAAAATTGTGTTTGGTTTTGAAATTGTGTTGCATTATTATGGTATTGTTGTGTATTGTTTTCCATCCATCCATCCATTTTCTACCGCTTATTCCCTTCGAGGTCGCGGGGGGCGCTGGAGCCTATCTCAGCTACAATCGGGCGGAAGGCGGGGTACACTCTGGACAAGTTGTTTTCATTAAAAAAATAAAAAATAAAATAAAAAAATCGTTTTTGAATCGAGAATCGTGTTGAATTGAAAAAAAAAAAATCGATTTTGAATTGAATCATGACCCCAAGAATCGATTCTGAATCGAATCGTGGGACACCCAAAGATTCCCAGCCCTAATATATATATATATATATATATATATATATATATATATATATATATATATATATATATATATATATATATATATATATATATATATATATATATATATATATATATATATATATATATATATATACATATATATATACACAATATATATGTATGTACAGTATATGTATACAGTATATGTAAACATTATATATACATAGTATACGTGTATATACATATAATATACACATAGTGTACATATTCACACATAAACATAGTACATACATACAATATTGACCACCATTCTATTTGTATACTGTCATCTTTATCAATGATTATATAACAGAAATCTTCCAGATATAACTTTTTAAATGTGTCAATGTTATTGCTATTAGTGAATGTTATTTTTTCCATTGATAATATCTGTGTCACTGCTGTTTTATAGGAGCATTTTATATTATATGCTACTGTCTCTTTCCAAGTCTTTGTATATGTTTATTTTGTTGCAGTCATTCTAAATAAGTTAAGTTTCAGTTTGTCCTTTATATTTATGCTAAGCAGATTTTTCTTTTTGGACATTCCATAATAATGTTTACATCATATTTGTCACCTCTCTATTGACCTCTAATATTTCCAGTTTTTGCGGGCTGTATAAAAGGATGTGGCGAGCCAGATTTAGCCCCTGGGCCTTTAGTTTGATAGCTGTGATATACAGTATGTTTAACACACAATAAATTTGTCTTAGTAGACTATGCTCTCTTTGTTCAATGCAAGTCAATATACATATTTATCCGTGTAACTGGACCAATGTCAACAAACCAATTTTTAAGACCACAGAAGGCATTTCAAACCACAAGCAATGAAATGTTGAAAACAAGCAATCAGTCTCAGACCAGAATATGTTATAAATAATTCCATAAAAACAAATAACTTCCATCTTTCATCTTCGTTTCCACTAGCCCAATGGCATACGTACTGTAGGTACACTTTACCATATGAAAATGTTACTTGGGTAAATTTAGCTATGTGGATGTCTTAGGTGATACTGTTGCTCTTGTTTGTTGAAATAAGAAGGCAGTAATCTGTAAAATAAATATGTCACACTTAGGATCATTTACAACCACTAACTATCACACCCTGACTTAAATCTTGTTCCTTGCGTCATGGAATACACAGGATCTGTTTATGCCGCCATTTGGCTCCTGTCTCACTTTCATGGTCGTGTTTTGGTTTCCTGTCATGTATTTTATACGAAGACACTTCCAAGAAAAGGGCTTACATTTTAAGAGGAAACTAGTTTATTTCAAATTGATCAAACGTTGCTGTTGAAACTGGGAATGAAGTACAGCTGTTAAAATGTGAAATACAACGCTACTACTGATACTTTGCATCTATTTTATTTAATGCAGATTTGAAAACAAATATCAAGTCAGAGTGACATTTAAGTCATGTGGTTTCAAAGTGTCTCACAGTGAGCCTTCCTTCTGAGAACATACAGTTTGGGGAGGGCCTGCCCTCCTAGCTCCTCTCTGGAAAAAAATATTTTCTCAATATGTCGTTTTTGGTCACACAAAACAGTTTACTCTCATAGTAGTGCAAATGTTAGATGTACACGATGAAATTAATCATATTTCATCCATCTATTAATACCTCTACCTCAGTTGGAGTATCTACTGAAGAAGATCTGCTCAGCGATGAGCACTGAGCTCAACTGTGTTGAATTGGAGGACTTCTTCTCCCAAGATGCAGTGCAACAGAGAGGCATCACTGTCTGGATTTTTCTGGAGATGATGGACACAGGAAAGATAGTTCGAGGAATGGATAGGGCAGCCATCAGTATGGGTATAGAGGAAGTATACAGGGAGATAGTTGGTGATGTCCTGAAAGAGGTAGGAGGCCAAAGTGTGTGGTCTACTTCCCTGACAGGGTCTACTTTGTGCCCTGACAGCATTTGTGTGTGTGTTGTTTGGGGTGAATGCAGGGTTATCTGTGGAAGAAAGGCCAACTGAGGAGAAACTGGAAGGAGCGCTGGTTCACGCTGAGGCCGAGCAACTTGTCCTACTACACCACGGAGGACCGCAAGGAGTGCCAGGGCAAAATCCCTCTGGATGGGAATTGCTGTGTGGAGGTAAACTACAGCTTTCAGTAGCATGCACAAGTTTTCCACATAAGACGATAAACCTGGCCTCTAATCTAAAGGTTAGGTACTCCCCAAAAACAATCATAATAGGTTTTATTTAGAGATGTCCGATAATATCGGTCTGCCGATATTATCGGCCGATAAATGCATTAAAATGTAATATCGGAAATTATCGGTATCTGTTTTTTTAATTATCAGTATCGGTTTTTTAATTTTTATTTTATTTATTATTTTTTTTATTAAATCCACATAAAAAACACAAGATACACTTACAATTAGTGCACCAACCCAAAAAACCTCCCTCCCCCATTTACACTCATTCACACTCATTCACACAAAAGGGTTGTTTCTTTCTGTTATTAATATTCTGGTTCCTACATTATATATCAATATATATCAATACAGTCTGCAAGGGATACAGTCCGTAAGCACACATGATTGTGCGTGCTGCTGGTCCACTAATAATACTAACCTTTAACAGTTAATTTTACAAATTTTCATTAATTACTAGTTTCTATGTAACTGTTTTTATATTGTTTTACTTTCTTTTTTATTCAAGAAAAGGTTTTTAATTTATTTATCTTATTTTATTTGATTCATTTTTTTAAAAAGTACCTTATCTTCACCATACCGGGTTGTCCAAATTAGGCATAATAATGTGTTAATTCCACAACTGTATATATCGGTTGATATCGGTATCGGTTGATATCGGTATCGGTAATTAAAGAATTGGACAATATCGGCATATCGGATATCGGCAAAAAGCCATTATCGGACATCCCTAGTTTTATTCATAGGTGCCTTTCAAGACGGAGAGGGCAGAAAGTAGGGGTTGTGGGTAAGAGAAGACTCAGTGAAGTTTCTAACGTATGGGGGTGATGTGGTTTGCAGAGGGGGACCAATTTTATTAGCACCTCTTAACATACCTGAGAGATGGACCATACACTGAAGAACAACATTTTATCCGAGATTATTTAGGGACATGATGAATTTAAGTAATTTATGAGTGCACTGGGGTTTGGTGAAAGAGTTGGACTTGGCTTGAATGTCATGTATTTCATCCCAAATTTCCTTCAAAAAATAAAGCTGGTATAGGCTCCAGGGACAAGCGGTAAACAATGGATGGATGGATGAAAATCAACATGTGGAAGGATTTATCTGATATGTAACCAATGAAGATGAGAATACATAAAACAGAACCCTGGGGAATACCATTAGAAGCTGATGATATAGTTTGACCATTTTCACAATTTCCCCTATTTAGCTCAAGCCAAAACATAACAGGAACATAGATTCTGAGCAATCATCTTTTAACTTATCTGGAGGAAGCAACCATAAACAAGACGGTAGCAATAGGAATGTAACGACCGGGTCGCATCGTGGTGCGAGGTGTTCTCCTAAGGATGCAGACGGCTCGGACACAGCTTGCAGGTAGGAAAATGATTTATTTCCACAAATAAATCAGACAGAAAAAAACAAAAACGACTAGCGTGGGAGCTAGTAAGCAAAATAATATAGCATGAGAGCTAGCAGGAAACAAGGTGGTCGTTAGCTGTTGAGTGAAAGCAAACTAGGAAGCCAGGCCGAGTGAGGCCCGGGCAAAGACTAAATAGCCCTCTGATCAGTGCTCGGGCAACAGGTGCGCGTCCCGAACGCTGATCAGAGGCAGGTGAGTAAAATCTGCAGTCATGGCAACAGAAACAAACACGTGACGCAAAAGTGTAAACAAATTGTGATCCGAGCAGCGGATCCTAACAGTACCCCCCCCTAAAAGGACAGATTCCAGATGTCCCTTGAAAACAAAAAAACAACTGGAACCCAAAAAAAACAAGCAATAGTTCATGAGTCAAGGGCGGGCGGGGGGGGTGACTTGGTGGTGGGTCGCCAGGCCACGTGTCCCCGAATCCACCGGGGAAGGGTCAGGTGGCGGCGGCGAATGGAACGCCGCCGCCGCTGGCGAGGCGGGCGAGGCGGGCGACCACGGTAAGGCCACATCCGTGGCCGCCGAGAAGGTGGGCGTGAGTGGCGCCAGAATTTCAGCAGCCTCTGAGTCCTGCAACAAAGTCTTGAATGTCGCTGCTGTTTGCGCCACTGACGTCCCTTCACTGACCTCGAGGGCTGCATGCGGGGACCTGCTTTCCGCTTGCGCCGCCGGACCACTCGAGGTCGCTGAGATGTCGCTGTCGTGGCAGCCGGAGTCGCTGTCGTGGCAGCAGGAGTCGCTGTCGTGGCAGCAGGAGTCGCTGTCGTGGCAGCAGGAGTCGCTGTCGTGGCAGCAGGAGTCGCTGTCGTGGCAGCAGGAGTCGCTGTCGTGGCAGCAGGAGTCGCTGTCGTGGCAGCAGGAGTCGCTGTCGTGGCAGCAGGAGTCGCTGTAGTGGCAGCCGGAGTCGCTGTCGTGGCAGCCGGAGTCGCTGTCGTGGCAGCCGGAGTCGCTGTCGTGGCAGCCGGAGTCGCTGGTGCGAGAACCAGTCGTGGTGCAGGTGCGAGAACCAGCCGTGGTGCAGGTGCTGGTGCGAGAACCAGCCGTGGTGCAGGTGCTGGTGCGAGAACCAGTCGTGGTGCAGGTGCTGGTGCGAGAACCAGTCGTGGTGCAGGTACTGGTGCGAGAACCAGTCGTGGTGCAGGTACTGGTGCGAGAACCAGTCGTGGTGCAGGTACTGGTGCGAGAACCAGCCATGGAGCAGGTACTGGTGCGGGGACCAGTCGTGGTGCAGGTACTGGTGCGGGGACCAGTCGTGGTGCAGGTACTGGTGCGGGGACCAGTCGTGGTGCAGGTACTGGTGCGGGGACCAGTCGTGGTGCAGGTACTGGTGCGGGAACCAGCCGTGGTGCAGGTACTGGTGTGGGAACCAGCCGAGGTGCAGGTACTGGTGTGGGAACCAGCCGAGGTGCAGGTACTGGTGTGGGAACCAGCCGAGGTGCAGGTACTGGTGTGGGAACCAGCCGAGGTGCAGGTACTGGTGTGGGAACCAGCCAAGGTGCAGGTACTGGAACCTGTGGTGGAGCTGGTGCTAGCCTTAGCCTTGGCGCTAGCTTAGGTGCAGGTGGCCTAGCTGGCGGTTGCGGCTTAGCAGGCCGAAGGACAGGTGGCGGTGGCCGAGCAGGAGGTTGCGGCTTAGCACGCCGTTGTGCCACCCCACTCGCACAGCTCCCAGTACTAGCCCCCCCCTCAAAAAGCGGATCCCAGACGCGCTCCTTGCGGATTGGAACCGTCTTCAAGGGTGGGTGGTGGGAGGTCCGGGGGAGGGCTGAATCCTCTCCTCTAAATTGTCCAAAATGTCTTTTCTTACTCCCCACTTGAGACTGGGTGGGAGCACAGGGGGAAAAAATATGTGCAGTGGGCGGAGCAATAGTCACTGGGGGTGGAGCTAGAAAGTCAGGTGACCGGGACTGACTAGATTTACATTTCACAAAAATGTCCTGATAATGTCTTATCTTAGAATTCAAGTCCTTAGGAGGTGGCTGATAAAAAGGAGCAGAAGAATTTTAAAAAAATTCTTCGTCCCTGACGTCATCCACAGTGGGCGGGATGACGTCATCTGTGTGGGTCTCCAGCTGACTGACAGCCCAATCGGTGAAATGTTTGGCAAAGTGGTCGATAGGGTTGCCAAACATGTGAGGAGGGGAATCTTGGGCTGAATGTTGCTTACTGTGTGGTGGTGGAGGAGTCTGTGGGAGCGGCGCGTCTTTGCAGCGAAGTGAAGACCTCGTTGGCGGCTTCCGTCTTCGCTGACGCGTCCGGTGGTGCGGGGGTGTGGCGATGTCCTCGGGCCAAACGGAGTGGATTGGGACCAACTTTCCGTTAGGACCCCAGATCAGGTCCTGGCGCTCCGAGGGGGAATAGCGGAGAGTCTCCGCCTCCAATGCTCGCAACACCATCCACGTACCTTCGTCCATCTCCTCCGACGTGCTCGTTGCGGGAGAACTTCTTCTTGCTGGCTTCCTACTGTAACGACCGGGTCGCATCGTGGTGCGAGGTGTTCTCCCAAGGATGCAGACGGCTCGGACACAGCTTGCAGGTAAGAAAATGATTTATTTCCACAAATAAATCAGACAGAAAAAAACAAAAACGACTAGCGTGGGAGCTAGTAAGCAAAATAATATAGCATGAGAGCTAGCAGGAAACAAGGTGGTCGTTAGCTGTTGCGTGAAAGCAAACTAGGAAGCCAGGCCGAGTGAGGCCCGGGCAAAGACTAAATAGCCCTCTGATCAGTGCTCGGGCAACAGGTGCGCGTCCCGAACGCTGATCAGAGGCAGGTGAGTAAAATCTGCAGTCATGGCAACAGAAACAAACACGTGACGCAAAAGTGTAAACAAATTGTGATCCGAGCAGCGGATCCTAACAAGGAACCCATTATCATATTTTTTTAGGGACTTGTTAAATTTTACTAATTTGTAAGTGTGGATTTGAGCTAAATAGGCGAATTGTTAATAAGGATTTCATGTCTCGGACCCTAGTTCTCAAATGGGATTTCTGCTACCTATTGGGACACATGAAGGCTACATTACTTGAGACTTAAGAAAAACAGAACTAAAGATTATGAATTGATTTGTATTCTAATTTTAAGAACACATCTTAATTTTGTGGTGGGCTCTCCTATTTCTGGGGCTGAGGTTGCTGAGGTAGTTAAAAAGCTCCTCGGTGGCAAGGCCCCGGGGGTGGATGAGATCCGCCCAGAGTTCCTTAAGGCTCTGGATGCTGTGGGGCTGTCTTGGTTGACAAGACTCTGCAGCATCGCGTGGACATCGGGGGCGGTACCTCTGGATTGGCAGACCGGGGTGGTGGTTCCTCTCTTTAAGAAGGGGAACCGGAGGGTGTGTTCTAACTATCGTGGGATCACACTCCTCAGCCTTCTCGGTAAGGTCTATTCAGGTGTGCTGGAGAGGAGGCTACGCCGGATAGTCGAACCTCGGATTCAGGAGGAACAGTGTGGTTTTCGTCCTGGTCGTGGAACTGTGGACCAGCTCTATACTCTCGGCAGGGTCCTTGAGGGTGCATGGGAGTTTGCCCAACCAGTCTACATGTGTTTTGTGGACTTGGAGAAGGCATTCGACCGTGTCCCTCGGGAAGTCCTGTGGGGAGTGCTCAGAGAGTATGGGGTATCGGACTGTCTGATTGTGGCGGTCCGCTCCCTGTATGATCAGTGCCAGAGTTTGGTCCGCATTGCCGGCAGTAAGTCGGACACGTTTCCAGTGAGAGTTGGACTCCGCCAAGGCTGCCCTTTGTCACCGATTCTGTTCATAACTTTTATGGACAGAATTTCTAGGCGCAGTCAAGGCGTTGAGGGGATCTGGTTTGGTGGTTGCAGGATTAGGTCTCTGCTTTTTGCAGATGATGTGGTCCTGATGGCTTCATCTGGCCAGGATCTTCAGCTCTCGCTGGATCGGTTCGCAGCTGAGTGTGAAGCGACTGGGATGAGAATCAGCACCTCCAAGTCCGAATCCATGGTTCTCGCCCGGAAAAGGGTGGAGTGCCATCTCCGGGTTGCAGAGAAGACCCTGCCCCAAGTGGAAGAGTTCAAGTACCTCGGAGTCTTGTTCACGAGTGAGGGAAGAGTGGATCGTGAGATCGACAGGCGGATCGGTGCGGCGTCTTCAGTAATGCGGACGCTGTATCGATCCGTTGTGGTGAAGAAGGAGCTGAGCCGGAAGGCAAAGCTCTCAATTTACCGGTCGATCTACGTTCCCATCCTCACTTATGGTCATGAGCTTTGGGTTATGACCGAAAGGACAAGATCACGGGTACAAGCGGCCGAAATGAGTTTCCTCCGCCGGGTGGCGGGGCTCTCCCTTAGAGATAGGGTGAGAAGCTCTGCCATCCGGGGGGAGCTCAAAGTAAAGCCGCTGCTCCTCCACATCGAGAGGAGCCAGATGAGGTGGTTCGGGCATCTGGTCAGGATGCCACCCGAACGCCTCCCTAGGGAGGTGTTTAGGGCACGTCCGACCGGTAGGAGGCCACGAGGAAGACCCAGGACACGTTGGGAAGACTATGTCTCCCGGCTGGCCTGGGAACGCCTCGGGATCCCCCGGGAGGAGCTGGACGAAGTGGCTGGGGAGAGGGAAGTCTGGGCTTCCCTGCTTAAGCTGCTGCCCCCGCGACCCGACCTCGGATAAGCGGAAGAGGATGGATGGATGGATGGATCTTAATTTTAATCGCAAATGAGTGCACTTTAATTTGATAACTATCTTATGGGAACAACGCTTTTGTTGTGCGCTGTGCAAGACAGCTGAGAAAAATCCCAGGATGCAGACCAATGGTGAGTTAAATAGTTATTTTACTAATGAACAGTACTCACAAGTCTTTACAAAATATGACTGTGCAAAAAGGGGCGGGAGGAACATAATTAGCACAGTGGGGAAAAATAGAACCCCTAACAAAAAAAGTTAAAGTTAAAGTACCAATGATAGTCACACACTAGGTGTGGTGAAATTTGTCCTCTGCATTTGACCTATCCCCTTGTTCACCCCCTGGGAGGTGAGGGGAGCATTGGGCAGCAGCGATGGCCGCGCCCGGGAATCATTTTTGGTGATTTAACCCCCAATTCCAACCCTAGATGCTGAGTGCCAAGCAGGGAGGTAATGGGTCCCATTTTTTTAGTCTTTGGTACGAAGCTATCAAACAAACATGCAAGAAGTGATAGCAAAATACAAAATAACTACATGGCACTGGGAAAAAACGCTTAACTAATGGGTGCAGCAGAACAGCAACTATGCAGGCATGACAGACCAGGAAGACAAGACATTTGCAGAGTGCCAGCTGGCAGTCAGGATACACTTAAGTAGGCCCAGGCTGAGCATGTCCTGCAACTCTGCCCACCAGGCAAAAACCGGAATCTGGGCTGAAAGAAGCACCAAGCAGTAAATGATACAAAACAAGATAAAACCAGACCATAAAAAGTAACAAAAAGTAAAAACCAAAAGGTGGCAGCATATCTGACAGCTTTCTTTGTATTTGTGTTTACAATTAAAGTTATTATTTTTATTCAAACAAGAGCGCAACAGATGAACACACCTCGTTTCAACCTCAAATGCTTTTCTCTGGTAAGGGGGTACTTGGTTGAAATAAGTCTTTGACAGGAAGTACTTCACTGAAAGACAGTTTCGATAGTCAGAGAGGGGAGATGGCAAAAGAGTTGAATTTGGCTTGAAAGACAGGTATTGCGTCCCAAATTTCATAAAAAAATAATAACAAGTGAAAGGATTTAACTGATAAAGATGTAATGACCTAAAACAGAGCCGTGGGGAACACCCTTATTAACAATTCCCCTATCTAGCTCAAACCAGAACATAAGTCGTTTCACAAAAATTCGGAGTAATATCACCTTTTTTAGACAAGGATGATAATCATTTTAGAGACGGTCGCCTGCAGTCAGCTACAGGGCATATATACTAAATACTCTAAACAACCATTCACATTCACACACTGCCTCTGAGAGGGAATCAGTTTCATGCTGGCTGTGTGAAGGTCAGCTGTATCAACCACAGCTCCATCAGTGACCTAGTTTGGCTTGATCCACACACACATTATTGCAACATGACAACATATTATCCTATTATGTTTTTGCATGATTAGTGATGTTGCATTTCTTGTTAAAAGGTGCTTCCAGACCGTGACGGTAAAAGATGCATGTTTTGTCTAAAAACCCTCTCTAAAACTTACGAGATGAGTGCATCAGACACCAAGCAGAGGCAAGAATGGACAACAGGTCAGAAGAAATAAAATGATCAACTGAAAAAGTGTAAAAACAAAACAAAAAAAACCATTTGGGTTTATATGTAATCTGCCCACAGCCATCCAGACAGCAATCAGGCTGCATGTGGAGGGGAAAAAGTCCCTCCATAAAGATTTAAAGCTAAAGAGGCGTGAGCAGCGGGAGCAGCGAGAGAAGAGAAGGCAGGCCAAAGAGGAAGAGCTGCAGAGATTGCGGGCCCTTCAGGAGGAACGCGAGCGCAAGCTGGAGGAGCTGGAGCTCCTGAGGGAGGCGCAGAGGCAGACACAGGCCCTCCTCGAGCAGGACGAAGAGAGGAGGCGGCGGCAGCATGAGCAGCTCCAACAGGCCTTGGAAGTCCAGCTCCGGGAGGCTGAGGAGGTGAGAGTGAAGGTGAAAGCAGCGTCCATGAAAAGAAGAAGACTTATTGTTGGTTGTGTATAAAGGCGCGAGTCAGCATGCAGGCAGAGATGGCTCTGAAAGAGGAGGAGGCAGAAAGGCAGAGGAAGAGGATCCACGAGCTGGAGGAGATGCAGAAGTGTTTGGAGGAGGCGCTGCAGCAGGAGATTAAAGCCAGGATGGATGAGGAGGCTTTCCGCTACGCTCAGGCTGGGTAAAGTTACCATTAGTACAGCCGCACCCATTAAGCCAAATTATTTAAAACAGAAAATGTGTTCAATTGTGATGCTCTGTGTGACATACTGTTGTCCATTTTGTGCTGACGTGTTTGCTGTGCAGCAAATGTTTCAAATGAGAAGAGATCATGTTGCGTTATCTTCCTGAGGAAGCAGAGCTGCTAGCAGAGGAAGTCGCCGCCACTCAGATCTTTTGTGTGCAGAGCCAATCATGCAGTGATAAAACACAAAGACCTGAATCGGTCCCTCGTCCAAACCTTCTGAGAGATCTGTCTTTACGCTCAACCATGTGCCTTAGAAGATTTTGAATGTTCTCTGCTGGGTGCAGGCTTCTTGCGGACGAAGAGGAGAAAATGAAGGCGCTGATGAACCTACAGGAGGAGCAGGAAGAATATATTCTGAAGACTCAGAGGGAGAAGCAGGAGCTCAAGCAGGAAATGGAGGCCAAGTCGCAGGCCCTGGAGGAGGCCCAAAGACAGTTGGAGGAGGTCAGAGCCAACCGGCACAGGGTGGACCAGGATGTGGTGGTAAGCAAAAAATGTTTTCATAAATAAGATAACACAATCATCTATTTTACCTCAATATAAAAGCTTGAAAATATTTTATAGCAAACTCGCTTGTATAGATATAATGTTACGACTCCTCTGTCACTGCTATGACGACTCACTATAGTAACTTAGTGGACCCGCCTGGACACCGTCCGCGTTGTGTTAGTACTGTACAATCTGTATTAATGTTACTGTTCAGAGCTTTGTGCAAGCATGTCAAACTATTTTTTTATTAAGAGATGATTAAGCATTTTCAACATACCTTAAACATTTTTAAATACATATACTGTAACAAAAAAATTGCTATTAATGTAAAATATAAAACTATTTTCCAAAGTTTACAATGTAAGCATTTAGATTGTACAAAACAGTTTCAAATTATTAAAAAAAGACTTTTCTAACAATAACATACGTTTAAAAGTAATACATTAATTTAAAGATATAACAACAATATAATACAACATAAATAATCAATTACCCCTGTTTGAATGCAGTGTTGGTTTTATCAATCAAACACCTCAATAGTTTTTTTGTTGACTACCTTTTTTGTATGCTGTAGAACTGTTTTACCTTAAAATTGCAAAATGTTAGTTATTGGTTGCAGAGGTGCTGATGGGATTTTTGAACTGGTGGTACCAAGCTGTCAGCAAAATATTTCAACTCATTGAGTTCTTTCCGACGAGACTATGAGATGTGGCCTGCGTTAGCTCCTGTTGAATGTGTTAATAACTGCATGTTGTTAGAGCTAAAACAATTGAACGTGCTTCGGTGGCTGTATTTCCCCTTGTCTACAAATGGGGGTGTTGTAGAATTACATGGTGATCACTTCTTTACTTTTTTAAATTATCACCCTGTAGCAGTAGCATTAGTAGTGAGTGATAGTAGTAATTGTGTGACTGTCATAGTAGACAGTTGTCTGATCACTTCTACAGGCACAGACGGACTTACCAGTTTGGAATGTTGCCTATCGTTCATAATCATTATGAGAGGCAATAAGACAAATTAATTTTTTTCTATGCATTCTAACTCGTAAATAAACGGAAATTAAAGTCTGCTTACAATGGAGTCGATGGCAGGTCCTCTACTCCTCCCATAAAGCCCTCTAAATAACATCCAAAAAGTTCCAACAATACCACATTTACATTTTGTGACTTGAATATTAACCAGTGATATTGTTATTATAAGCGCGACCACAGACTAACTATTTTTAGCGGTGCATTGTCACAGAGAGCTAACTAGCTTATGGCTGCTGTATTGATGTCATGAGCTAGTGACCTGCTTTCTCGACTCGGAGCTGGTGAAAGTTTATTCTAGATCATAAATAATGCCTCTCACCTTGATAGTAGAAGGATGAGGACATAATCCCGTCAAATTGATCATTTTTGGCATCCAATTTAGACGCGGCAATGGCAAAAAGACAAGAAAAGACGTTTAGTTTCACCCTCTTTTTTTTATTCGCGAGAATTATGAGTCATTCTTCATCTAAATGGGAATATATCAACATCCCATCAGTCTGCATTTTCGTGACAGCAGACATTGTACAGTAAGTGTCAGTGACGTGCGGTGAAGTTCATGACTGGTGAGGCACTGACTTCATCACAGTCAGATTTACAAACATATGAACCCTAAAGAGTATCTTATTCACCATTTGATTGGCAGCAGTTAACGGGTTATGTTTAAAAGCTCATACCAGCATTCTTCCCTGCTTGGTACTCAGCATCAAGGGTTGGAATTGGGGGTTAAATCACCAAAAATTATTCCCGGGCGCAGCGCCGCTGCTGCCCACTGCTCCCCTCACCTCCCAGGGGGTGATCAAGGGATGTGTCAAATGCAGAGGACAAATTTCACCACACCTAGTGTGTGTGCAGGGGCGCCGCTAGGGATTTTGGGCCCCATGAAAAGAATCTTTACAGAACCCCCAACACAGCGGCAACATTATAATTTCATCATCATTAAGGGTTCTCCCTGGGCCCCCCTCCATCATGGGCCCCTAGAATCCGTCTCCTATACCCCCCCTTTTCGGCGCCCCTGTGTGTGTGTGACAATCATTGGTACTTTAACTTAACTTTAACTTTACACATACAAACTGTAGCACACAAAAAAGCACATTTAATAAAAAAAACCTTATTATGATCTTACCTTTACTTATAAGTGCGGGAACAGTGGTGTTCGTGTTGGAGGAGTTGTGAATGAATGAAAAATGAAATCCGTGCTGCAGTCCGCAGGTGTACCTAATGCATACTTGCCAACCCTCCCGTTTTTAGCGGGAGAATCCCGATATTCAGTGCCTCTCCCGACAACCTCCCGACAGAGATTTTCTCCCGACAAACTCCCGGTATTCAGCCGGAGCTGGAGGCCACGCCCCAAAAAAAAAAGTCTGCCGCAGCTGCGATTGGACCTGACCAGCCTCCGGGTACAAGTACTGGAGTACCAATTGCTTGCCAGGGAAGATCTTCCCCAGGAAGCAAGGATTGACCGGTTTTGGGCCATGCTAGGGAGAGATGGAAGATTCCACACTCTCGTGCATTTGATGAAAGCACTTTTGTGCGTGCCACACAGCAATGCATCATCAGAGAGGGTGTTCAGCATGGTTAGAAAAATAGTGACAGAGAATAGAAAGAGGATGGACAATTCAACCCTTAACAAAGCATTGTACTTTCAAGTACAACAATGAGTAGTTGAGTGTTGTGTGTGTGTGTGTGTGTGTGTGTGTGTGTGTGTGTGTGTGTGTGTGTGTGTGTGTGTGTGTGTGTGTGTGTGTGTGTGTGTGTGTGTGTGTGTGTGTGTGTAAATAAATGAACACTAAAATTCAAGTATTTATTTTATTTATATAATAAAATCAATATATATATATATATATATATATATATATATATATATATATATATATATATATATATATATATATATATATATATATATGTGTGTGTAACGGTGTAGAAACAGACGTTCATAATGGTTGATTAAATTATGAATGAAGTGTTGCAACAGCGCCTGTGGCTGGCGAGAAGTGGTATGTACTTTACCTGCGGGAAGTGCTCAGAACTGTGACGCCTTCCAATTGATAATCCCGTGACCCAAGTGGACTCACAGTCTCACAATTTGCACTGTTTTGCAGGACACTGTAATAAAAGAAATTCATAATCCACCTGGTGCCAGTGATATGTTGAAGCGACAGCAGTGTGGAGCTGCATTTTGCCACATACAGTTGTGGACCGTCACACATATATATATATATATATATATATATATATATATATATATATATATATATATATATATATATATATATATATATATATATATATACATATATATATATATATATATATATATATATATATATATATATATATATATATATATATATATATATATATATATATATATATATATATATATATATATATATATATATATATATATATAGCTAGAATTCACTGAAAGTCAAGTATTTATATATATATATATATGAAATACTTGAGTTGGTGAATTCTAGCTGTAAATATACTCTCCTCTTAACCACGCCCCTAACCACGCCCCCCCCCCCACCCCCACACACCTCCCGATATTGGAGGTCTCAAGGTTGGCAAGTATGACCTAATGTTGTGTCCCTGTTCACGGCTCCTCCGGCGCGAGCATTGTTGTTTTTGCACTTTTTGGCTTCTTGTTAAGTGACTTTTTTTGGGTGGATTCTGTCTTGCACGTGGAGGGTTTGGGTGTGGGCTTTGTTTGGTGTGGCGCTCCCGTCAAGGGTGCATTCTGCGGCGGGAGTGCTTTAACCGGCACAAGGAGGCGGGGTTACTCCAAGCCTCCCACAGTGCGTCTTCGCAGCAGTTTTATGATTGCTCAGCACAAGAAATACTTTACACACATACAGTTGTTGACAAAATACACTGTACATTATATACCTTAGCTAACTAAACTATGGAAATGTATAATCTAGTTCATATAGCAATACGGTCTCACTGCACAGCAGGCCAGCAGTTAGCCGAGTCCGCAATCCATGTTGAGGCACAACGCAGTGACGTGCCTCAACTGGCTGCTGATCACCGCACCGTCTCTTCTCAGTATTTGAACGGCAAATGTGAAAATTCAGCGATTTTGAATAAAAATAATCTAAAACTGGTGAAGTTAAATGGAAAATAACTTTATAGTATAATCACTGAATACATATAACAATTTAATTAATATTTCTTCTTTTTAAATTTTTTTTCTTTCCATGATGGCAGGTGAGGCCCCGCCTCCCCTGCCTCTAGTGACCGCACGTCACTGGTAAGTGGTGTGTTATTATGTTTGTTGGCTCTCATGATGTCTGCCGTGAGTAGTAATCGGTGAAGTTGTCAAAGGAAAAAGTAAACGTAGTGACGCGTTTGTGAAATTAATGCGTGCCATATGCTTAAATTGAGCAAAATACGTAAATAATATATGTTATTATGAACGTGCCTCTTACTGCATTACATATATACTTGCAGCATCTATATAAAACCTTGATGGAGGATGGACAGATCTGTATCACTAGAATTTGTAGGGGACTTGTCTCCCTTTCCTCAATGCCATTTGTGACCAATGGTTGGTTGACAAACTACCAAGGCTTGCTTTGACCTTCTCACAGGCTGCCCAGAGGAAACTTCGCCAAGCGAGCACCAACGTCAAACACTGGAATGTCCAGATGAACAGACTGATGCGACCTATTGGACCAGGCGGTAAATTTCCCACAATGCATTCCTACATGCAGTCGGTGCCTTTTTCAAGATGTACAAAATGTGTTGATTCACAGTTATATTTTGGTTTCTGGATGAAAAAAAATGAATGTGTTGTTGTTTGTCAAGCAACTTGCCTCTGTGAGTGTTTTGCAGATAATTTGCAAGATAAAATATGTCAGTCTATTTTCCAAGCATGTACATCTTGACTCACCTTAGAAGTAGGGGTGTCCTGATCCAATTTTGATATCAGACTTTTTTACAGATACCAGCAAAAAACAAACAAGTATCGGGTGATATCAGCTTTCAGTTAAAATCTACGATATAAGCGCTCCGATACAAGCAGTCCTGCATAGTGTGTACTTGTGCAAAGCTGGACAGCCTGTTAATATCTAAATGTCCTCCAATAAGCACACAAGGATGGTCTTTTCTTGTATTTTGGTAAAGTAATTTAAAAAAGGTAAACATGGTAGACTACAGGCTACTAGAGCTAGAAGCTACACAACAGCTAAGCACACAGTAACACACGTGTAATACGGGTCCTTAATTGAACAATATTGCAGTCTAAATGACCACATTTTTTAGTATAAAAAAGTATCAAATATTTTAAGTTGCATATTACTTACAGATACAAAGTCTCCAAGACAAAAGCTTATCAGAAAGTATCCGGTAACAAATGTGTCTGCGTCATCCAACTTACTGTGTCAAAAGTGTATCTTGATGAATTATTGTGGTCAAATGTCGACACAAAATAAAATGACCCCTTTTCTTCAACTTAAAGACTACATAAGACAATTCCATCCTTAATATTAAATAGGCCAGTGTTTTTCTTACCTACCGTTGTTCTCTGAGTAATTATACTTGATAAGGCCTTTTCTAACATTTCACACTACAAAATAATAAAAGAATGTATGATTTGTGCTGATATTGTATTGGATCAATTTCTATATTGGCCAATACTCAAGGGTTTAATATTGATATTGAATTTGAAGTGACAAAGTTGTATCAGGACACCCTTAATTAGAAGTGTCATTATTTCATGCAGGTGATATAAACATTACATTCTGTGTCATTGTCTCTAGAAAAAAGACCATTGTTGGGAAGTTCCTTGTCACATTTCCAGATTCCAACCCAGAGAGACCCGGGACTGCATCTCAGAAGGATATCCGGTTCGGAGGATCGAGACGAGGAGTGTAAAGAAAATGTTGACGGACCCGGGTGCGATTTAGAGAGACACAACTCCCACACTTCTAATGGAAAAATGGATATCCCTTAAAAGAACAACTCATACAAGACAGTGTCATCTCCAATTCCGATGTAGAAACTAAAGTGACTGTAATAGATTGCTCCCCAAATGTAAAATATACTGACCTCTTTTTTTTGGAAAGTGTTTTAAAATGTTTTAATAATAAACTGCGTTTGTTTGACCACCGATGTTTGATGGTTTGGGACAGGAAACGCCTCAGTGCCTTGTACAAATGAAATGGTGAGCGATTTAACTGTGATGTAAAAATGCTGACATGTACAACTGAAGCCAATTATGCATATCAATATTTCCTATTGAATGTATGCGTGGTGTTTGATTTAACATGTAAAATAAAAAATGAGGAGATGATTAATGTTAAGTCGTGGACAACACGTCATTATTTTCACTTATACGTCAACATGACAAAATTATGTTTAAAAGCAGAGCTGGGATATAAGTTAAAATAGTGAAACAATAATGGTTGGATTAGTATAAAATATCTTATTGGATGTCATCAACAGTATCTTTGCATCAAATGATACCATATAATTACTTTCTTATTTCTTTGGGGTATGTGTGTGCAGACATAACATGAATGTATACCTTTATTTAAACACAAATATTATAACACCATCAAAAAACAATCAATAATACAATGTTACTGTGTATAATAATCAATTCCGGACATTCCCACACATTGTTTAATTTGGAAGATTAATAGTTTCCTTTTCGCCGTGGTGTAGGTTATAGAATGAATGGGTGGTCATTCATCCTTTTTGTAGTTCAGTGGCACAGTTAGACAATGCTTCCATTAATCATTCTTTATCATCCTATTCATTAGTGGCCTAAATGAGTACTGCAGTATGTTTAGTGTGTCAACTGTGTGTAATACTCCTGAGGCTAAGCTAAATAAAAGTTGCATTTTTTGGCAATAAATATTGTTTTTGTTATGTCCTTTTCAGTATCTATTATCTTTTTTTTCTGTTGTGATAAGAAGAACGATGTTTTTTTCAAATGATTAAATAAACAAAACAATTAACTAAAAATAAGACTATTTTCAACAATGAAGCAGTTTGTAACTAATTAACAGAAAGGACACAGACAAACCAATGGGAACAATTACATAACCTTCTGGCAGTGGCAATAATGATGCATGAAACAATATGCTTTTTTGCATCTTGATCAACCATCTACAACAGGGGTGTCAAACTCGTTTTCACTGAGGGCCACATTGCAGTTATGGCTGCTCTCAGAGGGCCGCTTGTAAATGACTATAAATGTACCAGGATTCACCTCATGATATTATTACACAATTGCATATGCATTGGATCATGGAATATAGTTTCAGACATTCTCTGTAGACAGGCAGCTCAGTCACCAGAATTTTACCGTATAATTTACTGTATTTTTATTTATTTTTATTTTTTTTTTACAGCGTATGACTATAAATGGTACCATTAAAATGTATTAATTAATTAAGGCAACTGAGCGGTCAGTTTGTTACTGTTTATTGTTGTTTTTGTAGTGTATTACTTTATGTGGTAAAACAGTACCACTATTTTTACTGTAAAATTCCGGGCGACAGAGCATACTTTTTTTTTTTTTTTTACTGTAAAACGTATTGTAATTTTTACAGTGCACAGTTTATTGGATAACTCGCTCTTACATCACAAGTCAATCAGATATTTATTTTTATTTTGACAAAAATAAAAATAAAAATGTAATACATGACAATATATTGTTACAACTACTTTCCAACCTACTTTACGTTATTGACATTAGCAACGTTACTATTACAGATTCATACATAAGTACTTCCAACCTAAATGAAAATAGGTAAGTGGCCATGTTCACCACTGAAGACATTGGAAATATTTGTTGTTTTAAGTATATTCATAATAACTGTATGTTACCAAAACCACCCCAACTACCCTGCTCAGTGGCCTTGTGGTTAGAATGTCCTTCCTGAGATCGGTAGTTCGTGAGTTCAAACCCCGGCCGAGTCATACCAAAGACTATAAAAATGGGACCCATTACGTGCTTGGCACTCAGCATCAAGGGTTGGAATTGGGGGTTAAATCACCAAAATGATTCCCAAGCGCGGCCACCGCTGCTGCTCACTGCTCCTCTCACCTCCCAGGGGGTGGAACAAGTGGATGGGTCAAATGCAGAGGGTAATTTCACCACACTTTAACTGTAACTAATGAGTTACCATGGACGCCCCTGCTTATTTCAGCAAGACAATGCCAAGCCACGTGTTACATCAACGTGGCTTCATAGTTGAAAATGTGTGGCGCATTATGAAGCCTAAAATACCACAACGGAGACCCCCGGACTGTTGAACGACTTAAGCTGTACATCAAGCAAGAATGGGAAAGAATTCCACCTGAGAAGCTTAAAAAATGTGTCTCCTCAGTTTCCAAACGTTTACTGAGTGTCGTTAAAAGGAAAGGCCATGTAACACAGTGGTGAACATGCCCTTTCCCAACTACTTTGGCACGTGTTGCAGTCATGAAATTCTAAGTTAATTATAATTTGAAAAAATAAAAATAAAGTTTATGAGTTTGAACATCAAATATCTTGTCTTTGTAGTGTATTCAATTGAATATGGGTTGAAAAGGATTTGCAAATCATTGTATTCCGTTTATATTTACATCTAACACAATTTCCCAACTCATATGGAAACGGGGTTTGTATTATAATAATATATTACAATATGTAAAGTGTTTAGCATTTGAAATAAAGGCTTGTCTTTTCCACACATGGCAAATGCATTGCAGTATCTCAAGAGTTTATTGGACGTTTAAATGTAGTATCACCGCATATGTGTGACAATTTCTAAGCGCCAAATAAGTGCGTGTTTATTTGCTGGATTGTTGTCACCGGCGGCAGCTAGGTCTTGACATGTGACGTCACGAGGTGGGTGGGATTTAAACATGGGGGGTACGCAGAGTGAAGCTGGGAAACAACAAGAAGTCACTCGGTTCGGGATTATCGGTAAACTCAGTTGACCGACACGGACGATAATGCGTACCTCGGAAGGTGTACGTGTGGTTGTTTCTCCCCTCTTTGGACTCTATGTGTTGGCTCTATGTGGACGTTTTCAGCACGGAGGCCCGAGTCAATGTTGAGTTTGTGCGAGCCCTGTGACGTTAGCTTGTGCGGCTAGCTGGCGACTTCAAACAAACTTGTCAACAGCGGATCGATCGGCGGTGCAACTCTGGGACTGTGTTCGACACTTGCTCGCTGGAGCACCGCCACGCTTTGTCGGTGCGTCAACGGATTGTGAACCTCAAGCACTTTTTTCGGAGAGGTAAAGTGGCGTCGGTGTGTTTTTTAAAGACACACGCACACACACACACATACATATATAGGGGAATGTGGGTCAGCCACGCTAACATAGTTGTGTCCATCAAGGTTAGGCGCTAACTAGCTTAGTTAGCATGTCGTGCCAATGCTCTCCGACGGCCTCTTGACAGACCCTAAAGCTCTTATAACTGCTTCTACCATTGTTTATGTTTTGATTGCTATTGCTTTAACTTATTATCCCCCGAAAGAATGTGCTCACCCGATGGCATAGATACAGTCTGGTGTGCCGTGGGAGATTATGTAATTTCACCTATTTCGGTTAAAAATAATTTATGCAAACCAGTAATTATAATCTTCAAATAAAGTGCTGGTGCTGTCTAGAGCTCGGCAGGGTAACCGTGTAATACTCTTCCATATCAGTAGGTGACAGCAGGTAGCTAATTGCTTTGTAAACGTCGTATCTAATAACCTGACTCTCCCCAATCCTTGTAGTTCGCTGAGCTCCACACAAGGATCTGGGACTTCTCAATAGGAGATGTATTTCAGAAGGCCGGGGTCTTGTAAAAAAAATATTACTGTATGTGATTGGATAAACCGCTTGTCCGTTATCTTGAATGACGTGCTACTTCAACCACTCACATCGAAATCAACCCGTGACGCTGATGAGAGCGACGCTGGGAAGTCCAAAACAAAACAGAACAGCCGACATATTGGATAACGACAGAGCGAAAAGTTAGAGAACTTTTACTGAAACAACGCAGCAATGTCAGTAGACCAGTGGTTCTTAACCTTGTTGGAGGTACCGAACCCCACCAGTTTCATATACGCATTCACCGAACCCTTCTTTAGTGAAAAAAAATAATAATGTTTTTCAAATTCAAGACAAAGTTATGTTTTTGGTAACACTTTAGTATGGGGAACATATTATAAGTAACAAAAACTTAATTTAGAGTTATTTGGACACTAGGGGAACATATTCTAAGTAATAAAGACTTAATTTAGAGTTATTTGGTTAGGGTCAGGGTTAGAGGGTTAGGGTTATAATAAGGCCATGCCGAATAAGGCATTAATAAGTACTTAATAATGACTAGTTAAGAGCCAATATGTTACTAATTTGCATGTTAATAAGCAACTAATTAATGGTGAATATCTTCCCCATACTAAAGTGTTACTGGTGCACAAAATGAACCGTGCATGAACATCACCTTGTTCAAACAACAAAACCAACACAGTGCATAAACTCACAACAAATTACACACTTGCAAATCAGTGCGACTTCTGCTGTTGCCGTATCCGTAATACGCCGATAGGGAGAAGTTTGTATTTACACGATGAGTCGGTGTGTTTTGACCTCCGCCGAACCCCTGAGGCCGACTCACCAAACCCCTAGGGTTCGATCGAACCCAGGTTAAGAACCACTGCAGTAGACGATCGATGTCGTTTGTGCAAAGAAAATATGTCAGCACACGACTCCTCACTGCGTGTCGCCATTGTTGTTTGAGTCAAACAGTCGCTTCGGCGCTACGTCACATCTATGAAATCCCGCCTGGCGATCTTGATTGGTTCCTTATTTTTTGCTATCTTGAAGGAGTTTGCATTGCCTCCGAGCCCAGATCCTTGTGTGGGTGTAGCTCAGCGGACTACAGGGATCTGGCGAGAGTCAGGTTCGTATCTAATGCTTAAACCAAAAATAAACAAAAGGCAAGTGCCCCTAAAAAGGGCATTGGAGCTTAGGGATGGCTATGGAAAACAAAACTAAAACTTAACTGGCTACAATTAAACAAAAACAGAATGCTGGACGACAGCAAAGACTTACAGCGTGTGGAGCAGACGGCGTCCACCAAGTACATCCGTATATGACATGACAATTAACAATTTCCACACAAAAAAGGATAGCGTCCGCACAACTGAAATAGTCTTGACTGCTAAAACAAAGCAGGTGCGGGGAATAGCGCTCAAAGGAAGACATCAAACTGCTACAGGAAAATACCAACAAAACAGGAAATGCCCCCAAAATAAGAGCGCGAGACACTACTACACACAGAAAAACAACAAACAACTCAAAAAAAGTCACGGCGTGATGTGACACTTACTTTGAGACAAGAGCTATAGTGATGCATGGTTGGTTATGGTTTGAATTTATATCCAACAATTGCAGCAATTACTTTTTATTGTCAATATCAACTACCGAGTTTACATTTTTTATGTTTTCTGCTGGTGGTGTGCTTACGCATTTTTTCAATGAACAAAAATGTGCCTTGGCTCCAAAAGGGTTGAAAAACACTGACCTAGATTTAAATTAATGCTAGCATGTGTGATTTCAATTAATTGTAGCGAAGGAACCAGCCAACACATACTTTTCATCATGTTTCGTTCATTTCCAGTAAGCTGACACAGGCTGTTTTCCTGGTCATAGCCAATGCTAAAATGCTACGTAGACTGTTCAGTTCCACTAGGGGGCTTCCTGGAAAGTATTGTCCACTCACCCACTCATAGAATTGCCCACCCTTTTCTCCTTTGGCCCCCCCACCTGAGATCAACACAGCTTAGTGTGTACATAGTGCATGCACCCTGTCCCTTTGTACACTGTGCACACAATAATACAGATGGCCCTTCACTCTTGTCATAGACTGCGTTTACAAGGTTTTAAAGATAGCAGAGAACACACAGAACTTCTCAGCATTCATCCTTGTGCTTCCTGGGAATCTTTACTTGTTTTTGTAACATATTTGCTGGCAAGTGTTTGTGCACCTCGCTTGGTAACCGTTAATGTAATGCATCTATGCTTGCTTCTATTGTCACAGGAGTGGAACCGACATTTCAAATTTGTTTTTGTAATCAGCAGTTTGGAGAATGGAGGCCAATAATAGTAAGGTTGTAATATTCCGATTAGGAGTGTTGACTTTTTATCAACAACTATTGAATTTTTTTAACCTTCCGATATGATAATTGATAAACTCCACCACTTATTGTTTTGAAATCGTTGTATTTTACCCTTAAAGGCCTACTGAAATGATTTTTTTTTATTTAAACGGGGATAGCAGATCTATTCTATGTGTCATACTTGATCATATCGCGATATTGCCATATTTTTGCTGAAATTATTTAGTATAGAACAACGACGATAAAGATCGCAACTTTTGGTATCTGATAAAAAAAAGGCTTGCCTCTACCGGAAGTAGCGTGACGTAGTCAATTGAACATATACGCAAAGTTCCCTATTGTTTACAATGATGGCCGCATGAAGTGAGAGAGATTCGGACCGAGAAAGCGACAATTTCCCCATTAATTTGAGCGAGGATAAAAGATTTGTGGATGAGTAAAGTGCAAGTGAAGGACTAGTGGGGAGTGGATGCGATTCAGATAGGGAAGATGCTGTGAGAGCCGGGGGTGACCTGATATTTAGCTGCGAATGACTACAACAGTAAATAAACACAAGACATATATATACTCTATTAGCCACAACACAACCAGACTTATATTTAATATGCCACAAATTAATCCTGCATAAAAACACATAGGTGTTTGTTATGCTAGCTCCTAGCTACTAGCTCCCGTCCATATAACCCGCCAATACAATTCAAACACCTGCACAACACACACACTCACTCAGCCCAAAGGACCGTTCACCTAACCCAAAGTTCATAAAGCTTATATATTTAACCAAAGTTACGTACGTGACACGCACGTACGGGCAAGCGATCAAATGTTTGGAAGCGCGTCTGTGTATCCAAATCAAAGTAATCCTGGTAAGAGTCTGTGTTGTCCCAGCTCTCTACAGGCGTCTGTGTATCGAAGTCAAAGTCCTCCTGGTAAGAGTCTCTGTTGTCCGAGTTCTTCGATCTTGACTGCATCTTTCGGGAATGTAAACAATGAAACGCCGGCTGTGTTGTGTTGCTGACTTCCCTCGCAAAATACTCCGCTTCGCACCGACAACTTTCTTCTTTGCTTGCTCAGCTTCTTTCTCCATAATGCAATGAACAAATTGCAACAGATTCACCAACACAGATGTCCAGAATACTGTGGAATAATGAGATGAAAACAGAGCTATTTTGTATTGGCTTCAATGGGGGAGCCATACCTCTGTTTCACTGGCTACGTCACGCGCATACGTCATCCTCCAAAAGAGTTTTCAACCGGAAGTTTAGCGGGAAATTTAAAATTGCACTTTATAAGTTAAACCGGCCGTATTAGCATGTGTTGCAATGTTAAGATTTCATCATTGATATATAAACTATCAGACTGCGTGGTTGGTAGTAGTGGGTTTCAGTAGGCCTTTAAGTGATGTTTTATTATGTTTGTTGGCTCTCATTGTGTCTACAGTATGTAGTAAAGTGATGTTGCTGAAGGAAAACGCGAATGTTGTGAAATTACTGCAGTGCCATATGCTTAAAATAAGCAAAATATGTAATTGTTACATGTTATTATTAATGTGCCTTTTACTACATTGCACATATACTTACAGTGTGTATATAAAACATTGATGGAAGTGTTTGGTTGTTTTTTTCATGGTTTTATAGGCAGAATAGAGCAATTACCATAGGCTACATTGTAAGCAGATTTATTTACTAGTTAGAATACATTAAAAAAAAAGAAAAATGTGTGCTTGCCTTACATAAGGATTGTGAATTTTAGGCAAACTTCTCGAAAAAGTGCAGTTCCCCTTTAAAGAAAACAACACACCAATCTTTCTCCTTTCCCACCGTAGTAACAGTTAAGCCGAGCGCTACATGCGCTTCGTCATGTTGTATTGTAGCTGAAGCCTATCCCAGCTGCACGTGGGCGCAAAGCGGGGTACACCCTGGACAAGACGTCTCCTCATTGCATTCAATGAGACAACCATTCACACTCTCATTCACACACTGTGGCCAAATTACTGTTGCCAATCAACCTATCCCAAGGTGCATGTCTTTGGAAGTGGGAGGAAGCCGAAGTCATCGGACCTTCTCGCTGTGAGGCACAAGCACTAACCACTGTGCTGCCCCTCGTCATGTTGTGGAAAGGCAAAAAAGCATCTTCCCCGAGGTCACACGTGCCCCCTTCCGGCATTGCACCGTGCCCTCCCAGGGGGGGCTACCCCACTATTTGAGTAGGACTGGGTTATACACACAACACCAAGTATCGCAATTCCTTTTAAACACAACTTTATCCCGTAAGGCACATGAACTTTGCTCCTCACGCAAGTCACAGAAGTAGAAATAAAAGTGCTACCACGGTATACAAAAACCGAGGTATCACTGTAATAATATTATGACAATAAAGTAACAAGGTTAGAATAGAATAGAATGCCTTTCATTGTCACTATACACAGGTACATTGAGATTCAAAGCAACTCCAGTATCAGTGCGACAGTCTACAAATATGCAAAACATAGGAAGGAAAGAAAATAAAAATAGTGCAAAAGGAGGTAAGGTGCACAGTCCAGTCCTGAGAATGAATGTTCTGAATGTGTTGTTTAAATATTAAATATTATACTATATACATATATACAGAAGCATTCAGACTGTGGGTGGAAAGTAAAAATTGCACAGAGTGCAACAGCTTAACTATAAAATCAGTGCCTATGAGAGTTCAAAGAGTTACAAGCTAAAATAGTTGTAATACAGCCAAAATTGAAAGTGAAGTTGAAATCAGGGCTGCAGCTATTACTTATTTTAGTAATCGAGTCATTGGATCAAACACACTTATAGCATCAATGTATATTTTATGGAAAATAGTTTAAACTATTTTTCGGCTTGCCATTACCTTAATCCTTTTTTTCCTAATGAATGCACATCATCAACATTGAAATTTCACACACAGACATATCTCAGTGATAGTTTTTGATGATTTCCTTCTTTAATGTAAGATCATCCGCTTCTTCTCAGGACTGTCCTTTGCGCTCACTTTCTTCGTTGCCAGGGACAGCTTGATCCCAAATAACTTGTGAGCTGAGGCACTTGTAAGCTGAGGTACCACTGTATACAATCACCAGATATTGTCAAAAATAGTATATCCCATTGCAACAACATACAGTATTGAATTGTATTGAATAGCTTTATTTGATTAAGACAATACATATTGATCAACATATGAGCAAAGCATCACAGTAAATATGCCAGAATTAGCTGCAATGGCTAAATTTAATCTGTTGTCCTAAGGCAGGCACCATAAAAACACACAAATATAACATACATTTACAGACAATATCATAAATACATTTAATTATGACTTACAATAAATATTGACAATAAAACAATCAACATAAGATGAACAGCTGTATCATGATAATGCTAAGCTTTTAAACCTAACGTTTACATCTTACAGAACACCTAATAAACAATCAAATAATCATTAGGCTTAATAAAAAGTTAATTTTGAAGAACAAATAAAGGTAATGGAGGGTATTTGGTGAGTATCTTGATGGTAAAAATTGCACCATATGCGCTAAACAACAACACAAATCCATTACACACCATAGTTTCTAAGGAAAGCTGTAAAAAGTAACTACACAGGTTTTTCAGTTTATTTGTAAGTTCATAGAGACCTTGAAAAAATGGTCACTGCAAACTTGAGCGTGTTTAGATTAGGCTTCACTTGAAAAGGGTGGCAGGTTCAGCAGCAATCATTTTTCCCTTTTTGTTGTTGTTTCTTTAACCTTTGTTTTTTACCTGTATAATGAACTATCTTAAGAACTCTACAACTTTTTCCAAAATAGTACTTATTTGATCGAGTCCCACATGTAAGAACAGTGCATACATGTGGCATTTTTACTTGGATTTCACTTGCAGCTGGCTGTGAAGACACTTGTTTGCCCCCCAGGGAAAAAAGTTGTTGAAACAACCTGCTGCTGGAGTCGACTCGACAACAAGATTGAGTAGCAGTTGCAGTGAACACTTTGTCACTATCCGTATGAACTTGAGATAAACTATAAAATTATGTTTTATTTTGTTTACTTTTCTTATTCTCTATATCAGGGATGTCAAACATGCGGCCCGCGAACATGTTCAATCTGGCCCGCAAGATGACCTCTTTTAAATTAAAGAAACTGCTGTTCTAAATGTGTCCACTGGATGTCGCAATACTATTTTTGTTAGGCAGGTAAATAGTTTATACCAGGGCGAGCAAGTATACAAATCAAGAGGTACATGGTAAAGCCGGGCGGGCTGCAACACTTCCCCCTCGACCCAACGTAAAACAAACAATTGGTGACCCCACTTAAAATGCTGCATGGGACACTGCACATTGACATAGTTCTCTGAAAATTATTGTCTTCTGTGCAAATGTAAAGAAAGTGAACAGTGTGTGATATACTGCAATACTGTCAGTCTTTTAAGTTTGTATTTTTGGTTTGTTGAAATTGTTCACACATTGACCATCTTTTATTTTTCTATCGATACACAGTTATGCCTCAAAGGCAGGGAGTAAATCAACCCTTTTGAATAGTTTCAACCTCAGTTTGTATGGTTTGGTTGGTTAGCACAGGATTAATATGTGGAAATGACAAATGAGGTAGTTGATACAGTTTTTATTTATGCTTTATTTAGTTTTTTGTGCAATCCTAGATGGGCTGTGACTTAAAGTTTAATTGCTTTGTAGATACACTTAGATTATTATTATTATTATTATTATTATTTTATTTTTTTTTTTGTCCTGCCCAGCTTCTCGGGCAAATCATATAGCAGATGTAGATGCCCATATCGGCTGTTCAGATTTACTTTACAAAAGAGAAGTGTAGGATACTTCTCTTGTTGCCTTACTTGTATTTTGACTTTATTAAATGTATTTATATTATCATTTGGTGCAGCCGGGCCGGAGCAGGAGGGGATAGAAAGAGAGAAAAAGGAAGACAGAGGGGGGAATTGTGGGGACAAGAGGGGGATTAGACAGAGAGACAAAAACAACAACAGCAAACACAACAACAACAACAACAGAGCAACATCAGCAAATACGACATGTACAAATATGATGGTAAAAGTAATAGCAAATAAGCAGTTAGCGAAAATTTAAAAAAAAAAATAAAAAAATACAGAAATGACAATGAGCATTATTACACTAAAAATGGAGCAATATGAATACCAATAGAAATAGTGCTATTGATAATAAACAATACCAGTACTTTACCTTTATTATCAACAATACAATTGTTCAAATGCAACAATACATATACGTAATGATAACTTGAGATACGAAAGAATGCAGAAAAATGGAGGGGAAGAAAGAGAAGCAACCTTAACCTTGTAGATTGTTATAGTAACAATAGGTTAAGCTTTGTCAGTGTGCCATGTGTTATACCCAGTTTATCCTAGGGCAACAACGTTAATATATGTTTGATGAACAGTGTGTGATATACTGCAATACTGTCAGTCTTTTAAGTTTGTATTTTTGGTTTGTTGAAATTGTTCACACATTGACCATCTTTTATTTTTCTATCGATACACAGTTATGCCTCAAAGGCAGGGAGTAAATCAACCCTTTTGAATAGTTTCAACCTCAGTTTGTATGGTTTGGTTGGTTAGCACAGGATTAATATGTGGAAATGACAAATGAGGTAGTTGATACACAGTTTTTATTTATGCTTTATTTAGTTTTTTGTGCAATCCTAGATGGGCTGTGACTTAAAGTTTAATTGCTTTGTAGATACACTTAGATTAAGTATAATTCATTGTGGTCTTCGTGGTGTTTTTAAAACTGCACCGATTTTTTTCCTTAGAATTTTCAACTAACTTGAAGTGTTTTGTCAAGAGGATTATTTGTGACATGTACATTTTCAGAAAGTGCTTGTTCTATTTTGGGCCGAAGTAAAACAAAGAAAACAATCTGAAGTTATCGTAGTTGTGTTTCTAAGCCATGATTTTACCTGTCCGGCCCACGTGGGAATAGATTTTCCTCCATGCAGCCCCTGAGCTAAGATGACTTTGACACCCCTGCTCTATATACTTACATATGAGCAGTTTTCTTTCGGAAACTTCTACATGCAATGAATTTGTGCGTTGTTTTTAAGCGCTTTAAGCGCTTAAGTATTTCTTAAACTAACCCAGCAGTACTGTTACTGAACTGTAGAGCATCTTGGTAAGTTACACTTTAGTAAAAGTTTTTACAAAAGTGCAATAGTCAACACCATTACGTGTATGAGCAGCTTAATGTCATTCTTGAGAAATAACTACATTAACTTTGATTTTTCCATTTGTCAACCAGTGGGCTATGATGGCAACATGACAGGAACTTCGTCAGCTTCAACAGGAACCATGGAAGAGTTACAGCAGACTGGTTCTGAGCAGCACGACAGGGTCAACGGCTACTGTCAGCCCAAATCCCCTCAGGATACGGCTGATGTTAGGTGGCCGGCGCCAGAGGGGGAGTCGCAGGGTTCAGACAGCTGCGGGGCTGCGAGTGCGTCGGATCAAACGGACCTAGAAGACTTGAAAGCCAATGAGAGTGAAGACAGGGAGGACAGAGAGAAGGAGGACGCATCTGGTCAGAAAGGGGACCAGGAGAGAAAAGAAAGTCCAGATGAAGAAAACAATCACAGCAGTGCAGCATCCAGCTACACGGGTGAGACCTTTTTTTTTTCTCAAGCTCTTGTTACATTCTCAGTGGATATGTTGAGCCTCACTATTGATGCGTTTCTCTAAGCAGACCTTTCCCACACACCTTCTCCCTCGCTGTCAGAGCAGCTGCGTCTGGGTCGAGAAGACAACACAGGCGCTGGCATCAGCGTAGAGTGTAAGGTCTGTGGGGACAAGGCCTCTGGCTTCCACTATGGTGTGCATGCCTGTGAGGGTTGTAAGGTACTGTATTTTACTACAAATCTCAAAAGTATGACTGCTGTGTGCCCCTTACTGTATTATTGTTATTTGGTCCAACCAGGGCTTTTTCCGACGAACCGTGCGAATGAAATTGGAATATGAGCGTTGTGAGCGTTCCTGCAAGATTCAGAAAAAGAATCGCAACAAGTGCCAATATTGTCGTTTCCAGAAGTGCCTATCTTTGGGAATGTCTCATGATGGTGAGTAAGATATGTCTTCTACTCTCTCACTCGGTTTTACACTCATCTGACCTGCAGCCTGCTGAGAATCCTCACATTTTGTTTTTGCACTATTTTCCCAAAACCTTGCTGTCGTCAGCTTTGACCCATAGAGTAACTGTAATTACTGTAATCATTAAGAATAGCCCTTAGAACAAGCAGTATTCCCACCATCATTGATACTGTACCCATTTCCTGCAAATTGCAACATTTTGTTCATTATTCAATGAGATATAAAGAAATGTCCCGGAATGTCTGTAGGTAAAATAAATGATTTTATTCATGCCAGAAGTTCCTGCACAAAGTTTAAATGACTTTTTGCCTAATCCCAAAAACTGATACAAATTTCCCTTTATGGAGTTAATCATTTTCATAAATTCAAGCATCAAACCTGAACTTCTGATTTTGGGGAGAAAGTGTAAAAGACTAGATCATATACAGGGTCTACAGATTTACACATATAAAACCAACAGGGCCTGTCAAACGGCTTTTTCCAAGTGAGTCAGGGTGAGTGAGTTTTTTCCTCTTCCTGTTACACACACCAGTAACCTGAAGAAATGAAGCCAGGACACCAAACAAACCTACTCTAGAAGATGCTAAAACTTTGGGCAAGTTAGCACGTAACAGAGGATAAGTTCTGATGCTGGGTATAGGATAACTGTGATTAATGAAGCAAGGTAATCAAACAATCAGACTATTCAGAGATATGACAGTAAGAGGTAGTAGTTACTCAATGTGGTCATCTGGAGTAAGTAACACATCGTTTGGTTCACACTCTTTGGAAAAATGGGTCATCTGTGATGTCCATCAATATATAGTACAAGTCAGGTAATTCAGAAGAGCCTTTAAAAATGACTTAATTCAGGCTTTTCCAAACTTCTAGAATAAAATGCCAATGTGCTTGGATTTGTGTCTTTGCTCAGCAATCCGATATGGTCGCATGCCTGAGGCTGAGAGGAAGAAGCTGGTGGCCGGCCTGCTTGCTGAGGAGCTAAACGTCGGAAAACCGGGTGGCTCGGACTTGAAAACTTTGGCCAAACAAGTCAACACAGCGTACTTGAAGAACCTTAGTATGACCAAGAAGAGGGCCCGCAGCATCCTGATGGGAAAAAACAGCAGCACATCGGTACTTTCACTTTTTTTTGCCGTTTACCAAACATTCTATCACATGATCTCACAATCATATCCTCTGCAGAGAAAACACTATATGAATTTACCTCTGATATACTTAAGTCACCTTCTATAGCAGTATAGGTTGAATGTCCTCTGAAAATAAGTCTCACTGATGTCCTGCCCTTAGCCATTTGTGATCTACGATGTGGACACACTGTGGCAGGCTGAAAGTGGTTTGGTATGGAGCCAGTTAGTTCCAGGCGCTCCCCTGACCAAGGAGATCGGGGTCCACGTGTTCTACCGCTGCCAGTGCACTACAGTGGAGACGGTGCGAGAGCTCACCGAGTTTGCCAAGAGCATTCCAGGGTTTGTCGACCTCTACCTTAACGACCAGGTCAGTTGTCCCCACTTTCGGCTGCCCAAGATTTATGTACAGCCTTTGGGAGAAAGAAGATCATTGCAGTGCGCATGTGTGCTCCTCTGTAGGTAACGTTGCTGAAGTATGGCGTTCACGAGGCTATTTTTGCGATGCTGCCGTCTCTCATGAACAAAGATGGACTCTTGGTGGCTAACGGTAAAGGCTTTGTGACCAGAGAATTCCTGCGCAGCTTACGAAAGCCTTTCAGTGAGATCATGGAACCCAAGTTTGAGTTTGCTGTCAAGTTTAACGCTCTGGAGCTTGACGACAGTGACCTGGCCCTCTTTGTTGCTGCCATTATCCTCTGTGGAGGTAAAAGGGAAGCGACTTCTCATCACCAATATTTTCTCCCATGTTTGCTCAACTGCGACTCATGTCTCTCCAGATCGCCCCGGCTTGATGAACGTGAAACAGGTGGAGCAGAGTCAGGACAACATCCTCCAGGCCTTGGACCTCCACCTGCAAGCAAACCACTCTGACTGTGTCTACCTCTTCCCCAAGCTGCTGCAGAAAATGGCTGACCTGCGCCAGCTTGTTACAGAGAATGCTCAGCTTGTCCAAAAGATCAAAAAGACAGAGTCGGAGACTTCGCTCCACCCTCTACTACAGGAGATCTACAAAGACATGTATTAGGCATCTCCAGCACAAACTGCTTTAGCAATACTGTTACAGACTGAATGCATGCTTATAACAATACACTGTGTTCAGTACAAACACTGTTCCACATAATGTCATGTGCATATTTGTCATCCTCGTCAGTACCGTAAGCACACAATGTCATTTGTGCTCGTGTGATGAGCGTCTGGAATGATTTGCTGCAAGTCCCTCAATTCCACTAAGGTCACATAACTGAGAATGGTATGTTTTCTTACCGAAGCTGCTCCCATTTCAACCTCCGAGCAGTGCTGAGCTGATAGTAGTGTTTTTAGTGAGCTTCTCTCTCACTTTGGCTCAGCGCTTTGCTGGAAAGGGGAAACCTTTTATGTTAACATATGCCGTGCTGCGAAGGAAAGCCATCAGTTTGGATGTCAACAGTTCTCAGTTTTTGGTCAAAGCGAAATATGCACAGGTTGCTTTTGTTTACATCATCATTAATCAGTGGCCTCTATCTTTGCCACAAAGTAGGCAGGCTACAGCTGCGTGGAGCTGCCTTTGAATGCAGATCTGTGCAATAAGTTATCCATCTGTCAGTTGACATTCAAGTTAATTTTTGGTTTTATTTCAAATCCTTCCACTCTCATGCGAAACACCTGCTTCAACCAGTCTGTTTGGAATAGTGGCGCTATACATGATCCTCTCAAGTACAAGGGACAGTCATTGTTTTTAGATAGACATGTAAATGATCACCAACTGACATTTTATGTGTCTTTTTCTTAGTTTACTCATTGTAATTACCGGTATGTCCATTTGTAATTGTCAATTATATTTGTAAAACATGACCTATCACATCATCTGTACGTATTGGGCTGTATGTATTATTTCTATTTGGTTCACCAAATATACCTTTAAATATGCCAACCAACTTTTCCTGGGCGAGGGATTTCACCTCATGCATGGAATATCATTTAGATTTTTACTTATGAAACCAGAGCAGTATTCCACAAACAGACTCTGCCTTAAGAGCCCCAAGCTTTCTTTTGTAGACGGATTTGTCCTTTAGCTCTAATTGAATGTTGCAAGTGTTTCACATTTGCTCTTGGCCTTCTTTTCTTTATCCATATGATCCACCCTCATTCATCTTAATCTACCTCTATTGTATGACAATATCTCATTGGATGATCTCCACACTTGCCTTAAATCTTTTTAAATGGTTTACAAGCATTTTTTTAATATTGGCTGTTGTGGACAGGAATCGAATAAGAAAGAGAATACCTGAAATAAAGACAAGAGAAGTTGCACAGTTTATTATCTTTGTAAGAGGTCGGATGCAGAGTGCTGAGCGGTCGGTCTGTAGGTGTCTGGCCAAGAGTGGATTACCAACACACTCATATGCAAATGATTTACATTAATAAATATCAAAAGGAGACTCATTTCACCAGGAGCTGTTGTGTATAAGTAAAAAAGTTACAACAAAAGAAGACAATTAGGGTTTTTCACACCTCCCAGGGTACTTCTCAGTTATTTTTTATCATGATCCCACTGGGGGACAGTATTTTTTTCACGCTATACTCCTGAGTTGAATTGCTATTGAGAACTTGATAATATATTTTACAAATGATCATTTTTCATTTGTGTGCGAGGTTCCAATGAAGATGTCTCATTATTGAAAAAACAGGAGTTTTTAGCCTAAAATCTGCCAATACATAAAATTTAACAACATTAAATTTATGCTCATCACATGTTGACACTAAGCACATTACAGTGATTCAACACTCAATTGTATTTGAAAGACAAATAACATATTTAAGAGGTAATAAGGCTCGTTGTAGTTGAAATGTCAAAACAAAAAAATTAACTAGAACTTACTTTTGGCTTGCAAATGATCTGAATATTTGCGACTTCCTTTGGAACATGTGACTTGAAGACTCATCCAATTTTTTCAGAGGTGGTTGTTGGGTTGAGTAAAACCCTAGGCGGGGCATTCTACCAAATTAAAAGCAAAGTGCTGTCCCTTTAACCAACATGTATTTTTACTTACTTTATAATATGATTTGTTTAAACCCCGGGCATTAATTGAGATAGTGATAAGATAAATAAATACAAAATCACCTTTTGTTGGGTACTTTCTATTGAAATGTAGCTGTCCCCTAGGGGTGTGGGAAAAAATCTATTCGAATTCGAATCGCGATTCTCACGTTGTGCGATTCAGAATCGATTCTCATTTTTAAAAATCGATTTTTTAAAATGTATTTATTAAAAAATATATATATATAATTTTTTTTTATTAATCAATCCAACAAAACAATACACAGCAATACCATAACAATGCAATCCAATTCCAAAACCAAACCCGACCCAGCAACACTCAGGACTGCAATAAACAGAGCAATTGAGAGGAGACACAAACACGACACAGAACACACCAAAAGTAGTGAAACAAAAATGAATATTATCAACAACAGTATCAATATTAGTTACAATTTCAACATAGCAGTGATTCAAAATCCCTCATTGACATTATCATTAGACATCCATCCATCCATTGTCTACCGCTTATTCCCTTCGGGGTCGCGGTAGACATTTATACATTTTTTAAAAAAAGAATAGTGTCACAGTGGCTTACACTTGCATCGCATCTCATAAGCTTGACAACACACTGTGTCCAATATTTTCACAAAGATAAAATAAGTCATATTTTTGGTTCATTTAATAGTTAAAACAAATTGACATTATTGCAATCAGTTGATAAAACATTATCCTTTACAATTATAAAAGCTTTTTACAAAAATCTACTACTCTGCTTGCATGTCAGCAGACTGGGGTAGATCCTGCTGAAATCCTATGTATTGAATGAATAGAGAATCGTTTTGAATCGGGAAAAAATAGTTTTTTAATCGATCGTTTTGAATCGGGAAAAAATAGTTTTTTAATCGAGAATCGTGTTGAATTGAAAAAAATCGATTTTGAATCTAATCGTGACCCCAAGAATCTATATTGAATCGAATCGTGGGACACCCAAAGATTCACAGCCCTACAGTCCCCCAATCGTGACCCCTACATTTAAATGTATAAAGATACCACTTAAAACATTTTTGAGATTGGTTTCAATGGTGTAATTTAAAATATATTTATGATTAAGCTCAAACAGAGGTTGAAAGACATATATTTATTGTAGATTTAATTTTTAAATTAAAAAAGTGCTAAAAAAAAAAAAATCATGTCTATAGTTTTTATGTCACTACCGACTGGAAATTGTGATGTATCATGTTGTATGCTTGCATGTTCGAAATAAACTCAAACAAGAGTTTCAGGGGCGTGGCTGATTCTAAATTTAGGCCACACCCCTACATTTGTGACCCGGAAGTGACATTGCATTATTGCCCATCATGGCTGCATGGTAAGTAACTTAATGATATAGTTTTTAAATAAATGTGTTTCAAAGTCTGACCATCAGTGTGTATCTTTAAACATTGTCAAACACCAATTATATTTTATTATGTAAACGTTTTAAGCTTTTATTCAACATATCATGTTTTTATGTAACTCAAATGTGTGTTTTATTAGCCATATGCTTGGTTAGTTATGCTTAGTTATGGTCAAAATGAGCTAGAATTGTCACACAGGAAATAAATGATAACGTTTCGGGGGTGATATGATCATTTCGGTAGTGACAAAATGAAATGCAAAGTAGTTTAATCCTAGCATATAAGCATACATTTTTAAAGGCCTACTGAAATGAATTTTTTTTATTTAAACGGGGATAGCAGATCTATTCTATGTGTCATACTTGATCATTTCGCGATATTGCCATATTTTTGCTGAAAGGATTTAGTATAGAACAACGACGATAAAGATTGCAACTTTTGGTATCTGATAAAAAAAAGGCTTGCACCTACCGGAAGTAGCGTGACGTAGTCAGTTGAACATATACGCAAAGTTCCCTATTGTTTACAATGATGGCCGCATGAAGTGAGAGAGATTCGGACCGAGAAAGCGACAATTTCCCCATTAATTTGAGCGAGGATGAAAGATTTGTGGATGAGTAAAGTGCAAGTGAAGGACTAGTGGGGAGTTGAAGCTATTCAGATAGGGAAGATGCTGTGAGAGCCGGGGGTGACCTGATATTCAGCTGGGAATGACTACAACAGTAAATAAACACAAGACATATATATACTCTATTAGCCACAACACAACCAGGCTTATATTTAATATGCCACAAATTAATCCTGCATAAAAACACCTGCGTGTTTGTTATGCTAGCTCCTAGCTCCTCTGCTAGCTCCTAGCTCCATAGAACACGCCAATACAATTCAAACACCTGATCAACACACACAATCACTCAGCCCAAAAGACCGTTTACCTAACCCAAGGTTCATAAAGCTTATATATTTTTAAAAAGTTACGTACGTGACGCGCACATACGGTCAAGTTATCGAATGTTTAGCAGCCAAGGCTGCATACTCACGGTACCTGATATTCAGCTGGGAATGACTACAACAGTAAATAAACACAAGACATATATATACTCTATTAGCCACAACACAACCAGGCTTATATTTAATATGCCACAAATTAATCCTGCATAATAACACCTGCGTGTTTGTTATGCTAGCTCCTAGCTCCTCTGCTAGCTCCTAGCTCCATAGAACACGCCAATACAATTCAAACACCCGATCAACACACACAATCACTCAGCCCAAAAGACCGTTCACCTAACCCAAGGTTCATAAAGCTTATATATTTTTAAAAAGTTACGTACGTGACGCGCACGTACGGTACGGTACGTGTTATGCTAGCTCCTAGCTCCTCTGCTAGCTCCTAGCTCCATAGAACACGCCAATACAATTCAAACACATGATCAACACACACAATCACTCAGCCCAAAAGACCGTTCACCTAACCCAAGGTTCATAAAGCTTATATATTTAAAAAAAGTTACGTACATACGCAAAAAAAAGCCAAAGCTGCATACTCACAGTAGCACGTCTGCGTCTTTGTCATCCAAATCAAAGTAATCCTGGTAAGAGTCTGTGTTGTCCCAGTTCTCTACAGGCGTCTGTGTATCCAAATCAAAAGTCCTCCTGGTTAGAGTCTCTGTTATCCGAGTTCTTCCATCTTGACTGCATCTTTCGGGAATGTAAACAAAGAAGCGCCGGCTGTGTACTGTTGTGGCTGACTACGTTCGAAAAATATGTCCATTTCGCACCGACAACTTTCTTCTTTGCTTGCTCGGCTTCCTTCTCCATAATGCAATGAACATGATTGAAACAGATTCACGAACACAGATGTCCAGAATACTGTGGAATTATGAAATGAAAACAGAGCTTTTTCGTATCGGCTTCAATGTGGAAGGCATACCCGTGTTCGTCGGGCTACGTCACACGCATACGTCATCCTCAGAGGCGTTTCGAACCGGAAGTTTAGCGGCAAATTTAAAATGTCACTTTATAAGTTAACCCGGCCGTATTGGCATGTGTTATAATGTTAAGATTTCATCATTGATATATAAACTATCAGACTGCGTGGTCGGTAGTAGTGGGTTTCAGTAGGCCTTTAATGTAGTGTTGGCTTCTATCTGTAATTGTATAGTTCAGAGAGAGAGAATCAAGACACCAACATGCCAAAACAAAGTCAAAAAGAAAGGTTGAGAGAACAAGGAGAAAGAGTGAAGGCTGACCCAGTTAACACCAATGATTGTTGAAGAAATAATAAAAGAAAGGAAGAAGGAAAGTTTAAAGTCATCAACAATTTATCGGCCAGGGAGCAAAAGAATGCTACCCCTAAACCTGGAGGTCAAAACTGTGTTTACACTGCAAGCCAAAGTGGACCAAATCAGATTTTTTTTAGATATGATTTTTTTTTTTACAGCTGACTGTTTAAATTATAGGTAACGTGATCTTTATCAGACTCCAGTATAAATGCGCACAGGCCCAAATGTGGCCCCAATGTGGCCTCGATGTCACAGGCGCAGTCCGATAAAGGAAAACAAAGGAATTTGACTGGATTTTGTAAATTAACAAGGAAGTCGCTACTAAAGGAGAAAACTTGGCCGCCACAGATCAGCGTGTTATTGGGTTTGTGCCGTGGCTGTTGTGTAGGGGAAGTCGTCAGATGGTGGAAAACAACTGAAGGAGGAGGAAGAAAAGATGTGCACACGAATGACGTAGCTCGACCAAAGATGATGTAAAGGTCGCAAACAGGTTGCATTGCCGTTTATACTGCAGTCACATTTGAAAAGATCCGATTCCAAACAGATTTGGACTACCTCCTGATGTAAATGGATTATACAGCCCAATAGTATACGAAAATATTAGATTTGAAACACTTTTGAGCGTTTCGACTCGCAATAATTATCCAATCGAATTTGGAGCCATAGTAATGCACATTAGTTTTCAGAAGCCTGACAGTAATATGAAGTGTTTTCTTATTCTCTGAATACTGAATATATCCATTTCCTTTTGCTTGTCCCTCTTTGGGTCGCGGGGTTGCTGCAGCCTATCCCAGCTGCATTCGGTAGGAAGGCGGGGTACACCCTACACAAGTCGCCACCTTATTGCAGGGCCAATACAGATAAACAGACAACATTCCCACTCACTTTCACACAATATGGCCAAAAAGACCCCGTTTACACTGCACACCAAATCAGATTTGTTTGGCCTCAAGTGACACAGGTCTGATTTAATCTGATCTGAATGCTGTAAAGTGCTTTAACACTGATCTTTTGGCATCAGATTCAGGCCACATCAGGAGGTAGTCCTGAATCTGATTAAAATCTGATCTTTTCAAGTGTGACTTCAGTCTAAACGCAATGTGACCCGAATGTGATTTTTTTCGTCTGTTATGGGTGAGCCACGTCATTTATGTGCGCCGGAATGACGCAGTCGCCAGTGGAAATGGATACTTCATCACAACCGATTTCGGTTTCTATTTAAGATGACGGAATTTTCCGACGGATGGATGGATGCATGGAATTTGGATGGATGGATGGAATTTTCCATGCATGACTTGTCAATCATGCGCATACAATAGGCTATATGTAATATATTAATATATATTTTGATTCTGAAGAAATAGCAATTGTTGAAAGACCGGAATTGACCCTGTGGCGCATTTGCTTACATGTGAGTTGAAAATTAAAGCTCTTATAGATCCATGCTGATGTCCTTGTCTCCTCTACTTAACAGCCATAAACAGATTACAACCCTCCCAAATATATTACACTATATAGTGGCGACTTGTCCAGGGTGTACCCCGCCTTCTGCCCGATTGTAGCTGAGATAGGCTCCAGCGCCCCCCGCGACCCCGAAGGGAATAAGTGGTAGAAAATGGATGGATGGATGGATATATACATCCATTCATACATTCCATCCATCCATTTTCTACCGCTTGTCCCTTTCTGGGTCACAGGTGGTGCTGGAGCCTATCTCAGCTGCATTTGTGCGAAAGGCGGGGTACACCCTGGACAAGTCGCCACCTCATCGCAGGGCCAACACAGATAGATAGACACACTCACATTCACACACTAGGGCCAATTTAGTGTTGCCATTATATTACTTTAATTTACTTTCACGTTAAAAAAAACACTAATTTTTAAGGTGTTGCGACTTTTATTTTATTTTGTAGTAGTAGCGACTTCCTCCCAGTCAACATCCTTTGTTTTCACTATATCGAAGTGCGCATGCAAGACTCAGTTTACACTGCAAGCAAAAGTGGCCCAAATCCGATTTTTTTTAGATCTGATTTTTTCCAGCTGATTGTGTAAACTGCATGTAAAATGTGATTTTTATCATACTCCAGTGTAAACGCGCACAGGCCCCAATGTGGCCTCAACGTCACTTGCATGCGCCCTTTGATAAAGTGAAAATAAAGGAAGTTGACCTGGAGGAAGTCGCTAATACTACAAAATAAAATAAAAGTTGCAACATCTTAAATTTTTTTGTTTTTTTTACGTGAAAATAAATTGAAGTAATATAATGTATAAATGGATGTACATAAAGCCTATTATTTGCGCACTATTGACAAGTGATGCACTGGAAATTCAGTCATCTTAATCAGAAACCGATACCGGGTGTTGTGGTGAAATATCCATTTCCGCTTGCGACCGCATCTTTCCGGCGCACACGAGTGACGTAGCTTGTCCAAACCTGATGAAAAAAACTCACATTCAGGTCGGAAGTCACATTTAAGAAGATCAGATTCCAATCGGATTCAGGACTACCTCCTGATATGGCCTGGATCTGATGCCAAAAGATCAGATTTGAAGCATTTAGGAGTGTTACGACTGGCAAAAAAAACATTTTCTGTCACTTGAGGGCAAAAAAACCTGATTTGGTGTGCAGTGTAAACGCGGCCAGAGTGACATTAGGGCCACATTGGGTTCTGTGCGTATTTACACTGGAGTCTGATAAAAAACACATTTTACTTGCAGTGTAAACAGTCAGCTGGAAAAAAACTGATCTAAAAAAAAAATCTGATTTGGGCCACTTTGGCCTGCAGTGTCAGCCTATCCCAGTGGTTCTCAAACTTTTTTTGTCATCCCCCACTTTGGACAAGGGGGAGTTTTCAAGCCCCACCTGCCCCCATCGCCCCAACAGAACGCTAATGCCAAGCTTACCATTTTCAAATTTATTGAACATCAAGTAACATCAAGTTGTATACATTCAAACTCAATAACATAAAATAACATCAAGTTCAATAATAAATAAAATAACTGTGCAGCTGTGGTATAACTTGCATCAAGTTCAATATCAAATAAAATAACTTGCATCAAGTTCAATAATAAATAAAACAAAAGTGTTATAACTTGCATCAAGTTCAATAATAAATCAAAAAAAGTGTTATAACTTGCATCAAGTTCAATAATAAATCAAATAAAAGTGTTATAACTTGCATCAAGTTCAATAATAAATCAAAAAAAGTGTTATAACTTGCATCAAGTTCAATAATAAATCAAAAAAAGTGTTATAACTTGCATCAAGTTCAATAATAAATCAAATAAAAGTGTTATAACTTGCATCAAGTTCAATAATAAATCAAATAAGTGTTATAACTTGCATCAAGTTCAATAATAAATCAAATAAATGTGTTATAACTTGCATCAAGTTCAATAATAAATCAAATAAGTGTTATAACTTGCACCAAGTTCAATAATAAATCAAATAAAAGTGTTATAACTTGCATCAAGTTCAATAATAAATCAAATAAAAGTGTTATAACTTGCATCAAGTTCAATAATAAATCAAATAACTTGCATCAAGTTCAATAATAAATAAAAATAAAAGTGCCACTTTGCAATCTTTGCAAAAAAAAAAAGGAGGAGCTAATGCATTTGGCAAGACAGGGCAAGTGAACATGAGTTTTACAGTACTCCAGCATTAGTGGCTGCAATGAGCCTGTTTTGCACTGCACAGCTTTTCAAATCGGGGTTGCAAGCTTGACACTGCCACTGTTAAAACCTCATTGAGGTTTGCGCATTTGGCGCAGCCCTCTTTATTAGAGCCTGCAGTCCGTTTCTTGACCCTGCCATGGTCTGTGCGCCATCAGAGCAAAAGCCCACACAGTTTTCCCATTTAAGGTTGTGTTCTTTGAGGAAACTGTCCATTATATTGAACAGCTCATCAGCATTGGCTCTATTTTTTATGTATTTGCAAAACAGCAAATCCTCGCACAGTGACTCGCCATTCACAAAGCTTCCGCTTAGCCCCGCCCCCATTAGTTACTGTTGCTATGTCTGTCAAACTTTCGCTCCTACCTAGAAATTTAAAGCCTACAGGAAAAATAAGTAAGTAACATTTCTTTATATAGCGGATTTCACAGACAGAATCACAAAGTGATTTACAGTGTGTATAGAAAATGAAAGCATAGTAAAAAAAAAAATCTAAGAATATAATTGAAAAAAAAAAACAAATTAAAGTGAAATTTCCTCCCGTTCCTCGCGTTTCCTCCCGTTCCTCCCATTCCTGTCATGTCTATGTCTCTATTCCCCACCAGTGGGGCGCGCTCCACACTTTGAGAAACGCAGGCCTATCCTCAGGTGCATGTCTTTGAAGGTGGGAGGGGCCTATATCCCCTTTGGTATGTTTTTGGAGGTGGGGGAGGAAGCCGGAGTACCCAGAGAGATCACACACAGTCACGGGGAGAACATGCAAACTCCACACAGAAAGACCCAGAGCTCGAGAATAGAACCTAGGACCTTTTTCCTGTGAGGCACAAACGCTGCCCCACCGTGCTGCCATTGAATACTGAACTCACATGGGTACTTATTTTCAACTGATATTAACAGTTTTCCCCCAAAATAAATGATTTTATTTACCACAAAACATAAGTGTTGGCAACATTTCCAACATCAAGCATTTTATAAGTTAATATTAGGCAATAAAAAAATTTCACCAAAAATGATTCCCGGGCGCAGCCACGGCTGCTGCCCACTGCTCCCCTCACCTCACAGGGGGTGATCAAGGGTGATGGGTCAAATGCAGAGAACAATTTCGCCACACCTAGTGTGTGTGTGACAATCATTGTACTTTAACTTTAACTTTAAAGTTGAGGGAATATGATACAACCTTGGTGGTCACTACCGAAACATGTGAAGTCACTACCTAAACCAGGGGTGTCCAAAGTGCAACCCGGGGGCCATTTGCGGCCCGCAGCTAATTGTTTAGCGGCCCGCCACATATTCTGGAAATGCTATTGCAAAAATTAAAAATTAACATTAAAAAAAGTGGAATGAGGTGAAATCTAACGAGGAGCAGTTGCAATGTTGACACAAAGCTGCCATGCAGGCTGTTTGTTTTTCTTTTGTCTTTCTTTATTTTGCTTTTTTTGCCATTGCTCAAAAAAATATATATGTTTAAAAAAAAATTCAATGTTATAATCAATTATTGATCTATTTAAGGCTCCAATTACTTCAAATATTTCACTTTAAAATGTTTTATGTGGAAAATATTGCATATATTGTGTGGTTGCCATATAAAAACAATGTTTTCTTTGACATAAGAGCATAAAACAAACAAAATAATAGTTCAAACGTAAAATAGACAGATATATCTGAAGTTGATCTCGTAATTTAAGTGTTGAAAGTAAAAAAATATATGATAAAAATGTATCACTTTATGAGTGGGGGACCTTTTGGATCCCAAATATATTTAATGGAATTTTATTGATCTTTTCACGGTGATTAATCAAAAATCATAATAAATTAAAATCAATGGTGTCCTGCATTATTGATCTTTTTAGGGCTCCAATTACTTCACATCAAACATTGCTTTCTGAATGTTTTAGGCGGTGGGGAAAATACTGCATATTTCAGTTTCACTATAAAAAACAAAGTTGTCTTTGACAGAAAAGGCATAAAACCTTTTTTTTTAACATTGTATCAACCTGAAGTTGATACAGAGATTTACTGTAAGCGTTAAAGAAAAATTACAAAAATAATAATGTGACTTATTTTTAACATTTTAATGACTGAGACCCTTTACATTTATACATTTTGTTATGATTTGAAAATGAAAAATATCAAAATGGCCCCCGCATGCTTTAATTTTTCCGTGTACGGCCCTCAATGGAAAAAGTTTGGACACCCCTGACCTAAACACTCGGTGTTTACAAAGAAAAGAAAGTATATTGAGTTATCAACTAAAATATGATGACACTGATTGGTTAAATGTATGTTCAATTTCATAAATCAATAACTATGAAATCAATTTGATCATTTCATTTTAAAAAGAAAAATTGCGTGTCAATTTTGAATAGTTTCATTAGTAAGAAGTAAGGAAATGTGTTCAAAAAATCATTTTTATGGGTTTTATTATGAAAAACCTTAAATATTAAAAAAAAAAATCTTTACACAAGGTAAGCATGATATTAACAGAGTAACAATGTTTTATATTAATATTTGAAGCCTATGATTCGGTAGTGACACATTCCCAAATATTCTGATATTGTAAAATATAATATATATAGGGACAAAGTTTTGAAAACAAAACTTACAATTTTAAAAAAATATTTCCAATTTCACTGTGAACCAATCCGGTAGAATGGCCCAGGCACGACTGTGAATTGTAACTAAACTGTTTTGTTGTTGTTTTTAAGTAAAGTTTGGATAGCACACACTTGTGTATTCTTTTGAATATTTATGGTAAAGTCTCATACCAAATGCTATTTTCCCAGTGTTCAAGTTTGTATCCTGAGCACTTTTCTTATTTTTGAACATATTAATTATTGTCATTAAATTACAGTCAATTGCATTAATACATTTTATTTACGAGGAACGCAAATGAATAAGGCTCTTTTAATACGTTTTTCCGTTACGTGATCAAACAAATTCCATAGGCTGCAACAGAATGAAACAAAGAGATAGTGGACCGGAAGTTGAAACCGACCTCGCTGTCTGTCTTCAAATGTGGATTATTTGCCATATAATGTTCAGCAAATGTCTCGAAATGATCGTCAGATGTTTTGAAAAATGATATCTCGATAAACTTTTGATTGCACCCCACATTTACTCTTAATACAAAGAGTGCTGACATTCCGTTGGTCACGAGGCTCTTGGACTGCACGTCCCAGAGTAGTTTGGAGAGATAAAAGGTCATATGGATATATTGCAAACGGTGACGATCAAAGAGGACGTCACGTTTCTATTGGCTCGTCGCTACGCCAATTGGCAAAGCGACCAACTGCCAACTGTTTAAACAGTCGGTTGGGGGAAGCGGCCAGATCGCATGCACAGCAGCAGGAGCAGCACAAACACACACACACACGTACACACCAAGGGAGGATTCCGCCATGGATCGCTCGTCCTCCAACCGTAGCGGGGCTATCTGCAGGTAAGCGACATTTATCGCTTTTTTTTTTTTCGACAAAAGAAATACATACGATTTTACCACAATCGAGAAGCAACCATTTTAAACCGCACCGTCGCTGAAGTTGATTTCTGTTTCTAAACGGAAACTAAAAGTTGAGTCTTTGGTTCGTCAACATGGTGTTGTGTGGGCTTAACCGTCAGCACGGAAATCAGACAATGAAGAGTTTTAAGTGTTTTTCTTATGCGTTGTGTCCAACTTGTAATGTTTGTCGTCTAACGCTTATGTCGAGTGACAGTCGCCTTAAAATCAAAACTTTTGACTTGTTTTTAAGATTGGTCGTAGCTAACGTGTAGCCGCAGCCAAAGAGTGAGATTAGGATTTCCGAGGGTTATTGAAGAAACAAACCTCGCCATAAGGGAGTAGATGGTGTTTGTTTCGAAGCGGGAAAAGTTCAGTTACACCCTGGTAGCCATTTCCCCACAAAACATAGCTTAGTTTTCTCACAATAAAAGTCACCCAGTTTCTTTATGTCTAAACGTGAGTGGTGAATTCCAAAGCGGCAAAATACGTGTTGGATTCGTTAACTTTCAACGTTCATTAACGGAGCTGATATATAGTTTTTATTTGTGTAACCACCATTGTAAACCAAATAGCTTTTGCCTATCTTTGTGTAAAACGTTCATTTGGGATTGTCAGGGAGTAATAAAATGTTGCTAATTGCACATTCCAATCTCATGCACATCTTGAGATCTGTTTTGATATGTTCCTTTCCCCCTTTTTTTGTAAATTTGTAGATATTTCTTAAATGGTTCATGCCGGTATGGAGAAACATGCAACTATCGACACGAGTATCCCCCTGCACTGTCATCCCAAATATGTAGATACTTTCAGAAAGGTGGATGCTGGTATGGTGAACACTGCAGGTAATAAAACAATGCTGTTTGATCAGTTGTACCATAAAGAAGAAAGTAATGTGCATTTCTGAGCAATGATTGTGTTTCCTGACAAGGTATATCCACCTGCCTCAACCTGAAAGTCATGGGGATGGTGGCGGTCGAAGAGCGACTGCACAAACTGTTTCCTCCTCCTCGTCTCCCTCCTCATCCTCTTCCTCATCTTCTATCTCCTCCATGGTCCAACCTCCTGCTGACCGGAGGGGGTCAGTGATGTCTGAGATGACGTCTAGGCGGGAACGCCACACTTCAAACACTGGGAACCTTCAAGCGGAGGAACACTTCCAATGTAATTTGTAGCCATTCAGCATTGAGTGTATCCAATCAGATTTTCACTTCTTCCCCTTTTTTAAACATTTCTGCAGATGCTTCTTACCAAAGATCACCTAAGAACTCAGAATGGGCATCTGCAAGTGATAGCAAAGAGGTTTGTGTGTGCTTTATTTGTGAGTTAAAGTTGAACCCAGTAGGTTAGAGTTGATGTTTAGAGTCAAAGTTTTGTTGTACTTATGCAATGACAATAAATACCTACCTATGTTTAAAGTCATTTGGACAGGAGGCCCCAACCAATTCCACTGAAGACGTAGGTGCTGCTGCTGCGGCCTCTAGTTCCAGCAGGACATCAGAGGCTTTCCTCAAGAGTCGAGACGTCATCTGTGGTATTTGCATGGACAAGGTGTATGAAAAGATGGATCCAAGAAACCAGATGTTTGGAATCTTGCCCAACTGTACCCATGCCTTCTGCCTACAATGCATCATGACATGGAGAAAAACGAAGGACCTCGGGCAAGAAGTCGTGAAGTAGGTCTTGTACGTGTACCTTTTTTTAAAAAAAACCTTTCACAAGTTTGACAGATTTGTGTTGTCTGCTTTAGAACCTGTCCACAATGCAGGGTGAGATCCCCCTTTTACGTGCCCAACAAATACTGGGTTGAAGGCCAGGCCAAGGAAAGTCTTATAGCTGACTTCAAAGACAAATTCAGGTAAGCTGAGACATTTTGACTCCATGATTGGAAACTAGAGAGCATGTGGCATTGTAAGTCTCCCCTCAGAAAATAGACTGTTGAGGTTAATGCATAAAGCCTAATGTTATAAGTAGAGATGTCCGATAATATCGGCGTGCTGATATTATTGGCCGATAAATGCTTTAAAATGTAATATCGGAAATTATCGGTATTGTTTTTTTAATTATCGGTATCGTTTATAATTTTTTTAAATTGTATTTATTTATTAAATCAACATTAAAAACACAAGATACACTTACAATTAGTGCACCAACCCAAAATTAGGCTCTTTTCGAGTAGGAATGTTCCGACTAGGGATTTATGTTGCTGATTCCAATACCGATCATTCATGGGTGAGATTGGCCAATACCGATCACATGTATTAACTGTAATTTTTTACATTTATTTATGGTGAGTGCTATTGACAGTTTTAACAATATTGACAAAATAAACTGCTGTTTGTTTGAGAAAAACAAAGTCAATAGTACATAATAACTTTACAAAAAAAATCAAACACTAATATCTAGGGCTGTACTAAAAAATGAATTAAAACGTTACTATATTGCCTTTGAAAAATACCGGTACTTATTTTTTAACGTACAAAGCTGAGGCGAATGATGTGTCAAAACGCGTACACAGCGCATACAAGCCAAAAGAGTGTGGAGAGGAAGAATTGCAAAAAACACATTCTACTGGTTAATAAAGAGGGTGCGTGAAGTGCAATATGGAGGTATTTGGGCTGCAAAACTATCAATAAAGGTTATACGCTTTAAACACGGAAGCGCTTTAAAACGTGCCTCGCCAAAGGTAGCAATACAGTATTGCCAACTTTGCCTCAAACGTAGGTAGACAATTAAATAACAAGCATCCAGATCTGCACGAGGAGTTTAAAAAGTGACAGGTAATATAGTTAACTTGCTCCCCTGCTGTGCACATACAGATACATAGACGCATACACAGATGTTTGGCTTGTTGCAAATCAGCGCAGTCAAAACCGCTCATCTAGGGTAAATTGTTTTAAACAGTCAGGTAAAACGACTGAATTACTTGCTACATGTCTTATCTGTGTAGTTTTAGCCATAGTATTGTTTTTAATGGTATTCTTGTATTTTTCTCAAAGCCAAACCAAGAGTGACAACCCTGAATCATGAAGCATTTTTGTCAGGAAAGCTTTATATTCTATTCTAACCTAATTGTAGATTATGGCAGGCTATATGTATACGAAAAATTAAATTTACATACCGGTATGTGTTTTTAATGCCTATTTTAATCTCCCCAAATTATTTGAGTGCAAGAGGAAACATGTTTAATGTATCACAAGATTTTCTGTTAAAACCAAGCCAGTATGAAATTTTTTGTGGTCCCCTTTATTTTGAAAAGTATGGCAACAGGACAACCCTACTACTACATTAGTCTTTAAAATTCTTTGTATGCTCAAATTCTTCCCGTGTCTGAATTAATATACATTAACAAAAACATAAAAATATTGATCATATAGTGATACTAGCCTTGATGTAGACCCCACCAATGTATGGATGCATCCGTCCATTTGCATTTTGTGTACTAACTGCGACAATGCTGGTACATCAACAGTTATTACACTACTCTTTAAAGGCTCTTACTGACCTATTTGTTAATAGTGGTTTATTTTTTGCTGTAATGTAGTTCCATCTACACTCAAATTACTAAGAATGTATTTATTTTGTTGTTTGAAGCTAGCTTAGCTATTGGCATGCCTTTTCCTGGCTTGCCCCTTGGCGTTTGTTTAGCCCCGTCCTAATATTTGATAACGATACTAAGAAATGCAGTTTATTTGCGAGTTCACATACTATTGTAGACACCTGTGTCAGTTGAAAAAAAAAATTCAGACTTTCCAGTAGGACTGTGAATTTTTGGGCCCCATTCGATTCATGGGGTTAACTATTCAAGTCAAAAAAAGAAACAAACACACACGAATATGGCATTTATCGATGCTGGCAAAATTATAGTTATTTTTTTATTTTAACTTGCAGTGCATCTGGAAAGTATTAACAGCTTTTCACTTTTTCAAACGTTTTATGTTGATGCCTTATTTCAAAAGGGATTAAATCAATTTTTGTCCTCAGATAGGTTTGCCAAGCTTTTGGTATCGTAGTTAAAAAGACTTGAGAAAACCCCCAAAACATTTTACGTTGTCATTATGAGGTTTTGTGTGTAGAATTTTGAGGGGAAAAAATATTCCGTTTTGGAATAAGGCTCTAACCTAACAAAGTGGAAAAAGTGAAACGCTGTGAATACTTTCTGGATGCACTTAACTATTCGATTAATTGACCTATTGATTATTGGCCTAGATGTGCCCTTCACAAAAAGGTCTGCCATTGATTATTTATAGCTGCAATAAGTGAAGTGATATATATTTATATAGCATTTCTCGTCCACCTGCTTACAAGCTAAGTAGTTGAGGCTGCTCACAGATTTGACGTCGCAAGACACGATCAACCCTGATAAAGCGCTATTAAAACGGGGATGTGGGGGAAAAAACAAAAAGGAAAAAAATAGAGCAACTGAATTATTTACCAAAAATGTTGACTCTTAATAACTGAAATCAAAGTTTTGCCTTTTTTTCTTACAAAATTCAAGCTCTGTTGGCCCTTTGACATTTTAGCACAGATCAAGCAAGACACGTTGAGGATTTCTGTTGGTGCAGACGTTTGCATTAACATTCTTACTCAACAGATTGAAACTGTTCTTGATTAGATGGTAGACATCAGGACAAAGGCACTGTGTGAGCAGTCAAGTTGTGCCCCCCATAGTCTATATACTAAGTAAGCACTTAGTTAGTTTGGAGGGAATTTTGTTACCTTGGACTTGGACGATCAACTTTTACATTTACAGATGAAATTTAAGAACATTTAACATGCAAAACAAAACTAAAAAACAAGATCATTTTCAATCCTAATTCTTAATCATTTGGATGAATGACCAATGTAAATGAACACTCTCTCTTGTCTTTTTCTTAGTAAGCGTAGCTGCACTTACTATGCACGATATAAATGCTGCCCCTTCAAGACGGAGTGCCTTTACCGGCATGACAAGTCTGCACGACGTAGCTCATTTCTGGTATGTATCACACAAACCTTGACTAATCATACTTTGGTGAACACAGGTTAACATGTATTTAACTGATTAGTGCAACACGGATGATGATGACGACGATGATGATGACGACGACGATGACTACGATGGCGTAGACCTGCTCAATTTCTTCATTGCCATGACTCTTCTCGGTGCTGATGACGACGACGACGATGACAGTGACGATTTTTTATTCCTGGACAAGTACTGTTTCTGAGCTTTTTCCTTTCTTTTTTTTCAGTGTTTGAACCACTGAAATAGGCCAGAAAATTGTCACCCCACAGATGTAATGACACAACTGCTCCTGCCTGCCCTTGGACAATTAGAACTGTTGGGGCAGGCAAGGGTATTCATACACCATGCAGGTTTATGTGAGGTCATACTATATAGCACCTGATTTCACCGACTTGCTTAAACCAGAGAGACACTAATCTGACCTGACCTGCTGCAGTAGACGGCAAACATGAATTGTACGTACAATCCTTACTCAAACTAATGTAAGCCGTCTTGTGAGGATGAATAAGGATTGGGTTTCGGCTATGCCCCCCGGTTGTTTTTTTTTATATAGAGTATATATCTTTCTGCAGCCATAGTGATTTAAACCTTGACAGATACATTTACTTTCTTTGCCTCTTGTTAGATTAGAGGGCTCAATACTGACAGAACTAGATATATGGGTATTTTAAAAGTGGTGTGTGAATGGTGTTTTTCTTAAAAATTGTCTAAAGATTTAAAAAAAACAAAAAAAATGTACTGGACTCCTTTACGGTTGATGCCAATTAAAGATTACTTTTGAATAAATTACAATGACACCATTCCCTAGTTTTGGCATAACTATTAAGGGCTTCCTTTTTATTTCTTTTAAAACAAGTTGTACTCGTACACTAAAAATAAACTACTTCACATTTTGTCTCACTGAAAACGCTTCATGCTCTTTCTATTAATACTTGTGCAGTGTAAGTGAGGTGGCTGGCCAGTAGATGGGGGTGTGGTGTTTTAAGCCCAGCTACACTCACGAAGAAGAAAAGTAAACAACTGAGGCGGATGTTGGTGTTCTAGCTCAAAATGAACGGTAACCATTTTTTGAGCCGCTTTGACGGCCAGTCGAAGTTGTTGGTCCGGTCATTGCTCTCTGGAGTCTCCGGTGCCCACAGGGCGCTGGATGTCTTCCGGAGGCAGCAGCGGGCTAATCCCGAATTGTCGTCGTGGACCAACTTGGTAGACACGCTTTGTCGAGACGAAGTCGTCTACCCAGGGACGGATGGACGACCTCTTACAGTGTAAGTCAGTGCTGGAAGAAATCACTTAAGTAGTGTTCATTTCACTTTTAGTTTAACGAAGCTGCATAGAGGTCATTTTTGTCTTTATTCATCGAAGCTGTTTTTGACAAGGATTTATGTAACTTCATTTTTAATTTTGAGCTGATTTGTTGACAAGAAATGATGCTGACAATTTCACTGAATAATAAAAAAAAAACCTTGTGTTTAAAATAGTGTTTTAAAATTCAGCTTATACAAATGAAGTGTAAAAAAAGTGCTTAAATAACTTCCGGTAAATTAAGTCACTCGTGTCTCAGAACAGCCAATGTGGTGTTAAGTTTGTAGTCACGTGACACGGGTCTTGCGAGGCAGCGGGAAAGCAGCAGTATAATGTCTGCATGTACCTGGTTGTTTTACGTGAAGCGTGAAAGCATTTGCATTGACAAGAGTTGCTAGACAAACGTACGAGCAATAATTTTAAAACTATAATATGCGATAATTTGACTTATTAAATCAATGCACGACTATTAAACAAACACAAATAGGAATCCTATTTATCCCAAAACAACAATTCAATTTAAAACATCAGGGGCAACATAAAAAGGATACACAGTGGATTAAAAATGATAGTTAAAAGGTGCATTACCCGGGGGCGGATTTAGGATTATAAAAGATCCGGGGTTTAGCCCAGATTGATTGATTGAAACTTTTATTAGTAGATTGTACACTACATATTCCGTACAATTGACCACTAAATGGTAACACCCATACTTGCCAACTTTGAGACCTCCACATTCGGGAGATTTGGGAGGGGGGTTGAGGTGGGCGGGGGCGGGGCTAAGGGGGAGGAGTATATTTATAGCTAGGATTCACTGAAATGTAAGTATTTCTTATATATATATGTATATATATTTATATATATATATAAATAAATTAAATAAATGACTTTCAGTGAATTCTAGCTATAAATATATATATATACACTGTGTGTGTATATATATATATATAAACAATAAATACTTGAATTTCAGTGTTCATTTATTTACACATATACACACAACACTCCTCTCTACTCGTTGTATTTGAAAGTGCAATGCTTTGCAGCCAGTAGTACAGCCTTTGAAGGAGGGTATGGGCAGTGTAATATTCTGGGTTGGAGTCAATAGCCAGGCGAGGTGACGAAGTTACGTCTCTTTACTTCATACTTCAGAACCGACTCCCACACTTGCCGTCAGGGTGCGCAATACAACGTAAACCGTTGGCCAACCAAAAAGTAACCACAGAACACTATCGTGTTCTGTGGTTACTTTTTGGTTGGCCAAGCGGACATGACGACAGGCTGTCCTCACTCAGGTCCGCACGGACCTGGAGGGGGCGTGCCTTAAGTCCGGCTGGAAATCGGGAGAAATTCGGGTAGAAATGGTTGTCCCGGGAGATTTTCGGGAGAGGCATACTATCAGCATAATACAGTCATCACACAAGTTAATCATCAGAGTATATCATTGAATTATTTACATTATTTACAATCTGAGGGGTGGGATGTAGGGGGGGGGATTAGGCTTGGTTGATATCAGCACTTCAGTCATCAACAATTGCATCATCTGAGAAATGGACATTGAAACAGTGTAGGTCTGACTTCGTAGGATATGTACAGCAAGCAGTGAACATAGTGAGTTCGGAAAGCATAAGAACAAGTATATACATTTGATTATTTGCATTTTATCTGCCATCAGGGGAGGTGGGATGTTGAGTGGGATTTTTATCATCTACAAAAATGTTATTTTTTTAGATGTGACATCGCATCTTTTAAATCCTTCCCACCTTAAAGCAGACAATCATTAAATAATCATTGGATTACATGTATACATTATTATCCAAGCTTGTTTAGGTTCTTCCTATATGTGGCGTAGTCTTTATTTTAGAAGTGAGAGAGAACAATTGTTAAGGAACAAGATTGTCATCGTGCATTTACAAGCATGTTCAGTACAATTTATTTTTTGTGCTAAATGACAAAATTACAAGGGAGCAAACTATTGTTGGCCCACCCAGTTTACTGTACATGCTTGTAAATGCACATCTTGCTTGAACCTGCATGAGGGGAGATATTCTGTTTTTTTAGTAGGCTGAAGCGTATTGTTTGTGAAGTTTAGTTAAAGGGGATGAAAACCATGGGATAGGCTTTAAATATCCATTTGATACAAATTATACACCTTTTGTTGCCTTGGTGAAGACACCAGTCCAGCTAGACCAAAGTGTCCAATACATGCTTGATCAGCCAGGGCTCGTGAAGCTCGTCCATCCCGATGCTCAACGCTAGCTCCGCAGCCCTGTCTTTTCCTCCGCATCTCCTCCTGTCTCCACGCGGAATTAGTACCTGATTAGTAGGAGTTCCTTATTTGCTTTAGTGAGTGACTCAGTAAAGTAGGTGTTGAGTTTCCTATCACTGGACTACACTTCAGGATAGGGTAGGATAGACTTTATTCATCCCACAATGGGGAAATTATGCAGTTGCATTGCAGATACAAAAAGTCCACAAAATAAGGTAAAAATACATGAAAACAAGAGAGAAACAAAAAAAACCCCAATGAACATAAACAACATTAAAGGAGCACAGAGCTGATGCAACCAGCTGCCATTTATGCATACAACTACAAAAGTAAAACAAAACACAACCAAAAAATGAGCAATAATTAATAAATATTGTAGACATAGGATTGCACCATACATAGAGAACTGAACAAAAACGCCATTTAACATCCATATTCACTGGTGGCCTCTGACATGCTCCACCCATTGACTGCTGGAGTGGGAGTGCAGCACGGCCAGAAACAGGACCAGACTCAACAAAGCAACCAAGAGAGCCGACTGTCCAAGGCTGCCTACGAGCTCTTGGCCAATGTCCAGTCTGCGCGGATGAGCAAGAATCCGTCCAGAGGAACCAAAGTGTTCGATACATGCTCAATCAGCCGTGAAGCTCGTCCATCCCGACGCTCAGCGCTAGCTCCGCAGCCCCGTCTCTTCCTCCACATCTCCCCCATTCTTTCCACATGAACTTCGGTGTGGCAGAGAGCAAGCAGATAGTCATGCTAGTCAGCTATCCATGACCAAAAGAAATCCCCAAAGGCAGATCCAAAAGTTGACAAAAATGCACCAAAAAACACTGCAGAATTACAATATTACTGAGCATGGCTATTGAACTTGCAGCTTGGGACCCAAATCCGGCTCGGGAATAACACCATACCGGACCCCCTGAGTTAAATTATTTTTCATCATTTGGGCTATTCAACTGGTGGCCCATGAGTTTGGTTCAAAAAACCTGTGTGGGCCTCACATTTTATGCTGCAGATTCCTAAAAACACTAGAGTGCTGTCATAGATATGATCTTTGATTAGCTTTTTTGCAGGAGGTCCTTAAAAACAGCAAAGCACTCTAACTCTGAGAACATTAAACATACGGTAGAGGACTCTGATGATCAGGAATATAAAAATAGGACAAATACAAAGGGAGAAGTCCCCACCCCCCAGTTCTTATAGCTTTCTGGAAATGTGGCCCCCAAAACAGTTTAGTTGAACATCCCTGTTAAAGAGCAATGAGATATGTTTTACCATATGGGGACATTCATTCCACCCCCAAAGCTAAAGAGGACAATAAAATAAAGTTTTTGGTTTCATATTTATTTTACTTTTTCCATTCAATTTTCTCAGTAGACTCCAGTCCTAAACAAAAATATTAAACATGTAAGGTTTTTTTTTTTAACCCTTGTGAAGTCTTTTTTGATCAGAAATTGTCACTGGTTTAAAATGAGTAAAACAACCAATGTTATGCACATTTATACTGATTGACAACTGTGACATCATTTGATCAAACGGCCTTCAAAGGGGTAAAAAAACAAAACATATATTTGTTCATGGCTGAAGTTGATTGACAGATTTGGCTTAAGAAAGTAAAAAAAAAATCTGATTCCAAAATGTAATTTTTCATAAGGTCGCTTCAGTAATCAGCTGGTCATCCACCTCATATCTTTAGAGATGGACATCCCTCAGGTCTTGCTCTCCTAGAATCTTATTGTAAGCAGACTGATGCCACCGATTAGATATATATTTTGGAATCTTGCAGTTGGCACCATAAGAGCCATAATTCAGAAGTGGGAAGAACATAAATACCCCACACATATTTACTATAGGAGGAAAGTTGGCGTGTTTTATAATTATTTTCCTTACAGTGCAATGTCTAAAATTGCTGTATTGTGCCTCAGGTAATTACCATTTTTCTATCTCACATATTCTAGCAAAGCCCTGGTGTGCCTGTTTCCTGCATTGTTCAAACAAAACCTGCTGACGTTCATCTACCTGATCCACTCGCTTCTTCCCAAAGCTGCTGTTCTCCGTCTACTTCAGTGCCTCAGTCAGGACAGCAGCCCTAGTCCTTGGGTTAGTGCGTTGACGAGACAACTGGAGAGAAATCTGGGCTCCCTCAATAAGGAGCACCTGTTTACTCCAGTATGCCGTGGCAGACTTGAGAAGCTTTCCCAGCGATTGGGTGGAGACACTGCAGGGTGGGCTGAGTGCTTCAGCATTGAAACAGAGGAATCTCAGAATACGCCTTGTTTGTTGGAGTTGGGGAAACAAAAGAAAAGGAAGGGTAACTTTGATATTCTGGATTCAGATGAGGAAATATTGCAGCAGAGCAAGCGATTGAAGATAGAGGAAAGTAGAAGTGGGCACGTGAATGCAGAGAAAGTGAGAGAGGAGGGATTGGATGCAGAGGAACCAGCACAGGAAAGCACTCAGGATCATCTGCCTAACGACATGAAGGTACATACTATTTTTACAATTTGACCTAATTTTTATACAAATGGAGAAATATGAGTATTCTGGTAACCTTGACATTTGTAAGACACTGTCCTAGGTGGCAGAAAAATTGGAAGGGGATGCTCCAAGTGAGGTGACTGCACAGGACAACAGCTGTGATTCTCTACCTGAACATATCATGGTAAGATACATGGTTTTATGTCAATTTTGACCATTTTTTTCACATTTATTTTTCTAAAAAGCAGGTGTTAAACTCCAGGCCCAGGGGGCTGATCTGGCCTGCCACATCATTTAATATGGCCCGCAAAATCCTAAAAGTACTTAATCTTTTCTTAATACATGTATTTGTTCTTTCTATTGTGACAGAAAAATAATACATGTTCTGCATGTAACTGCATATCTTTTAAACTTTAATATCATCTAATAATGCAATACATTTTTTTTGCTAAAATAAATTAAATACCGGTACTTACATTTCTGCTCGACTTATGACTTTAAAGCAAGTTATCCCTCAAATTGTACACTGCAAAAATAATATATTTTACATTAAAATTCTGGCGTTTAACTGTCAGTGTTTTACCGTAAAATTGACGGTAGTTTTTACAGCATATTAGTGTAAATTGAAAAACATCACCACTGTTTTTTTACAGAAAAATTCTGGCATCTGAGCTTCCATTTTTTACCTTAAAAACAGTGGTAACGTTTTTCCATTTGCAGTAATACGGCGATAAAACAAGTGTAGATTTTACTGTGACAGAATTTAGTACTGTTTTTCCATTTTAAATTGTAAAAACGCTGTAAATTTAATTTAAAAAATTCTGGTAACTGAGCTGACAGTTTTTACCGATAAATCTAGTACAAATGCATATGAAAAAATGCACAGACAATTGTGTTAAAGTATTATGAGGAGAATCCATATATATTTATATTCATTTATTATTAATTGTTACAAGCAGCCCTCTGAGGGCCGCCATAACTGCGATGTGGACCTCAATTAAAAAAAGTTTGACAGGAGAAATATTATCGGACGCTGTCCTTGCTAATATTGATAGCTAATAGATTAAACATAAATTGTCTTTCTATGTGGTTGCTCAGGCACCTGCTCTCCAAATAAAGGAATTGCTGGAAAGCCAGACAGAGGTAAGAAATTAGTGTTTTTGTGTTTTACCGCAGATTTGTCATAACTGTCTCTTACTGTCATGTTTTTCACAGTGGGACCAGAGCTCGACAGATGTGTTTCAAGTGTTTAATGACTGTGACCCCAAACAAGTATGTTCTGGGATCATTCTACATTTGAAAAAAAAAACGCTTTACAGTGGTACCTTAGGTCACAAACACATTGCGCTCCATGAACAAGGTCTTAACACAAAACACTCGTAGCTCAAATCAGCCCCCCCCCCCCCCCCCCCCCCGCCCCCCATTGAAGTGAAGTGAAATCAATTTAATCCGTGCTTGGTCCCCTCAAAACACCACAAGTTTAACATGTGACATGCGTTTTAAAAAGAAAAACAAACTTTTAGGCAAGAAATTTGGTTGGTAAAACATTACCCTCCCCTCACCTCCCAGGGGTTGGGGGTGATTGGTCAAATGCAGAGGATAATCTCACCACACCTTGTGTGTGTGTGTGACAATCATTGGTACTTTACCTTTAATAGTTTTATGAGCTAATGTAATAATCGTGTTCCCTTGTGGTGTTCAGTATTGCCAAGTCCACGCGACTTGTTTTTGTAAAGCTTGTAACTCGTTTCTCTAGTGACATCTGGCAACACTGTCTCCTTCGTGTAACAATAGGAAACAGGGAATCGCTGTTTATGTTCCACGAAGACGTATTTGAGTGACGGACCGGAGAAGTTTACAGCAAGTATATCTGTGTACCAAATGTTATGGTCGACCACGCAGTTTGTTGAGTCAGGACTATACAGAACAAATTGAAACACGTCAAACACAGCATCTGCCGTTTGCCAATATTTGTATGGATAAATGTTTGTCGTTTGGACGCGTTCAGCTTGTGTGATGCGGACTGACGCTACGTGTAGGACATATTGATAAAGGTTTCCTTTCCTTTGCACCAACTTTCTTAGTTGCGATGGTTGGAGGGCAGGATCTCGATCTCTGCGCATCTCATCTCAACGGTCTCATCAAAACTTATGTTGGTTTTTTGTGTAGTCAGAGCGGAAATAACAAAGTGTAACAATTTATTAACTCTTTTGGTCAGTTTTGTTTTTTGTTTAAACGAAACAGGCACAACAATGTGTAACAATATAATTGCTCAAACGGCACAGCCCTGTTACAAATATTACTTAAACCGACGGTAAATATATAGTATAGTAGTAGCAGTTTAGTATATATTCATATAGTCTGTGACTCCCTAATCACAAGTGTATCAAAGGGCTTCCAAACTCACATCAATGTCCCCTGATCTACACCCACATCTGGGTAAGGAAAAACTCAAAAGACCGCACCTGGGGAAAAAGAAGAATCCTTGAGAAGGAGCCGCATATGTAGGCACCCACCTTCTGGGACGATGGGCTGCAATGGCTGTCGAGTGGGTATAGTTAATGAGTTGTTAAATTAATAGACAATGTGGGAGTCCAGTCCATCAGGAAGACAGCAGATAGTCATAGGGGAATGTCATTCTTCTTGTAACTTAAGGTATACTCACAACTTAAAGCATAACAAACAGCTGAGAGACATCTCCTATCTCAAATTACTTGAAAGTTGAGGTACCACTGTAGTCTATTGTAGTCATGTATCAACAAGAGCATCCAAGCAAAGATTGGGATTTGATGACGCAGGAGAAAAAGGCATAATTCCCAACTTCTCTTGTGTAAAAAGGTGGAGGTGCTCTGTTCCATGCTGAATTTGTCTGACATAGCAGAGCAGACTCTGCCTAAACTTTGCAGCAGCCTACTGGCTCTCTCGCCTGACCTCAGCTTCAGCACGGCAGCGATGCTCATCAAGAGCCTCCTGCTGCAGAGGGTACATGCTCACTATTCACCTAAATGTACACAATGCTGTCATGGTAAGAAGTCACTGCTGTGTGCAGGTCCTGTCCCTCACAGAGCCAGCTTCCAGATGCCTGGTGACCGTGGTGATGTCACTCTGCAGCCGCTACACTAGATCAATGTGCCACGCTTTGATTGGACCGCTTCTCCAAGATGAGAGTTTAGGTGAGGAAAATGTCACCTCATAGTTGAAGCATAGATTGAATTCTGATTGTTTTTTAGGGAATGCCCAAGCTGAGCTGCTCAACAAGCTGATAGAAGGCTGTCTTGATTCCCACTACACACTTCTTGTGCTTCAGTAAGGCAAAACTTTTAAATATCCCCTACTATGCTAAATAAACATTTTAAAGATGTTAAAAAAGTAACAGGTGTCCCTAAACCCAGTTTATGACCATTGAAGGACAACAAGCTTAACCATTGAGAAAATATGTATCTCAAACACTCCCTTTTGAAGAAGTTTTGGGTATTCATAACATCATCAATAAAAAAAACCTCCTTCCTAAAGGACATTATGAACTGCCCTTAGTTAGATGAGCTCAACTTGTGTATGTGTCCACCATTTCCCCGAAGACAAATTAAAAAAAAAAAAAAATTGAACTATAGGCTTTGCTACATATCTTAAAATAATGCCTGGTCAGCTACAGTTTGATCATTTTGTTTTTCTTCAGTATATATGTAAACTGTAGCTTACATATTTACGTTAGTGTTAATAAAGTTTATGTCCTGTGTATGTTGTTGTTTGCAATGATATATGTCATCTACAAACCCCGTTTCCATATGAGTTGGGTAATTGTGTTAGATGTAAATATAAACGGAATACAATTATTTGCAAATCATTTTCAACCCATATTCAGTTGAATATGATACAAAGACAACATATTTGATGTTCAAACTGATAAACTTTTTTTTTGTTGCAAATAATCATTAATTTAGAATTTGATGCCAGCAACACAGGACAAAGAAGTTGGGAAAGGTGGCAATAAATACTGATAAAGTTGAGGAATGCTCATCAAACAATTATTTGGAACATCCCACAGGTGTGCAGGCTAATTGGGAACAGGTGGGTGCCATGATTGGGTATAAAAACAGCTTCCCAAAAAATGCTCAGTCTTTCACAAGAAGGATGGGGCGAGGTACACCCCTTTGTCCACTTCTGCGTGAGCAAATAGTCAAACAGTTTAAGAACAACATTTCTCAAAGTGCAATTGCAAGAAATTTAGGGATTTCAACATCTACGGTCCATAATATCATCAAAAGGTTAAAAGAATCTGGAGAAATCACTCCACGTAAGCGGCATGGCCAGAAACCAACATTGAATGACCGTGACCTTCGATCCCTCAGACGGCACTGTATCAAAAACCGACATCAATCTCTAAAGGATATCACCACATGGGCTCAGGAACACTTCACAAAACCACTGTCACTAAATACAGTTGGTCGCTACATCTGTAAGTGCAAGTTAAAGCTCTACTATGCAAAGCGAAAGCCATTTATCAACATCCAGAAACGCCGCCGGCTTCTCTGGGCCCGAGATCATCTAAGATGGACTCATGCAAAGTGGAAAAGTGTTCTGTGGTCTGACGAGTCCACATTTCAAATTGTTTTTGGAAATATTCGACATCGTGTCATCCGGACCAAAGGGTTAGCGAACCATCCAGACTGTTATCGACGCAAAGTTCAAAAGCCAAAGCATGGGTAACATACACATTTGTGAAGGCACCATTAATGCTGAAAGGTACATACAGGTTTTGGAACAACATATGCTGCCATCTGAGCGCTGTCTTTTTCATGGACGCCCCTGCTTATTTCAGCAAGACAATGCCAAGCCACATTCAGCACGTGTTACAACAGCGTGGCTTCGTAAAAAAAGAGTGCGGGTACTTTCCTGGATCGCCTGCAGTCCAGACCTGTCTCCCATCGAAAATGTGTGGCGCATTATGAAGCGTAAAATACGACAGCGGAGACCCCGGACTGTTGAACGACTGAAGCTCTACATAAAACAAGAATGGAAAAGAATTCCACTTTCAAAGCTTCAACAATTAGTTTCCTCAGTTCCCAATCGTTTATTGAGTGTTGTTAAAAGAAAAGGTGATGTAACACAGTGGTGAACATGCCCTTTCCCAACTACTTTGGCACGTGTTGCAGCCATGAAATTCTAAGTTAATTATTATTTGCAAAAAAAAAACCATATTTGAACACCAAATATCTTGTCTTTGTAGTGCATTCAATTGAATATGGGTTGAAAAGGATTTGCAAATCATTGTATTCCGTTTATATTTATATCTAACACAATTTCCCAACTCATATGGAAACGGGGTTTGTATTATGTCAGACAAGTGGGGATAATAAAAAGTGGATAAAGTGCACTTTTTTATAGATAGGCATGGACAAACACGCCACTCATTAGCATTAAAGCTACAGACACACAAAACGGCTTGTTATAGGTTTGGGCTTACTAAAAGCTAAAATTCACCATCAAGACCAGACTGTGTTCAACACTCTTCAAATGCACTCTTGTGAACTCAAAATGTCTTTATCATAGTCTAAAAATAGTAGTAAGTGAGACTTTTAAACGCTGCATTGCTTGTAACAATCAAAGATGTACTTTTGTTACATTTTTGTTATTCATTTTATTTTACTTCCAGAATGACGTTCAAAATATCATGGAGTGAGCCAGTGCTTTCTATTATTCACAGCTTGCTGGACTCCAAGGTTAGTAAATGGATCCCGTAGTCATAATATTCCCTTTCACTGACATGTCACGTTTGTTTTGCAGCCTGATATAAATGAAGAACTGTTCACCCAGCTGACTGCCCAGTTGGTTTGCCAGGGTCCTCGATTCATAAAGTCTATGAAGTTTGCCAAAATGTTGTTGACTATCCTCACAAAGTATGCCAGCTTTGTAAGTATTTTTAATTGCGCTGTGTGTGTATATAAGCTGACTTTTTTCCACATCGTTTGATCCATCAGTTTATGATGGTCTGTTTTATTTTCTAGGTGAAGCCTCCAAACAAACAATCCTTATCTGAGTGCTTGATGATCCATGAGACATTCTTAAAAAAGTCTCTCCAAGCAGCATTGAAAAGAATCCCATAAATATGTGTACAGTTTTCAATACACATATTGTTATTGTAGTGAATATTTACTATTTTTGTCTACAGGTCAATGTACAGTTCAGACATCCATCCATCCGTTTTCTACCGCTTGTCCATTTTGGGTCGCTCGGGGTGCTGTAGCCTATCACAGCTGCACACGGACGGAAGATGGGGTACACCCTGGACAAGTTGCCACCTCATTCATCGTTATTACGACTGTGATGGTTAGATACAAGAAGGACATTGATGTTACCTGCATCCAGAGACTGTTTACCACCTGTTTTGGACTTGTGAAAGCACTCGATCACTATATCAAGGCATCTGTCGTTTCATCTTGGACAATATTTATGACAAAATTTGTACTTTGTCTTAAAGATGTGCTATTTGGATTTACACAGTATGAGAAAAAATGTGAAGAGGAATTTTTCCTTTGCAACCTCTGGCTAAGTTTTATATTCATAAATGTAAGTTTCTCAATACCCAACCTGTTATTTGTGCCATTAAAAAAAGAGTTAGAACTTTACTTTAAAATGCTATCTATCTCTAACAACCAACAAGCTGTGAAAACTATGATGCTATGCTCCAAATTTAAACTATTTACAGCACTTGTGTGAGCCTATAACATTGTACTATAATTACTTTATTGTATTAACAACATTCTGGTAGTGTTTTAGACTTGTTTTCATATGTTTGTTTGTAAATGTTGAATATTTATAAATAAAGGTATATAAAAAAACGTTAGCGACGCTTGATGATGACGTCACGTATTGGACCCTTTTTCAATACGCAATTTCCTTCCGCTCGTCCTTTCTAACGTAGCAAGAGAAGAGGGAGAAGCTTCCATCATGAGGTACAATGCACTTTTAATTAAAGTGCAATTTCCACTGCTTGTCCACTTACATACGTTTTTTACATGCGAATTTCAACAACGCTAGCGTTTTTCCTTATATTAGGAAGGCCTTTTAACCACTTGGCAATTTTTTAACCACCAGTAGTTTTACCGGTGTTGGTGTCATGTTAAAATCCTCGTCCATCCACTTTCATCCGACCCATTAAAGCTCACATTTCGCTACATAAAACATTAACTGGTAATGTAACATGACGGTTTTTATAATATGGATACATTTTTGCTGTTTTGACCTGTATAATACGGTCACTTCTCGAAGCTAACACGTTAGCTTCTGAGTCGCCACGGTTCACACGCTGCTGTCACTTCCAATACTTGTAGTCATACTTGAACATGTTTGTATTGTTAGTTTATTTCTTCGGTCAGTGGTAAACAAAATAAACAAACAGTTTTATATTCATAAATTGACAATGTTACAGACCGAAAGGGTTTACGCTGAAGTTGAGCACTTATTTCGCCTAACCCTATAAATAAATTCAATTACAAGATGAGCTTCGCAGAAATATGACATTTCCTTTACACATTATATTATAAATATACATTGTCCACAACATAAACACGGTTCAAATATATACACAGTAAAGACATAGACTAACAGTTGTGAAATATAACATTTGTACCAATAATGTACTATATACAAACACTTCCATTATTATTTATATCCCACATTTTGTTCTGTAATTAACATTGATCATAGTATTAACTACTGGTGTTGTTTGCAGTAAGGTTTCCAGAGAAACGTTGTCTGATGCTGTGAAGGAGGTCCTGCAGAGCTCCAAGACTAAGAAGAGAAAGTAAGATATTGGACATTGTGTTTGTGGGAAAGTGTGCTGAGGTACTAACTTGAGATTTTTATGTAAAGGTTTTTGGAGTCGGTGGAGCTGCAGATCAGTCTGAAAAACTATGATCCCCAGAAGGACAAGCGTTTCTCCGGCACCGTCAGGTTTGTTTGTCCCACCCGACCTTTTCCTTGATTGCGTCCAGCCCTGTCTGAATGTTAAAAATTAGGACTTAATTGAGGCGTAGTGAGGTCCAGACAGGCTAGGGGCAGCCATGGAGAAGTACTCTGGGTAGTCTGACTAAGCTGACCCAGCTTTGGCTGGCGGAGGCTAGGCAGACGGACCCCTACCCTGGGTCTTAAAATATGAGGGGAGACCTAAAGGGATTGAGCTGTTAAGGTTCATGACCTCAGGTCGACCAATGTTCAATTTATTATGAATGAAGTAACCTGGACCGCTGTCATTTTGGCGGTATGGGTAAGAGACCTTTCTCTTAAACGGAGGAAATGGATGTCGTGAATTGTGAGTAATGTTGTTTCTATTGCAGGCTGAAGACACTCCCAAGGCCCAAATTCTCCGTCTGCGTTTTGGGAGACCAGCAACATTGTGATGAGGCCAAAGTAGCCAGTCTGCCACACATGGATGTAGATGCCCTTAAAAAGCTCAACAAGAACAAGAAGCTGGTCAAGAAGCTTGGTGAGGACTTGGCTTACACCTCAGGGTCGGGCTCAGCGATTAAACAAAATTGATATACATCGAGAAATAACTTTGATACGATAGTAATAGACACATTTCTATAGTGTTAATGTGTCCTTGTTTTAACGGATGTATGATTAGCCTGCTAAAGGTGACTGCAGCAACATCAACTTAACACAAAGATTTGGTGAAAAAGCGATCTCGCTCCGTCGTGATTTAATAGGATAGGGCAACTTTAACAAAAGCGTAAAATGCTCAATAACCTTCAAGACAGTTCGGAAGTATGGTTTGAATGTTTTCGTTTTAGCGTAGAGTAGATCATGCGTATTGTGCGTCTTTATATCACATGATCTATAGAGAAATGGTGTCACTTCAGGATGTGTAAATCTTCAATTATGTCTATCATAATTAAACTCAGCACACTTCTGTAGGAGAAAGTAGTTGTAATCGCCTGTGTATCATAAGGCAAGACACGCATGTGTGCAGCTGGACGAAATTAATCGACATTTGTGTTTAAATAAATTTATGTTTTGTCAAATAAGTGTTAAAACATGAGATAATGTCACACATTGCACTGTTACTGCATGTTCGGTTTATGAGGCAGCAGACATGGTTGACTCCTCGCTCTTCCACCCGTGTGCATGTAACTTACACCACAATAGCTTTAATGATAACATACATATGGACATTAAGAGCTGTGAGCACAGCTACATTTGTGAACTATTATTGGCAGTGTGTAACTATGCAGTACGATACTGTAAATGGAGCCTGTAATCTGAAAGTATGTTCTTCAGAAGACTAGGTATGTTCAACCCCTGACAAAAAAATATTAAAGTAAAAAATAACCCAATGTTTTTACATTTCACTTATTACCAACATTTAAAAAAATAGTTATTTAACTGGAATTTGTATCACAATATAATCGACCAGGAATGGAAAGATATCACAATTTCACGATAATATCAATATCAAAGTGTACAATGAAGTGCGGGAACATCCACAGTCTCTTAACTTAAACTTTCAGGGAAGCAGTGTCCTAAGGGGACATGTTTTGTCTTATCAATTTTGAAAATGCAGTTTCTCAGAAAAGTTAGCTCACATTTACACTTTCAATAATGTAAATACCTCACAATTTGATGTTTAGCTTTGCTGGCTTCGTCTTTTCTGAGTGATGTAGCTTAAGAAGACCAGTGTGCAGTAGGTGCTTACCCTCGGCGCTGCGCGCCTTGACAGTCTGTTTTAGCTTGGAACACTCGTGATAAACGTGGCGTGCCTCTGCCACATAGTTTTTCACCAGGATTTGTCTCTTGGCAACATACCTTTAAAAAGTTATGAACGGGTTTTGAAAAATACCCTACTACGAACTGACCCACATTTCTTCTGCGCTGCACAGAGGATTCTGGGAGATGTAGTTTATTTTCAGACTTGCCACAGTAAAAGAGCCAGAAAAAAACTACACTCCCAAGTTTTCATTTGGTACTGTCACATCACGGCATTATTGAGAACATTTTGAAACTAAAACCGCCGTATCTACAAAACTGTTACATCCCTACTATCGACTGATATAAAAACATTGTGATTACTTTTTTTCCATATCACCAAGTTCTACTCCAGGGAATTATTTTTATCAAAATTGTTAATGTTTGCTACTTTTCTAGCTAAGAAGTACGACGCCTTCCTGGCCTCAGAGTCTCTGATCAAGCAGATTCCTCGTATCCTTGGTCCTGGCCTGAACAAGGCCGGAAAGTTCCCCTCGCTGCTCACTCACAACGAGAACCTGAACACCAAAGTGGATGAGGTCAAATCCACTATCAAGTTCCAAATGAAGAAGGTATGTATGTAGCATCTGATGCTACTGGTTCCTCCCAGCTTGTAGTTATAAACACTCAACCTAACGTTTGTGTTCAGGTACTCTGTCTGGCTGTGGCTGTGGGACATGTGAAGATGACCGAGGATGAGTTGGTGTACAACATCCACCTGGCCGTCAACTTCCTGGTGTCCCTGCTCAAGAAGAACTGGCAGAACGTGCGTGCCCTTTACATTAAGAGCACCATGGGCAAACCTCAACGCCTCTACTAAACAGTTTTTCTATAAATAAATAAGTGGAGATTCTCTAACAAAGATGGTGTGGGTAGTTCTTTCTGGGTTTTTTTTTTTTTTGAAGATTTGAATCCTGATATCTAAAAACATCCAGTGAATTGGGCACTAATACAATAGAATAGAAAGTACTTTATTGATCCCTGGGGAAAATTCAGCATCACAGTTCACTCACAATAAACATTTAGGTATTTTAACATGTGAATATTATAAATACAGCATTATTCACATGTGAATAACAGTCTATTGTACAGCATTATTCACATGTGAATAACATAAATACAGTATTATATGTTTAAGTACAGTCAAAAAGGAACATATGCATTATACAGTCTGATGGCTGTCGGTATGATAGATAATGGATGTACTTTTGGTACTACAGTATAAGGATGCAGTCAGGAGCAATGTAAAATACGGAGGTGCAAGGACTACAAGTCACTTAGGTTGATTAGTGCTTTCAAACTAGAATGGTAAAGCGTGTGCTCAAAATCTGTGATTAATATAATTGTGATTAAGCTCATGTTGATGCTTACATTTTGGAGGCCCTATATTATAGATTACTGTGATTCATCTATCCATCCATTTGCTATACAGCTTGATTTCTAGTGTTACGGATAAGCTGGAACCTATCTCAAACCTCTGGTGCATTATGAGGGTTAAAAGAGGTTACACCCTGGACTAATTGCCAGTCAAACCTATGGTTAATTTAGTCTCCCGTTAACCCAGTGCTTCAAGCAATCATCAATCAATGTTTATAGCCCTAAATCACAAGTGTCTCAAAGGGCTGCACAAGCCACAACGACATCCTCGGTACAAAGCCCACATGCTTCTCAATTATTTTCTGTCACATCCTCCCTAGGAAGAAAAAAAAACATTTTTGGGCCTTTGCCCACTCCCTGACGTGACCATAAATAGTATTTGTCTATACAATTGTTCTAAGTACACCTCTGCAGAACATTGTATCCTTATTATTAGATAATCTTACAACAAATAACTTTAAACATTGTTTTTGAGTCTGTACCAGAAAAGATTTAAAGTGCATCAATTTGCCTGAAATAAAAAAAAAAAAATCCCTATCTAAACTATAAAACATTTTTGACAGACTTGACCCGTTTGATACTGGAAAATAAAATAAATTGAACTCAATGAATTTAAATCAATCAGCAACATTGACTCAGGTGCACAATATATAAAAACATTTTTTTTTAAAAATAAATGACAATGAATTCAAAATTAATGGCTACAATAAGCACGTTTTGCAGTGCACAGCTTTTCAAAGCAGGGTTTAAAGCATGATACTGTATGATAATGATGTTACCCTGGGTTATATGCGCCACCCTGGCATTGCACTGCGCCCCTACTTGAGAAGGACTGCATTAACCAAACAAGCTACATGGGCTCAATAACAAATAAGCTAAAAAGTGATTTGGCTTTGACAGTGGCATCTAAAGATATAATTGTGAACATTTTAAAGTGTATTCAAGTAAACCTAAAACTAACAATTACAATAATGTACAATATAGTCTCAGACTTTAAAATCCTTGCTGCTATGCCACCTGACTTTTGCAACTAATTTCAAATTTGATATGTTAAATTTGAATAACTATTAAATCTTGCCAACAAATGAGTCACTTTTAATAACCTAGTTATATAGTAAAATAACACTGGTGGTACAACCTGACATAAAACATGTAATGGGACTTCAAAGAAGCTTTTTTATCCATAATTGGAAAAAAACTACAAACATTTTCACTCAGCCGTAAAGGTCAATTGGAGTTCTGCAACATCCTGTTTACTGCTATTTTTATTTTTTTTTACTTCACAATAAAAGTCCTGTGGTTTTGGTTGAGCCACCCTAATATTTGACAACATGCAAAATTACTGGACAAAATTTTTGCAATTGTCTCCGCAGCTTTAAAATGAGTATTTGTGCAATGTAAGAATATACCGTAGTCATTTATTTTAAGTGTTTGAAAGCACCATAGTGCGTTTATTTGTGCAGACATCTGACATTTTGGTGGTTCGAGCTGCCAAACAAAAAAAAACCCATTTGAATGTAGTGAAATATTATTCAAACTAAAGAGTAAAGTTGATTATGTAGCTCGAACATGCAATCATGTAGATGTGAACGCAGGTCTGAGTCAGATATTAGATTAGATTAGACAAACTTTATTGATCCACACAGTAGCTCAGTTACAAAGGATGGAAAGGATAATGCAGGTATAAAGTAGAGTAAAATGTACTGTAGTAGCAATATAAAATATAACATATCTATAATATTTACACATTATATTTACAGTATATGATATATACTGATATATTGTATTATTATATTATATTTTTATATAATATATGCTGCCATTGATTAAACAATGTAGAAAAGTGGAGTTCAAACAAATATTTGTCAAGTTGACTTTTACATTCAATTAGTGTATTAAAGCTTGGAAGTATTGTGTACAATGGACAAACACAGCAAGTATATGACTCACAATGTTACCCATGATCCTCTTGGGGCGCCTGTCCTGTTCTGCTTTGACTGTGGATCTCTTAATAGGATTATCTATTCTCAGTCCTGGAAGAAGGCAGCGGCACAGCATGTTGAAACGCAACCGTGACATACCTGTGAGTGACCTCTGAGGAAAGGCTCTCTGTGTGCATTTTCATATGTCAAGCAGTTAGGAACCTTCTCCCCGCGCAGCCATGCATCCTGAGGTGAGTTTAACATCCACCGTGACTAAGTTACAGGATTCATGTCACAGGATAACTTTCTCTCAGCCAGATGGAGAGACCAATGGCCGGAATGAGGTGGCCATCTTTGACAGCGACGACAGTGATGAGGGTAACTTTCATTCTCGTGCAGATAGTTCATGTGACCAACTGTACTCTGTGTTGTGTTCTTGTCACAGAAAGCAGTCAGGAGGAGCCACCGACTCCTAAATGGAACGAGTTGTCCATCATAGAAAGAGTCGGCTTTAACAGGTGAAGTCGGACATCCACAAAACAAAAAGGGTGGATTTTATATTGACTTCCATTCTCCTGCAATCCAACAGTGGGGAGATGTCAGAGACTGACTTGGAGGTAAGTCATGGTTTTTTTTTCTTACCGCACTCCCATCATATTTGCACATACTCTCGCCGGCCACAACGTTAGCTACACCTCTACAATATAATGCAAGGTTATATTCCTTTTCTGTATATCAGCGGTTCTCAAAAAACTTGGCAACATTAAAATACTGTAGCGCAGTAGGCCTGAGTATTCATTAAAAACAAGGCCGAGGTTTTATTTAACAAGTGTATTTAATATTTTGGCTACTGTGACATTACACACAGTTTGAACAGTAACACTGTTTGAATATAGGAAAATAAAACACTGTACTCTATTACAGCAACTTAAGGGTTCCAGGTTCGATCCCCGCTCTACATCTCTACAATATAATGCAAGGCTATATTCCTTTTCTGTATGTCAGCGGTTCTCAAAAAACTTGTCTCTCCGACATTAAAATACAGTAGCGCAATAGGCCTAAGTATTCATTAAAAATAAGGCTGAGGTTTTATTTAACAAGTGTATTTAATATATTTGGCCACTAAAGTTAAAGTACCAATGATTGTCACACACACACGAGGTGTGGCGAAATTATTCTCTGCGTTTGACCCATCACCCTTGATCACCCCCTGGGAGGTGAGGGGAGCAGTGAGCAGCAGCGGTGGCCACGCCCGGGAACTGCAACATTACACACAGTGTGAACAGTAACACTGTAATATGTAAAGCGCTTTGAATCACTAGAGAAAAGCGCTATATAAATGTATTTCACATTCACACATTCACATTCTGCCATTGTGTCCTTGGGCAAGATACTTCACCCACCTAAAGCTAGATAATGGGTTTCCTTGGGTAAAGCGCTTTGAGTCACAAGAGAAAAGTGCTATATAAATGTACTTCACATTCACATTTATATGGCAGGAGTGTGCTGTTGTTTTTAGGGACCTATTTCAAAAATACTTTTTACAGAGCTTTTACTCTGCAGTTTTTAAAGACCTACTGCAAAATCGATTGTCACTTTATTTGACCGGAGTGCTTTGCTATTTTTAAGGATCTACTTTGAAACACTACACAAAGATGCACAGCTGTTACAAAAATACTATTCAGAGATATTTGGTATGATATGATGAGCACTCGGCTGTTTTTAAGGACCTACTGAAAAAACACAAGTCAAAGGTCTTCTTTATGGCCGAATTCTCTGCTGTTTTTAAGGACCTACTGAAAAAGAAAGTTAGCCAAAGATCTTCCAATCCAAAGATTGGGTTAAAAAAACTTGCCCGGGAACCAGGCTGTGTATATATATATATATATATATATATATATATATATATATATATATATATATATATATATATATATATATATATATATATATATATATATATATATATATATATATATATATATATATATACATATACATATATATACACATACATATACATATATATATATATATATATATATATATATATATATATATATATATATATATACATATATATATATATATATATATATACATATATATATATATATATATATATACACATACACATACATATATATATATATATACACATACACATACATATATATATATATACACATACACATACATATATATATATATATATATATATATATATATATATATATATATATATATATATATATATATATATATATATATATATATATATATATATATACATATATATATATATATATATATATATTAGGGATGTCCGATAATGGCTTTTTGCAGATATTCCGATATTGTCCAACTCTTTAATTACCGATACCGATATCAACCGATACCGATATATACAGTCGTGGAATTAACACATCATTATGCCTAATTTGGACAACCAGGTATGGTGAAGATAAGGTCCTTTTTAAAAAATAAAATAAATTAAAAACATTTTCTTGAATAAAAAAGAAAGTAAAACAATATAAAAACAGTTACATAGAAACTAGTAATTAATGGGTAAAATTAACTGTTAAAGGTTAGTACTATTAGTGGACCAGCAGCACGCACAATCATGTGTGCTTACGGACTGTATCCCTTGCAGACTGTATTGATATATATTGATATATAATGTAGGAACCAGAATATTAATAACAGAAAGAAACAACCCTTTTGTGTGAATGAGTGTAAATGGGGGAGGGAGGTTTTTTTGGGTTGGTGCACTAATTGTAAGTGTATCTTGTGTTTTTTATGTTGATTTGATAAAAAAAAACAAAAACAAAAAAACGATACCAATAAAAAAAACAACGATACCAATAAAAAAAAAACCGATACTGATCATTTCCGATACCACATTTTATCGCATTTATCGGCCGATAATACCGGCAGGCCGATTATATCGGACATTTCTAATATATATATATATTTATATATATATATATACATACATATACATATGTATATATATTCAGAGCGCGATGATGTCACGTTATCGATGGGAAAATGCATTTTTAGACAATATGAATTGCCTGAGCGGCTAGGAGACACCGAGAGTAACAAGCGGTAAAAAATGGATTACAAAAAACATATTTAAAAAACAAAAAACCTCACCAAAATTTTGTGACTTTCCGCGGGCCAGATTTTGGGGACCTTGTTCCATATGATAGGAACGCTCCGCTGTTTTAAGGAATCCACTGCAAAACGTGTAGACCGGTGGTTCTCAAACTTTTTTCGCTAAAATCCACCTAAGAAAACACTTGGCTCTCCAAGTACCACCACAGTGACCAACACAGTAGCATAGTAGGTCTACGTAATAATTAAAAACAAGGCAGAGGTTTTATTTCAGAAGTTTATTTAATATTTTCGGCCACTGTACCATTAAACACAGTTTGAACAGTAACACTGTGTGTACATATTTAATTAAGTGATTTTTTTGGCGTACCACAGTGTGAGAATCACTGCCCTAGACAAAGATCATCTATATAACAGGAGAGCTCTGCTTTTTTAAGGACTTACTGCAAAACCCTAGTTGAGAGGTTTCAATCTAACATGTGATCCAACACAAAAAAGGATAATAATGCTGGGTTTTGAATGACAGCGTCAGATGTATAAAAAGATGTATTACTGTGAGCGATATCCTGTACTCCCCCACCACAGAACTCCTTCTCTCAGATTGCTATGGCCTTCAGCTGCGACCAGTACACCCTGAAGCAAAGACTGCAGGCGGAGGAGCACGCCCGCAACTTGGCTGAGGACAACATCCAGCTGGAGCTGTCCCGAGGCCGAGAGACCCTGGAGGTGCACACCATGCACCATTATTAGCTTGTGGACAGAAACATGAAACTTTAACACACGGCTGTGCTTTCATAGGCACTAAAGGGATTATGTCTGGACAGTAAGCGCAGTAAAATCTTGCAGAGGTTAGAGTTGTCTCTGGACATCCTGGCTGGAACCGTGGAACGCATCTCCAACACGGCTGAGGTGCTCGGAGCAGTACACCAGGTACGCACACCTGATCCGTTGTTGGCCTTCACAATTAAACATATAGTAGATATATAACTCACTCTTTTTGTATGAATAGATACAAATACATGTGTCGTGAAATAAGTATAGTACTATTATTAAAATATTTTAATATATCAATTAATTCATTGATAGAATTATAATTTTTTAAGTTTTTGACTTTGCGGCCCAACTTTTCCACGAGGGAGGGGCCCAGAGCCCACTTAAATATTAACACTGAATTACTCTTGATTTTAATCATATTCAATCATTTGATTGATTGATTGATTGATTGATTGAGACTTTTATTAGTAGATTGCACAGTGAAGTACACATTCCGTACAATTGACCACTAAATGGTAACACCCGAATACGTTTTTCAACTTGTTTAAGTCGGGGTTCATGTTAATCAATCCATGGTACAAATATATACTATCAGCATAATACAGTCATCACACAAGTTAATCATCAGAGTATATACATTGAATTATTGACATTATTTACAATCCGGGGGGTGGAATGTGGAGGGGGTTGGGGCGGGGGGGGGGGGGGGGTTAGGTTTGGTGGATATCAGCACTTCAGTCATCAACAATTATATCATCTGAGAAATGGACATTGAAACAGTGTAGGTCTGACTTGGTAGGATATGTACAGCGAGCAGTGAACATAGTGGGCTGAGAAAGCATGAAAACAAGTATATGCATTTGATTATTTACAATCCGGGGAGGTGGGATGTGGCGGGGGGAGGGTGTTAGTTTAGGGTTGTACTTGCCTGGAGGTGTTCTTTAGTGAGGTTTTGAAGGAGGATAGAGATGCACTTTCTTTTACACCTGTTGGGAGTGCATTCCACATTGATGTGGCATAGAAAGAGAATGAGTTAAGACCTTTGTTAGATCGGAATCTGGGTTTAACGTGGTTTGTGGAGCTCCCTCTGGTGTTGTGGTTATGGCGGTCATTTACGTTATGGAAGTAGTTTGACATGTACTTCGGTATCAGGGAGGTGTAGCGAATTTTATAGACCAGGCTCAGTGCAAGTTGTTTTACTCTGTCTTCCAACCTGAGCCAGCCCACTTTGGAGAAGTGGGTAGGAGTGAGGTGTGATCTGGGGTGGAGGTCTAGAAGTAACCTGACTAGCTTGTCTGGGATGTTTGGAGTCTAGATTTGAGGGTTTTGGAGGTGCTAGGGTACCAGGAGGTGCATGCGTAATCGAAAAAGGGTTGAATGAGAGTTCCCGCTAGAATCTTCAAGGTGCTTTTGTTGACTAGAGAGGAGATTCTATAGAGAAATCTCGTTCGTTGGTTGACCTTTTTGATTACCTTGGTTGCCATTTTATCACAGGAAAGATTAGCCTCTAGAATGGAACCTAGGTAGGTGACCTCATCTTTCCTGGTGACAACAATGTCACCCACTTTTATAGTGAAGTCACTGACTTTCTTAAGGTTGATTTGGGACCCAAATAGGATGGATTCCGTTTTACCTAAGTGTATGGATAGCTTATTGTCAGCGAGCCAGGTGCAAATGATCCAACCTACTTCCATTTTACAACCTTGTCAAATGATGTGAAAGCATGTGGTAATCACAAAGATTATTATCAAGGCTTAGGTCAGGTTGATTACAAAAATAAACACTAACCAAATATACTGCTTAAGAAGGGAATCATAAAGAAACATATATTTCGTCGATCATAATATTTTATTAGAGCGTATCAAAACACGTATTGGTATGTCAGACTTAGCCTTGTCTTGGTTTAACTCCTATCTTACTGACAGGATGCAGTGCGTCTCCCATAACAATGTGACCTCGGACTATGTCAAGGTAACGTGCGGAGTTCCCCAGGGTTCGGTTCTTGGCCCTGCACTCTTTAGTATTTACATGCTGCCGCTGGGTGACATCATACGCAAATACGGTGTTAGCTTTCACTGTTATGCTGATGACACCCAACTCTACATGCCCCTAAAGCTGACCAACACGCCGGACTGTAGTCAGCTGGAGGCGTGTCTTAATGAAATTAAACAATGGATGTCCGCTAACTTTTTGCAACTCAACGCTAAGAAAACGGAAATGCTGATTATCGGTCCTGCTAGACACCAACATCTATTTAATAATACCACCTTAACATTTGACAACCAAACAATTAAACAAGGAGACTCGGTAAAGAATCTGGGTATTATCTTCGACCCAACTCTCTCGTTTGAGTCACACATTAAGAGTGTTACTAAAACGGCCTTCTTTCATCTCCGTAATATCGCTAAAATTCGTTCCATCTTGTCCACTAGCGACGCTGAGATCATTATTCATGCGTTCGTTACGTCTCGTCTCGATTACTGTAACGTATTATTTTCGTGTCTCCCTATGTCTAGCATTAAAAGATTACAGTTGGTACAAAATGCGGCTGCTAGACTTTTGACAAAAACAAGAAAGTTTGATCATATTACGCCTATACTGGCTCACTTGCACTGGCTTCCTGTGCACTTAAGATGCGACTTTAAGGTTTTACTACTTACGTATAAAATATTACACGGTTTAGCTCCAGCCTATCTCGCCGATTGTATTGTACCATATGTCCCGACAAGAAATCTGCGTTCAAAGAACTCCGGCTTATTAGTGATTCCCAGAGCCAAAAAAAAGTCTGCGGGCTATAGAGCGTTTTCTATTCGGGCTCCAGTACTCTGGAATGCCCTCCCGGTAACAGTTAGAGATGCTACCTCAGTAGAAGCATTTAAGTCCCATCTTAAAACTCATTTGTATAATCTAGCCTTTAAATAGACCCCCCTTTTTAGACCAGTTGATCTGCCGTTTCTTTTCTTCTCTCCTCTTCTCCCCTGTCCCTTGCGAGGGGGAGTTGCATAGGTCCGGTGGCCATGGATGAAGTGCTGGCTGTCCAGAGCCGGGACCCCGGGTGGACCACTAGCCTGTGCATCGGTTGGGGACATCTCTGCGCTGCTGACCCGTCTCCGCTCGGGATGGTTTCCTGTTGGCCCCGCTGTGGACTGGACTCCCGCTGATGTGTTGGATCCACTGTGGACTGGACTTTCACAATGTTATGTCAGACCCACTCGACATCCGTTGCTTTCGGTCTCCCCTAGAGGGGGGGGGGGGTTACCCACATATGCGGTCCTCTCCAAGGTTTCTCATAGTCATTCACCGACGTCCCACTGGGGTGAGTTTTTCCTTGCCCGTATGTGGGCTCTGTACCGAGGATGTCGTTGTGGCTTGTACAGCCCTTTGAGACACTTGTGATTTAGGGCTATATAAATAAACATTGATTGATTGATTGATTGATATTTACACACAATTATACTGGGCTAATAAAAATAGACGGCCCCAGCGCCCCCCGCGACCCCGAAGGGAATAAGCGGTAGAAAATGGATGGATGGATTTAACAATATACTGTATATGTTTCTCAACTAAAGTTTGAATACAATTAAAGTGCAAATGAAAATATAAGTTCATCACTTTAAGCATAATTTTTGTACTTAAGAAACTTCTCTAAGCTGTGTCCCAATTCAGGGTCTGCATCCTTCAGAGGACCCGGCCTACGCAGCCTCAGAAAGCTGGACCTTCGGAGGCACCTCCGAAGGATGCGTCACCCGTTGTTAAATGGGACAATCTAGTCTGCGGAGGATACTTACATTTGAAAGTGTATTCGCTGCCGGTGCCGCTGCTTGTATTTGCCGCCATCGCCAAAAAGATCCGGGTTGAACAAAAGCGCGCAAAGCATCTGGGGATATGGGAGGCCACAAATCCTCCGAATTCAGGGAAAAGGAGAGCGCAATCGTCGGCTGCATTTGGAGGAGCCTTCGAATTTGAATGAATTGGGACAGCCTTCGCGCAGCGTTGTGACGTTCAAATTCGCCCTTCGAAGGATGCAGACCCTGAATTGGGACACAGCTATTGATTGATTGATTGAGACTTTTATGAGTAGATTGCACAGTTAAGTACATATTCCGTACAATTGACCACTAAATGGTAACACCCGAATACGTTTTTCAACTTGTTTAAGTCGGGGTCCACTTCAATTGATTCATGATACAGATATGTACTATCAGGTAGATACTATTATCATAATACACAAGATAATCATCAGGGTATATACATTGAATTATTTACATTATTTACAATCCAGGGTGTGGGGTGTGGATGGGGGGGAAGTCGGCGGTTAGGTTTGGTTGTTATCATCACTTCAGTCATCAACAATTGAGAACAGAGAAATGGACATTGAAACAGTGTAGGTCTGACTTGGTAGGATATGTACAGCAAGTAGTGGACATAGAGAGGGAGAGAGAGAGAGAGATCAGAAAGCATAAGAAAAAGTATCTACATTTGATTATTAACAACAATGACTTCAGCTCCAGACTTCTTCTGTTTGTTGGAGATTGTCATGACTGCCACCAGTGGTGGAAAAGTGTATTACAACTGAGTACTGCTGCAGCCCATAAGGACCACAGCTGAGAAACAGATATTTTTTGGCGGCGCAACAATAGGGAGTTTTTGAGTTTGAGTTTATTTCGAACATGCAAGCATACAACATGATACATCACAATTTCCAGTTTCTTTTCAACATGTTCGAAAAGGAGTAGGAAGAAGCAGAGCTTATTTAATCCTACCCCTTTTCTTTACATAACAGTTGCAAAACTTTTTGTTCACTTCCTGTTCACAATTTTTTCACAATAAACTCCATAAGTAATCACAATAAAAATAAATAAATAAATAATAGTAAGAATTTAATAATAATAATTGGTGAAGTAAATCATATTTCATATGATGGGATAAATAAGATTACTTTAAGAATGAATGAATGGATGGGCTAAAAAATACTGACATAAACCACACCACAACTGTGCTGTACTTGTAAACGTCATGCAATGTTTTCCAGATCCAGCAGATGGCAATGTTTGTGTTTCTTTCCAACGTCCATCCATCCATCCATTTTCTACCGCTTGTAAATTTGCACAAGTAATTTGGTTTTCATCCGTATATAGCAGCGTTTTGGACTCATGCGTCCTCTTCCTGTGTCCAACAGGAGGCGCGTGTAAGTCGTGCAGTGGAGCTGATGGTGGCTCACGTGGACAATGTGAGGAGGCGGCTGGACCGACACGAGGCAGAGCTGGACGAGGCCAAGAAGATGATCCTGCTGCAGAATTCCTGCAGAAGCATTGTGGAACCAGGCGCACCTTTAGGTGACTTTGTCACTTTTATCAGCATGTTTGTCTCTAATGTTTGACTTGACCCCTGGTCACCCCCCCCCCTATAGATCCAGATGAATGTGACGGCTGGAAGAAAAGCTTTCAGCAGGTATAAAACTACATTTGACTCTAAAGCCTGTTGGCGCTCGCTCGCTGACGTCTGTCAAATTCAAACCTTTCCTCTTTGCTAGAACGGCAGTCGCCGCAGAGTCAGTATGTCGTTAATTCCAAGTGAAATCCTGGTGAGTAATCACTCTTTACTTAGACTAGGGGTGTCTGAGGGCCCGCATCTTCGCTACATGCTGAATCCAATCCAATGTAGGATACAGCACACTGCTAAAAGTCAGTGTTCAAAGACAAGAAAAAAAAATACAAAAATTTGAGGTATTTTATTTGAACTAAGCAAAATTATCTGCCAATAGAACAAGAACATTTGGCTTGTCAAGACTTTCCAAAACAAGTCAAATTAGCTAACCTCAATGAACCCAAAAATACCTTAAAATAAGTATATTATCACTAATAACAACTGTACTACTATATGAGTATGTATTTTCTATTGTTTCATTGAAAATAAAACAGCAAAGTCCATTTGGCTGTCATCTGTTTTAACATGAGACACAATTGTGTCAGAGTCATGATTTTTTTTTTCATGCTTGAAGCAAGAAATTATTACTTGTGAGTGATGATGACGCAGCTATGCAACAGTTAAGTTAAAGTTAAAGTACCAATGATTGTCACACACACAATAGGTGTGGTGAAATTTGTCCTCTGCATTTGACCCATCCCCTTGTTCACTCCCTGGGAGGTGAGGGGAGCAGTGGGCAGCAGCGGTGACCGCGCCCGGGAATCATTTTTGCTGATTTAACCCCCAATTCCAACCCTTAATGCTGAGTGCCAAGCAGGGAGGTAATGGGTCCCATTTTTATAGTCTTTGTTATGACTCGGCCGGGATTTGAACTCGCAACCTACCGATCTCAGGGCGGACACTCTAACCACTAGGCCACTGAATAGTTGATATTCTAGTTTCAAGCATGTTGAGTTATAAAAATGGAACCCATTACCTCCCTGCTTGGCACTCAGCAACAAGGGTTGGAATTGGGGGTTAAATCACCAAAAATGATATCCGGGCGCTGCACCGCTGCTGCCCACTGCTCCCCTCACCTCCCAGGGGGTGATCGAGGAGATGGGTCAAATGCAGAGGACAAATTTCACCACACTTAGTGTGTGTGTGTGACAATCATTAGTACTTTTACTCAATATAGGTCATAAAATCACAGCAACAAGCTGTAATATCTTACTGAGATAATCTAGGACCAAAACCCTTAAAACAAATAAAACTACCATACAATCTGCTTAGTGAGAATAATTATCTTATCAGACAGAAAATAAGCAAATATCACCCTTATTTGAGATATTTAATCTTAGTTATATTTTAGTTTTTGCAGTGTACATACTGTACTGTAAAGTTCAAATTTGAATGACAATAAAAAGGAAGTCTAAGTCTATACTAAGCCAGTGGTTCTCAAACTTATTTCATTAAGTACCGCCTCAGAAAACACTTGGCTCTCCAAGTACCACCATAATGACCAACATTAAAATGCAGTAGCGCAGTAGGCGCTATTTCAGAATCAGAATCAGAAATACTTTATTAATCCCCGAAGGAAAATTAAGATTTTCAGCACAATCCCATTGAAGAGCAGACAAACATTACAGGGAGACAGAACAGGATCGCTGACGGGTCTGCCAACTTCTAGCGCCCCTTACAAAAAAGGTGAGAAACAGGTAAACGGGGGGGGACATGAGCCAAAAAATGTTTTCAGTCTAAGCCTGGGCCCCTGGAGAGGGGGTCCAAACTGAGGCCAAGCACACATAAGCATGTGTGTAAGAGAGAAACATTAAAGAACACAAAGGACATTAAAGACATTAAAAAAGCAGAGCTGATGCAACCAGCCATTTCTACATACAGCTACAAAAGTAAAACAACAACAACAAAAATTTAATATAGAAAACAATGCATAAATTGTATTGAACAGGCATATTCAATATATTTGGCCACTGTAACATTACACACCGTTTGAACAGTCACACTGTGTTTGAATATTGGAAAACAAAACAACATACGTACATAATGAATCAAATCTTTGTCGTCCCACTAGTGGTACGCCTACCACCGTTTGAGAATCCCTGCACTAAGCTTTTATAGAAAACATTGATATTTCAGCTTTGTCTTATGGGTGACAAAGTCAACACAATCATATCTTATAACATGTTATTATCTATTCATTTCTTTTTTTAACTTTGGACACGCCTGGCTTAGACTCTTTCTGACCACAACATTAGGTACACCACCACTATTCAGAACTACTCATTTAGAAAATAGTTGAGTGTTAGAAACACACAGACTCCAAAGCAATAATGAACATAATGTTGCATGAATACAACTCCATGTTCGATGCAATTATCGTATTGGAGCTCATGAAATATTATGGAAAGCGGATTGAAAGGGACAAGCGGTAGAAAATGGAGGGATTGCATCGAGGGGATGCCTATATGTGGAAGTCAAAGACACATTTTCTCTATGATGTTTTCACTATCACTATCACTTTTGTGCCTGGATCCATCCTTCCAGGTAACTGGTATGTGTGAGTGAGAGGAAGAAAAGCTCTGTCTTGTGTGTGTGTGTGGGGGTAGGCACCACCTGCTGGTTTATATATATACATCTCTTTATAAAGCTTCTTTACGTCTTATATTTCAGTCAATACCATAATATATGCAAGCTCACTAACGTCATGTCTGCGTTGATCATGTTTTTGTTTGGCCATGTGCTGTTTGTTTTCTTGGACGCTTTTTAGTTCCTGGTTGTTCACTCCCTTGTTTTGTTTCCATGGTTACCCATTAGTTTCACCTGTTCCACGTTTGGACTCACACACCTGTCACCAATCATGTCACTGTTATATAAAGGCCTACTGAAACCCACTACTACCGACCACGCAGTCTGATAGTTTATATATCAATGATGAAATCTTAACATTATAACACATGCCAATACGGCCGGGTTAACTTATAAAGTGACATTTTAAATTTGCCGCTAAACTTCCGGTTCGAAACGCCTCTGAGGATGACGTATGCGCGTGACGTAGACCGGCGAACACGGGTATGCCTTCCACATTGAAGCCAATACGAAAAAGCTCTGTTTTCATTTCATAATTCCACAGTATTCTGGACATCTGTGTTCGTGAATCTGTTTCAATCATGTTCATTGCATTATGGAGAAGGAAGCCGAGCAAGCAAAGAAGAAAGTTGTCGGTGCGAAATGGACGTATTTTTCGAACGTAGTCAGCCACAACAGTACACAGCCGGCGCTTCTTTGTTTACATTCCCGAAAGATGCAGTCAAGATGGAAGAACTCGGATAACAGAGACTCTAACCAGGAGGGCTTTTGACTTGGATACACAGACGCCTGTAGAGAACTGGGACAACACAGACTCTTACCAGGATTAATTTGATTTGGATGACAAAGACGCAGACGTGCTACTGTGAGTATGCAGCTTTGGCTTTTTTTTGCGTATGTACGTAACTTTTTTTAAATATATAAGCTTTATGAACCTTGGGTTAGGTGAACGGTCTTTTGGGCTGAGTGATTGTGTGTGTTGATCAGGTGTTTGAATTGTATTGGCGTGTTCTATGGAGCTAGGAGCTAGCAGAGGAGCTAGGAGCTAGCATAACAAACACGCAGGTGTTATTATGCAGGATTAATTTGTGGCATATTAAATATAAGCCTGGTTGTGTTGTGGCTAATAGAGTATATATATGTCTTGTGTTTATTTACTGTTGTAGTCATTCCCAGCTGAATATCAGGTCACCCCCGGCTCTCACAGCATCTTCCCTATCTGAATAGCTTCAACTCCCCACTAATCCTTCACTTGCACTTTACTCATCCACAAATCTTTCATCCTCGCTCAAATTAATGGGGAAACTGTCGCTTTCTCGGTCCGAATCTCTCTCACTTCATGCGGCCATCATTGTAAACAATAGGGAACTTTGCGTATATGTTCAACTGACTACGTCACGCTACTTCCGGTAGGTGCAAGCCTTTTTTTATCAGATACCAAAAGTTGCAATCTTTATCGTCGTTGTTCTATACTAAATCCTTTCAGCAAAAATATGGCAATATCGCGAAATGATCAAGTATGACACATAGAATAGATCTGCTATCCCCGTTTAAATAAAAAAAATTCATTTCAGTAGGCCTTTAAGCCTGTCTTTTTCTGTTGGTCGGCCTGGCGACATTATCTGCTGTTACCCTTGTCACTCATGCGTTGATTCCATGCCATTGTTCCATGATCGTTTCCATGCTTGTTCCAAGTAAGTTTTTGTTTATTCGTGTCACGTTTAGCAGTTATTTTGTTTCATGTCCTTAGTCTACGTTAAGTGTAAGTTTTTGTTTCATAGTCAAGTTTGTACCTCCGCCTTGTGCGCGCCTTTAGTTTGTTCTTTTTGTTATAGTAAAAATAAATGTCCTTACCTTCACGCCATGTCCGCTCCAACTTTTATTGCCTATCGGGAAAACAAACCCGCCATAGTCCATGTCATGACAACTAACCCTAATCTTAATTATTCTACCTAATAAAGTGGCTAAGTAGATGTGTTTTTTTCATGGTAGCCTCTCCAGAAGAAGGGAAAGAAAGAGTCCAAGAAGCGGGCCTCTCATGGAGAAGGCAAGACGGGCAGGAAGTCCTCCCCTGCCTGCCCGTCTCCTACCCTGAGCTCGGAGTCCAACTGCAGCGCCGTGACTAAGGAGGACAACTCTCCAGTGGAGGACAGGTGACATGACCACATGCTTGTTGTCCACTCATTTCTCCTCTCATCTTTTTTCCTCATTTCCAGGACGCATGATCCAGATGAAAATGGGTCCCACGTCGCTGCTGTGGTTCCGTCAGACGCGCTTCCCCACCCCACTTCCACTCCCATCCCAGAATGCTCCGTCCCACCCAAACCAGCAGCTGGCACAAAGGCACACGACAACAGGTATCGTCACAGGTGTACGCAGAACATAACTGTAATGATACATTCCTAGCAATTTACATGCTTATTTCAAAAATGTGTTTAACTTTGTGTTTGTGGTCGGGTTGTCACAATGCCGGAATTTCACTAGTCGATATGGTACCTATGGATTACCGATACCACACCTTGCCTTCATGGTAAAATAAGGAGACCTGTTGTGTTCAAAGTGTTGCCGAATGATGAAAGTGTGTCTTTCAGCTGTTTTCTTAGCACTGTGGCAATGCACACTCCCTGGGCTTGTGGTGGTGGATCTCGTGGCGGGGAATACTTTTCTGATCGTTTATATTAGAGTACCGAATAAATGTATGGTGCAATTCACACCTGTCTTTCACTTTTAATTAGATATGTCCGATAATATCGGACTGCTGATATTATCGGCCGATAAATGCTTTAAAATGTAATATCGGAAATTATCGGTATCAGGTTCAAAAAGTAACATTTATGACTAAAACGCTGCTGTATGGAGTGGCACACGGACGTAGGGAGAAGTACAGAGCGCCGATAAACCTTAAAAAGGCACTGCCTTTGCGTGCCGGCCCAATCACATGAAATCTACAGCTTTTCACACACACAAGTGAATGCAACGCATACTTGGTCAACAGCCATACAGGTCACACTGAGGGTGCCCGTATAAACAACTTTAACACTGTTACAAATATGCGCCACACTGTGAACCCACACCAAACAAGAATGACAAACACATTTCGGGGGAACATCCGCACCACAGCAGAACAAATACCCAGAACCCCTTGCAGCACTAACTTTTCCGGGACGCTACGATATACACCCCCCGCTACCCACCTCAACCTCCTCATGCTCTCTCAGGGAGAGCAAGTCCCAAATTCCAAGCTGCTGTTTTGAGGCATGTTAAAAAAAATAATGCACTTTGTGACTTCAATAATAAATATGGCAGTGCCATGTTGGCATTTTTTTCCATAACTTGAGTTGATTTATTTTGGAAAACCTTGATACATTGTTTAATGCATCCAGCGGGGCATCACAACAAAATTAGGCATAATAATGTGTTAATTCCACGACTGTATATATCAGAATCGGTTGATATCGGAATCGGTAATTAAGAGTTGGACAATATCGGATATCGGCAAAAAAGCCATTATCGGACATCTCTACTTTTAATATGTACCTTTTACCAACTCAGTGGCCTTGTGGTTAGGGTGTCCGCCCTGAGATCGTGAGTTCAAACCCCGAGTCATACCAAAGACTATAAAAATGGGACCCTTTACCTCCCTGCTTGGCACTCAGCATCAAGGGTTAAAATTGGGGGTTAAATCACCAAATGATTCCTGAGCACGGCCTCCGCTGCTGCTCACTGCTCCCCTCACCTCCCAGGGGGTTGAACAAGGGGATGGGTCAAATGCAGAGAGTAATTTCACCACACCTAGTGTGTGTGTGACTATCAGTGGTACTTTAACTTTTTTTTTAACTTTACCTCTACTCACTAAATATAGCGGCAAGTCGCTAAGTCACAGATCATTTCTGCTATGTCCCATTCTCCGAGTGAGGGAGTGAGTTTACCAAAAGTTTTTTTTTAACCAAGCTCACAGGACACTTGTTGAAAAGCCCAAATGACAAAAAAGAGGGGACCTAAAATAGAACCTTGAGGAACACTACTGGTATAACTAAGAAAGTTGAAGATGCATCTGATGTAAACAAGCTACAGCAACACCTTAGTTATATTGTAAGTGCCAAAAGAGAGAGGACTTAAAGGGATGCCTTGAGGGACGCCTCAGTTATGCAAATCACAGATTTGGACCCCAGTGTTCTATGTTTGCAAGGTTAAAATGTCAATGCAAGGATCTGCCAATGTGTTCAAGTTCCATTCTAGTAGTTTTAGGAACTTGCTGCAAAAAATCTCCCAAGTTTTGAACTGAACTGGGGAGGCCGGTATGATGTCATTCCTGAGCAGGACTTGGTTGAATAGTCCTGTCATTCACTAAAGAACGCACAATAATTTAATGTAAAAAAAAACACCCCATGTGGTTAAACCTCACGGTCTCTGACGACGTCAATCCAAGTACATACATTTTCTTTGTAAACACTTTTTAGATACATCGCTTGTCCTGGATGGGATTTGAATGTGCAGGTGTGCTTACTGTAATGTTGCGTTGAAATCTGCCAACTTATTTCAGGAGCACAGTGGACACGACAAGACACAGGAACAAAAGCAAAGCTGCTTTATCGAAGAAAAAGACTGACAAGGAGAAAAAAAGGACAAACATCCACCGGCGAATCTCTGTCAACATGTAAGTAGTTTTTTGTTTTTTTTTGGTTTGACAAGTCTTTCTTTCTTCAAAAAGTATGACAATGTGTATTTGTCCTCCTCAGCAATGGATCACCATGGAGGCCATGCTGGTTTCATCATTGTCGCCGGCTGCTTTTCTGCGTCTGTGTGCTTCTCTCTGTCATAACCTGGATTTACGTCCTGTGGATGTTTCATGATGATGCACCCCAGCCTTGACATCTGCATCTGGATGCTGTGATCCTCCGAAAGAAACTATGAGTGAGTCTGGGATAGGGTTGTACAGTACACCGGTATGATAAAGTACCGCCATACTAAAATAATTGAAATCGGTACTATACTACCTTTGAAAGGTACCGGTACCGAATGCCGCTGTGCGGTGGTGACTACAGATGCATGATGTTGCGTGTGTCAAAACGCGCACACAAAGTGCATACGAGCAATAACATCGTGGAGTGGAAGAATGGCAAAACCGGCAATTGTACTGGTTAGAAAGAGTGTGCGTGAAGCGCACTATGGAGGTATTTGGGCTTCAAAACTAACAATAAAGGTGAAGCTTTAAACAGGCATGTGCTGTGCTGCCAGTGTTGCTTTAAAACATGCCTCGCAACGTGACGATTAGTATTACCACCCTTGCTTCAAACTTAGGTCAACATTTAGATAATAAACATTCAGATCTTCACAAGGAGTTATAAAGAGTGACAGGTAATAATGTAGTTGTTACACCTGTCCTGCTGTTCAGCTCCGGTGCAGACCGTAGTCGAGGAGCACAGGGCAGACATTTCTTCCAGTGCGGATGTTTTCATCAGGGGTAACACCCTTCACTTTACCCACCAAATGGGTTTTGCTAAGATCCGCTTTCCGGTCAGAATTCGAGGCCGCCGATTCGTGACAATCTGGTTGCTTTATTAGTTTTACAGGACACAACCGGACCCGTTCATCCTTCTACTGTGCAATGCACACGCTCCCTCTCTCTCTCTTTACTCGCCCACTGACGTCACCAGCTCCTCTGTTGTGCACATGTAGATAGTAGACGCTCACACAGCTGCTTGGCTTGATGCCAAATATTAGCAGAGTTAGGACTACTACCTACAAATTACTGAAATTTGTAACAAATTGCTACAATTTGTGTTTTATCTTTAACAAATGTGTTTTACCTGCTACATGGCTTATCTGTGTACTTTTATCCATAGTTTTGTTTTTAGTACTTACTAATAATTGTATTTTTCTTAAAGCACAGACCAGGAATGGCAACCATAAATCATGAATAATTTTATATATTGTCAGTAACATTTTATGTTCTATTCTAACCTAATCCTTGATTATAGCAGACTATATGTAATATGGAAAAGCCCAATGTGTTTAATGACTTTTAATTACTATTTTAACCTTATGTTATTGTTCTTTGAGTGCAATAGGAAACATATGTTTTATGTATTGTAAGATTTTCTGATAAAATAAAGCCAATATTGAAATTTTTCGAAGTTCCCTTTATTTGGAGAAGTGTCAAAGTTTGGTACCGGTACCAAATATATAGGTATCAGGACAACCCTAGTCTGGGAGGTTTTTTGTGGCAAAGTATTAAACCTTTTGATGTAAAAAAAAAAAAGCTTTGGTTTTAAGTTCTCAATTAAATAAAAACCCCACAATGCAATGTTAATTTGCACATTCTTTACTATAAATATAGAAAACAATACAATCACCTGGTTAGTTGGTAACATTCTGCAGTGGAAACAAGTCATCAAGTCACTCAAAGGCATCAAGGAAGAATAATTCATGATTCATTCATGAATTGTTCAAATCTGAACTAAATAAAATAAAAAGCAACACATTTAGTAGTCTTTATGTTTAGAGCAATACTCTTTAAATAGTGGATAATTATTAAAATTATATTAGGAATGGAGAAGCAATCTTTTGTGCAAAATGTGTTTTCCATCAAACGATGTGACACATCCTTCTAATTGCATCGATTCACCTCACATTTTTTCATTTTTATAAAAAAGGGTCTACTCAGAATAAAAACATTTTAAATAAATAATATTGGCATGTCGCCTTACGTTAAATTTTAAATTATATGATAAAAAGGGTGAGGTATCTACCGTACTGTAGGTCTGCATCGACGTATCATTCTCATAGAGAGTCCAAGGACTTAAATAAATACAGCCTAAATGATAGACAATATAGAAAGTGGTAGCATAGATCTAATAAACACACTATGGAGTCACGGCTACACCTGGCTCACAATTTCTGCATCCTCTGCCACAAACCACTGGACTGGGGTTCCATCTGCAGCTCTCTGGAGGACCAGATTACCAGAACCCTGCAGGAACACAACAGAAGACGTTGATCGAGTGCAATTACATTAAAAGTCATGCATTAATGCCCATTTTCTTAAATAGCAGCAACAAGCATTTATGAGAGGCGAGGTGGTAACTGGAGATGGTCTTCTAATATGTCGCAAAGTATTTCTAAATTAAATTAGAAGGGCATTATGTAAACACAAATGCAGTACTGTATCATAGAAATATAGAAATGCATTTTCTACATATCAAAAACACCTCACCTCTAATAAATTCTTGCTACTTTCTAGTAAGTTAAAGTTAAAGTACCAATGATTGTCAGACACACACACCAGGTGTGGCGAAAATTATTCTCTGCATTTGACCCATTACCCTTGATCACCCCCTGGGAGGTGAGGGGAGCAGTGGGCAGCAGCGGTGACCGCGCCCGGGAATCATTTTTGGTGATTGAACCCCCAATTCCAACCCTTAATGCTGAGTGCCAAGCAGGCAGGTAATGGGTCCCATTTTTATAGTGTTTGGTATGACTCGGCCGGGGTTTGAACTCACAACCTACCGATCTCAGGGTAGTACTAGATATCGTCATTAAGTTGCAAAATATATGTTACATGTTAAGATGAAGAATATTTAATATATATATCTTTCCATTTTGTTTTCATTGTTAACCCTCTAAGGCAGACCTGGGCATTCTGCGGCCCGCGGGCCGCATCCGGCCCTTTGTGCGTCCCTGTCCGGCCCGCGTGAGGCCAATTATAAATTACAAAATAAATTTAAAAAAGTATCTATGTCGAGTGTGCAATACAACAGTGCTGCTTTTGTTTTGAAAATTGTTATTTGTATTACTTCCGTGTGGGCGTGTGCGTGATTGTGAGTGAATGTGAACAGCTGCAATCACAAATTACAAAATAAAGTTGAAAAAACATCTATGTCGTGCGCGCAATACAACTGTGCTGCTTTTATTTTGAAAAGTATTATTTATGGGCGTGTGTCCGTGTGTAACCTGCGAGTGAAGGTGCACATGCAGCGACAAGTGATGCACGGTTTACACCCGAGACGCTAAAAAGAGAAAAGTTGATGACGAATGGCGTGTTTTCAACAAGACATGGACTGCCAAGCAACGTTCCCTCTAAGGTGCGTGCCTGCGCAATTGCGCACTACTCAAGCGTCCGCTGCACACAGCAAATTAATATATGCCGCGCACCAAATCAAGTCCCATCTGAATTCTAAACAAAATAAACATATTTATTCTATGTAATTTTGCAATGCAACTTTGAGTGACAGTGACAACAAGCGGCCCTAACGGTGTTCGTCAACACCGTTCAATTGAACACCGTTCAATTATTGTAACGTCTATCGAGATGCTTCGAGGACAGGAATTATATTGATCACTTTATTGAGCAAAACTGTTTATATTCGGACATAACCACACCAAAAACATGAGTAAAACAATTCTATCTCGAAAAACTAGTCATTTTCTGCCGTACAAACCAGGCCAAAACCAACTTGTCATCTGTCACCAACACGCATACCACTAAACCACTGGTGCGTTTATGGCCACACAAAAAGTCGGACAACTCAAACACCACACAAAGTTACACTGTGACTCCTCAGTCATACGTGTGCTTATTTTACTGTCATTTATTATTAATGCTAATTTATTTATATTCATGGAATGCTGTTACACACACAATGTTGAAGTATTACTATTATTATTAATTATTATTATTATTATTATTTATCTTACGGTATATATCAAAAATAATATTGAGCAAAATTTACTTGAAATATTGTCGATGTGGCCCTCCAGCAGTGCTCGGGTTGCTCATGCGGCCCCCGGTAAAAATTAATTGCCCACCCCTGCTCTAAGGACATTCGATTTCAATTATATTCAAGCTCAAACAGGACGTAAAAGTCCTTAATTTTCAAAATTATGGGTTTAAATAAATATTTTTCTATTTTGGCGTTAACATATTTTGGATTCTTATTTCTTCAGTCCTAAACAAAATGTATCTTTTAAATTTGGAGCTTTCCGAAGACCTTTTGATCAGACATAGTCACAGGTTTATGCATAATTATACTACCGTAATTGAAAATTGTGACATTGTTTAAAAGGCCTTTCCACAAGTTAAAAAAATGTGTAAATTAATATTACGTGTTTGATATTTTTGTTCAGAGCTGAAGTTTACGGAGAAATTTGAGCAAGAAAAGGTAGAAAAAAAAGTATTATTCAAAAATATTTTTACGCCAAAATAAAACTATTAACCATTTTCTTTAGTCCTTAATTTAAAAAAGTAAGGACTAAATCAAATAAAAAAACACCCCTCAGAGGGTTCTGTGTGTGTGTGTGCGTGTGTCTGTGGATTTGTGATAAAACAATAAAAAAATGTCATTTAATTTTCAAAATGATGTACTGGTACTAAATACAAATATTAATTGTTTACTGTAACAATTCTTATTCAGTACTTGATTTTTTAAAAATAATGGACTAAATGAAAATGGTCAAAACAACAAAAATTGTAATTGATTTAATTTGGCATAAACATATTTTAGATTCATGTTTGTTTAACTTTTTTTTTTTTTTTTTGCTTCCGCCCTAAACAAATCACTGCTTGTGTCCTGGACATATACATTTTAACATCTGAACTTGAAAAAAAACCCTCTCAAGAAATATCATGCATAACGGAGTAATACAACAAATGATGGCCAAGAATACAGTAGAGAGGTACTGAAACCCCGAGGGTTAAGTGTCACTATTTATGTGAAAATACATGGTTCAATATTAATAGTATTAATGATATTATGTAATTAAATATGTTTTATACAAACATCACTTATTCAAAATAATACAATGATGTAATAATAAAACATGCAAACATACAATCAGAATAAATGGTACTGTACACTAGAAAACCATGAACTAGGTCAGGGGTCGGCAACCCGCGGCTCTAGAGCCGCATGCGGCTCTTTAGCGCCGCCCTAGTGGCTCTCAGGAGCTTTTTAAAAAATGTATGAAAAATGGAAAAAGATGAGGAAAAAAAAAAAAGTTTTTGTTTTAATATGGTTTTTGTAGGAGGACAAACATGACGCAAACCTCCCTAATTGTTATAAAGCACACTGTTTATATTAAACATGCTTCACTGATTCGAGTATTTGGCGAGCGCCGTTTTGTCCTACTAATTTTGGCGGTCCTTGAACTCACCGTAGTTTGTTTACAAGTATAACTTTCTCCGACTTTCTCGGACGTGTTTTATGCCACTTCTTTTTCTGTCTCATTCTGTCCACCAAACTTTTAACGTTGTGCATGAATGCACAAAGGTGAGTTTTGTTGATGTTATTGACTTGTGTGGAGTGCTAACCAGACATATTTGGTCACTGCATGACTGCAAGCTAATCGATGCTAACATGCTATTTAGGCTAGCTATATGTACATATTGCAGCATTATGCCTCATTTGTAGCTATATTTGAGCTCATTTAGTTTCCTTTAAGTCATCTTAATTCAATTTATATCTCATGACACATGTAATATGGCTTTTAATTTTTTGCGGCTCCAGACAGATTTGTTTTTGTATTTTTGGTCCAATATGGCTCTTTCAACATTTTGGGTTGCCGACCCCTGAACTAGGTATTTATATAGATTTTTTTAAATACCTTTTTTCCCACTAATTAATAATGATTAATAAATGATTTGAGGGTATCCAGTTTATCGATTATATAATTAGTGTACTAACCTGATGGAATGGCGGCATGTGTGGTGAAGTGGGGCTCTTGACCCCCAGAGGGCTCTGCTGCTCCACCAAGTCGGGGTTCTGACTGCGTTGGTGCCAGGACTTGAGCTCCTCTGACACCACCTCCCTGGGCATGGCACGGATGACGTGGTTGGGGTACTCCTTCAGCGAGGGCGTTCGCGCCACCCTGGTGTAAGGAGGCGGCAGCTTGGGTGTTGACGCCTGCTCCTGCCAACGTCTTTGCTGCGGGATGCTGCGCGTGACAGGCGGGGAGGACACAAAGCGCTTGCCCAGGTCTTGAGGCGAAAGCGGGGTACAAGGCCCGGGCTGAGGCTGGTTGCCGTTGTTCTTGGGCGAGTCGCACGGCAGCACTTTTTTGGGCGCTCCAAAGTGGAAGCCGTATGGCGGAGGGCAAAGCTTGGGGATCTCAGTGGGTCCCTCCCTGCCTGGCGAGCTCAGGTAGGACGAAGACGAGTGCTCGGAGCTGCTGTCCTCAGAACTGGACTGGTACGGCCGCATGGGAGAGGACTCCGGAGACAGCACGATAAAGTCGGCTGCGCAGCGTCGCTGGGGTAGACGGCTTCGCCCTTTGGGGTTCTCCGGTCCCAGGCGCTCCTTGTCCGTAGCAGGCTTACTTTTGGGGAGCCTGGGAAGACGCACTGGCATAAATAATTTTGCACAATATTTATATCTAGCGCATATTTTGTGTGATTTGTGCACCTGAAGGATTGAGAGTACTGACGGCGCACGTGCAGCTCTGGGGTGGAGGGGGCGCTGGTGGAGTGCTGGTGACGAAGGGCTGAGTTCTTGATAAACTGAGAGAGAGGAATTCTGTTGGTGTCTGCCGAGACCCGAGTTCCTGCTGGACTACTGGAAACAAAATGACATGAGACAAGGACGTATTAAACATATGGACAAACGCTTGGAAACACCTTGTCACTAACCCTTGTGTGTGTTCCTCATGTGATCATTTAAAAAAAAAAAACTCTCACTGTTTTGATTGCAACAGTGTTAAAATAGGATATAAACAAAGTATACAAACTTTCTCTTAAAGGGGACACAATACGAAAAAAACAACTTTTCCTACTTATTGGTACCAGTTTTTGTTTATTTGGGATCAGCACAAGCGGTAGAAAATGGAGGCATGACGGAGATATTTATAAAACAATCTTGCCTTCCTTCGTACTTCCTCCAAACGAGCCATTTGGATTGTGCCCCAATTATTACGTTTTTGCCATTGGTGACGTCAGCGGATATTATGACAGGAATAAAATACATGCACATGTGTCATCTGCTGTTGCCATGCGTGTAGTTCTAATTTATATCCGTCTTGATACGAAAGCGCAAAAAACTGTACAACGGCGCATCCCCAAGAGGCGGTCAGAAAGCCGCATGAAGATGGTCTGTAAAACATAATCTATCCAAACGTTTGACCAAAAACACACCTTTACATGTTATGTAGAGCACAGGAAGAAAAAAAAAAAGAAGAGAAAAAAAAATCACAATATGAACTCTTTAAGATTTATTTAGGCCCCATTCCCTCCTATTAAACTGCTATTTTAACAGACTGTAATGCTGGTATATTACTATGCTTTTTTTTCCATGAGAACCAAATGAATCTCATTCTTGCCAATTGAAAAACTACAAAATATTGTTTTACGGTAATTGCATCTCTTGCTGAGCATAATTCTCACAGCTTTGATAAGTGTAAATGAGTTAAAGTGTCAATAAATCACTGAAATGCAATGAAAGTTATCTAGATAGCATTTGAAAGTGTTTATAAACTTCTGACTGGTAAATATATATTCATAACACATTCTTACAGTATAAAGTATAAAGTATACACCTACTCAGTGGCCTAGTGGTTAGAGTATCTGCCCTGAGATCAGTAGGTTGCGAGTTCAAACCCTGGGCTGAGTCATACCAAAGACTATAAAAATGGGACCAATTACCTCCCTGCTTGGCACTCAGCATCAAGGGTTGGAATTGGGGGTTAAATAACCAAAAATGATTCCCGGGCTCACTGCTCCCCTCACCTCCCAGGGGGTGATCAAGGGTGATGGGTCAAATGCAGAGAATAATTTCGCCACACCTAGTGTGTGTGTGACAATCATTGGTACTTTAACTTTAACTTTAAAAATGATATGTAATATAAAAGGGATAGGTACCTTTCCCATTTGAACAGATACAGTACCAATTCCCAGTACTTGGTACTCGATACCAGTACTCAACAGTACCAATATTCAGTACTTTTGTGTGTGTTACTAAATGTTCACTCCTTAATGACAACATATATATTTTTATGTAACGTTTAAAAATTAGCCAAATTATGATACCTGTGCTGTCCATTTGTAATATCTTGCTTTCTGTTTCTCATTTGCTAGTATAATATAGCAGACTTTACATGCAGATTAGATGGCATCAGTGTAGACTACGGAGTGTTGCATGGTCAGGAAATAGTCTTTGCCATTAAATTAGATTTGCCTTGTCTCTTGTTGCGCCCTACAAAGTGTTTATACTGTAAGTACTGTACTTAATACGCACCGGCTGTTTGATTGTAAAGTGCATCTTAGTTGTAGTTTTTATGACCAAATTTGGATATGTTGAAATCGCCATGTAGAATAGCTAATGCTAACCAGTATCACGTATATGCAAATCCAATGTAAATTAGCATCGAGCGTGCGCATTTTGGAAACATTCTATCAGGCATACTTGCTTTGTTGGCATACACAATTGTAACATTACCTAGAGGCAGTTTGGCTGAGTCTGCTCTGAGTGATTGTTTCCTCGCCAAGTGTTTGAGTCTGCAACCGAACGTGACGTCGAGAGCAACACAAATAGCGAACTATGGCACCGTTTGATTTTACATGAATCGATAGTACAGACAGAATTTGGTCGGTGCCTATAAAATTACCACATTTGGTGCCCATTTCTGATAATAAACAATTAATAATAAAAACGGTTCTACAATTACATATTGATACTTAAAGGGGCTGTTAGCGACGTGCTCAAAGTTACATTTTTCAAAAACATAACAAGAACACCACCAGCTCACTGAGATTACTATTTGTGGTTTAACATAACAGATGCCATTAATAAATGTCTATATCCATCCATTTTCTACCGCTCGTCCCTTACGTCAGTGGTCCCCAACCACCGGGCCGCGGTCAGGTACCGGTCCGTGGATCGATTGGTACCGGGCCGCACAAGAAATAAATAAAAAGTAAAAAATAAAAATATATATTTTTTATTAAATCAACATAAAAAACACAAGATACACTTACAATTAGTGCACCAACCCAAAAAACCTCCCTCCTCCTCATTCACACAAAAGGGTTGTTTCTTTCTGTTATTAATATTTCTGGTTCCTACATTACATATCTATATAGATCAATACAGTCTGCAGGGATACAGTCTGTAAGCACACGTGATTGTATTTCTTAATGACAAAAAAAACAATATATTCCCTGCCCCCCCGGTCTGTGGGACAAATTTTCAAGCGTTGACTGGTCCGCAGCTACAAAAAGGTTGGGGGCCACTGCGGCTTACGTGGCCGCTATATTTGTCGTGAAATTGTAGCTTTGATCGGCTTTTATCTTTCCCACAGGCCTGCCACCCACAGTAAAGATCTTCACTTACAAAAGGATTAAAAACTGGATGCAATGGCAACGGTCAAAAGAGATGATATTCATTGAATTAAAGAAAGAAATCATCAAAACTTTGACCAAGTGTGTAGTCGACTTAATGAAGCCGTTTTAGTGTATCACGGCGAGTCTGCACCATACAGAAGCAGAGTGAGTCTAATGTCAGCCTTGAATGTTAAAATAATATTGAAACAGCAGACATTTAAACATGCAAATATGGAGAAGTATAATTAATATTATATGGTATTATTCATCCATCCATTTCCTATACTGCACTACACTACAGTAGCAAATCATGAAATAAGTGTTTCCATCTTTTTTTCACAAATAAATATGATACGGTCAAATAATATGTTACTATATAGAAATTCAAATAAACATAAAAAAAAAACATATATTATGTCACCTGGAGCTGCTGCTGCCAACAGACAGAGGTTTAAGATTTTTCTGGTAAGGCTGGTCCAGACTGGACTCCTTCCATGGAGAGTTCTGAATGGGAGAGCGTTCATATTCCACAATGGATGACTGCAGGTTCTTAGAAGGTGGGTCTGTAATGGACACTGGAGTGGAGATGGGCCCGAGGGAGTCCACGTCTACAAAAGCACAAAATCAAATAAGTCTGTGTAATGCCCTCTTGATTTAGTTTGACAAAACGGTCTATTTACCGTTATACTTTTTTGTGCATATTGCCTCATGGCCCATTATTATTGTATCTGTAAGGGCGTTTGAACACAATAATGTGCATGTAAGGCCCAACAAAGTGTCTTCTCACCATCATCCAGGGCCACCACGTCAGAGAGGGAGCTGTCATCGGACATATTCAAATCTGTTGCACACAAACACACAAATAAATGACCCTGTGCAGTACATGCTTTGGTCTGAGGGGGGCAGCAGTGTTACTTACCATTCCTTTTACATGTTGAGTTGCTGACGCATGGAGAGCTGCACTCGCTCTTGATCCTGTGTTGGAATACAGCCTCCTGCAGATCCTTCACTTTCTTTTCCTCCCTCTTGCACTGCTGCGCCCGACTTTTTTTCTGGGGCTTGCTGAGGTTGCCCTCCAGGGAGAGTCTGCGGGCCGCCTCGTAAATCTGCCGCTGAAGAGCCAGCTCGGTTTCCAGCCCTTGTAGTTCGGAATCCTTCATCGGAGACGGCGAAACTTTTAGCGGGTGATACATTTTTTATTTGCTTGCCCAAATTGTGTTCTGTACCTCGTTCTCCAAATAGATCAGACCTTCGTCCAGCTTGAAGGAAGCTCCGATCCTCCTTCTGACCTGAGGTGGCTTCTCATCAGGCAAGAGAGGATAGTCTGAGGGCAGTTGACCAGTCAGCTCCTGTGGAAGAAACACTGCTCAGCGCATTTTGGCACAGAACATACCGTATTTTTCACACTATAAGTTGCATTTTTTTTCATAGTTTGGCCGGGGGTGCGACTTATACTCAGGAGTAGGGATGATGTTTGATAAGAAATTATCGAGTTCGAGCCTATTATCGAATCCTCTTATCGAACCGATTCCTTATCGATTCTCTTATCGAGTCCAGATAGGTTGTTGTATATGGAAAAAAACAGACAATATTTGGTTTAACAAAAGCTCACTTTTATTATATAAGAAAAAAATAAAATCTAATAAATAAATAAATATTGACTGTTACCCCCCTAACAAAATAAAATAAAATAAATAAATATTGACTGTTGTTACCCAAAGTATATTAAGTGGGATTTTTCAGAAAAACAAATATATACAGTAACACAAAAACAACCTGTCTCTGTGATCACTATATGTGTATAAATAATAATATAGTGTTAAATAAAATCAGTCCCTTGGGCACAAAACTGCAAATAATACAGCTCTCCAAAAAGTGCACTTCTGCTGCTATTTGACATAAGTGTTTGTTATGATGCTTTGACATTTTTGCACTTTATTTCTTTATTGAAAGAAAATTCCATGAAGAAAAAAGTTGTTTGCAAATGTGGTTACAATGCTAAAAAATGAAAAGTTAAAGCTGAAAAAAGAAATACACTTCTTTGAGTTAAAATCTTTCTTTATAGGGGGAAAGATGTGATGTTATGAGCTAGGGCAGGGGTCGGCAACCCACGGCTCCGGAGACGCATGCGGCTCTTTGACCACTCTGATGCGGCTCAGCTACATACTTGCCGACCCCCCCGATTTTCCCAGGAGACTTAAGGATCTCAGTGTCTCTCATAGATAACTCCCAGGGAAAATATAATCCTATTTACACTCTAATTACTAAATAAAGGGAGTGCCCTAATTACACTGCAGTAATTGTCCTCTATAGCATTTACAAACAGCGTGCCAGCCCGGCCACATGTTGTATGTTGCTTTTACTTGCACACATAGGAGACAGCAAAGCATACTTACTCATCAGCCACACAGCTCACACTGACGGTAGCCGTATCAAACAACTTTAACATTGCTACGTTACAAATATGCGCCACACTGTGAACCCACACCAAAAAAGAATGAAAAACACATTTCTGGAGAACATCCCACCGTAACACAACATAAACACAACACAACCAATACCCAGAATCCCATGCAGCCCTAACTCTTCCGGTCTACATTATACACCCCCGCTACCACCAAATCCCCCCACACATCAACCCCCCCCCCCCCCCTCTCCGTGCGTTGGTTGAGCGGAAGAGTTAGGGCTGCATGGGATTCTGGGTATTGGTACCGTCAGTGTAAGATGTGTGGCTGCTGAGGTAGTACGCCTTGCTGTCACTTGCGCGAGCAAGCTGAAACTGCATTCTACATGTGGTCGCGCAGGTATACTGTTTGGGCAGGCTGTAGAGGGCGCAAAAAGCAGTGCCATCACGCCCTGGTATTCGGTAGTCTCCCGGAAATAATGAGAGTGTTGGCAAGTATGACGCTATCAAGCGCCATTCATTCAAAACTCGCGGGCCGCACTAACATCAAATTTCCATATTAAGGTGCGTGCCGGTGCGTGTGTCTGAGACCCCTGGATAACATAGCTCAAAGCAATTTAAGCTTTGTATGCGGTGTTTTTCATTTTCAATTTTTTTGTGGCTCCCATTATTTTCTTTAATTTGTGAAACTTGCCAAAATGGATCTTTGAGTGGTAAAGGTTGCCGCCCCCTAGGCTAGGGAATACAACAACTACACTACCCAGCATGCAACGGGGGTGACGCGGTAGCCCCGAAAATTGTTGTTGCATGTCGTCACCCGGCAGCTAAGAATGAGGTTATGAGCACGCTGTGAAAGTAAACGTCAACAACTCAGCCAACACGCCTCGTCTGCATTATTTATAATTAGACAGACAACACATATACACACATATACAGTGTGATTTTGTTTTGTTTACAAGGAAAGAAAAACATAAGTTAAAAAAGGGAGATATGTTGTATATATATGTATGTGCTGCGGTTGCTTTAAGAACGTTGCGACAGCTGCCGTAAAGGAGGTGCGTTGCTAGCCTGGTCGCTATGTTTCCGGTTGGTTGTAAAAGTGTTCGTCATGTGTTTGTACCCTGCTCAAATCTCTCAGTAAAGTTATTCATTGGATTATACCTTTTTTTTAAAACTTTATTACACCTTGGAGCGCTTTTTCCGGTGCATTGTTTTTCCTGCTTTCCCTATCTGCTCCTAATGACTGAGCTACGTGACGTCATTTCTTGTGATGTCTCACGGGGCATTTCTGGTCGGGACGGGACTCGTTCCGAGGGATTCGAATAAAGAACCAACTCTTTTTCTTTACTATAGTGGTCTCGATAACGGGTACCGGTTCTCAAAAAAGGATTCGAGTCCGAGGACTCTGTTCTTTTCTTATCGAACAACCGGGAAAACCGGTTTCGAGTATCATCCCTACTCAGGAGCGACTTATGTGTGAAATTATTAACACATTACCGTAAAATATCAAATAATATTATTTAGCTCATTCACGTAAGAGACTAGACGTATAAGATTTCATCGGATTTAGCGATTAGGAGTGACAGATTGTTTGGTAAACGTATAGCATGTTCTATATGTTATAGTTATTTGAATGACTCTTACCATAATATGTTACGTTAACATACCAGGCATGTTCTCAGTTGGTTATTTATGCGTCATATAACATACACTTATTCAGCCTGTTGTTCACTATTCTTTATTTATTTTAAATTGCCTTTCAAATGTCTATACTTGGTGTTGGATTTTATCAAATACATTTCCCCCAAAAATGCGATTTATACTCCAGTGCGACTTATATATGTTTATTTCCTTCTTTATTGTGCATTTTTCGGCCGGTGCGACTTATACTCCGGAGCGACTTAAACGCCGAAAAATACGGTACACGCTTGTAACTGGTTACTCACAGCTTCTCTGATGCACAGCTTCCTCAGCTCCAGCAGGCAGAGCTCCAGACGCTCCTCCAGAGACTGGTGCTTCAGTTTGAGAGCTCTGGTGTGCGTGGTCAGGTCCTTGACAGGAGATGTGGGGCTGTCTGAACCTGTCGGATAGATGAACATCTTACTATCTAGGCCAGTAAATGTACAGTGGGACCTCGAAAGGCAAAATCAGACATTTAAATGTAAAAAAAGGTTAACCACCGTTAATACGAATAGATTCCATACTCGGTCTTAACTGATAGGGATGATATTTTAATTGATGAATCCAATGTTAAGAATTGTTCATTGTCTTGAAGCAACTGAGTGCACTACTTGGCTGCAACCAGCAGAGGCACTGTTGATTCACTGTCGACGAGTTTGTGGTCAATAGCAGTCGATTCTCAGCTAGTATAGGTTAAGAACCCAAAGTGGGTAGCTGATCTATTTTGTATAAAATATGCTGGTCCAAAATAACGTTAATGTTTTTGTATTATTTTTTGCGCACTCAGAGAGATTGGTGCCTGCGCTTCAGACGGGGAACAGAGATTCCTTTGTCCTATGTGTGTCAATATATTTGTATGGTCTTTCAGAAATAGAAAATATTGTGCATATCGTCTATTCAGTAACATCCTTTTATAATGTTACGGCTGCATGCTGGGTAAGTTAAGGGGCTGATTAAAACAAAATCAATTGCTGCGTTTTGGTGTCTGCTGGCTTTTTTTTTTAATAGCGTTCACTTTTTCATTTAGAATATATAATATTAATATATCTCCTATATTTAAAAAACTTCTTGAAGTACGCATTTTTTTTGTATCTTGAGCACAGTCTGTCTCCCATGAGCGCATCTGCAGCACACCCAAAAAAGTGGGTTTCATTGTGGATGCACTGGACTGCTTCTAAAATGCCCATAAAAAGTGGAACATGTCTTCTGCAGGTACAAGAATGATTACAGGAATGTGCAGTAAATGATCCAGTGTCTGGCAGGCTGTTCCAGTTATCAATAGCACATGCCATGATAGTCGATTTCTTCGCAACACGCTCACTAATAGTACACGCTATTTTATGGGTTGCACACGCTGTTTAGCGTGTGGGAGGGACGAATCGAAAACCGGTTCTGAACCAGTGCATCAATTCCCTGGAATCGCTTGCCACTTATTCAAACTTTTCTCTTACCGATTCTTTCGTGTGGGTATGACCTCATTACACAACATGCGTAGTGACTTCAGATCACAAAATGGTGGATTTCGGGCGCAACAAACGCAACAGCGTTTAATAATTCTAAGGCTGCCAGTTCATCAAGAGGAGGACATACGAGCAATATGCTGAAACATTTGAACACACAGCATGCAATAATTATAAATAAAAGGCCTACTGAAATGTGATTTTCTTATTTAAACGGGGATAGCAGGTCCATTTTATGTGTCATACTTGATCATTTCGCGATATTGCCATATTTTTGCTGAAAGGATTTAGTAGAGAACATCGACGATAAAGTTCACAACTTTTGGTCGCTGATAAAAAAGCCTTGCCTGTACCGGAAGTAGCAGACGATATGCGCGTGACGTCACCGGTTGTGGAGCTCCTCACATCTGCACATTGTTTACAATCATGACCACCAGCAGCAAGAGCGATTCGGACCGAGAAAGCGACGATTTCCCCATTAATTTGAGCGAGGATGAAAGATTTGTGGATGAGGAAAGTGAGAGTGAAGGACTAGAGGGCAGTGGAAGCGATTCAGATAGGGAAGATGCTGTGAGAGGCGGGTGGGATCTGATATTCAGCTGGGAATGACTAAAACAGTAAATAAACACAAGACATATATATACTCTATTAGCCACAACACAACCAGGCTTATACTTAATATGCCACAAATTAAGCCCGCATAACAAACACTTCCCCCCTCCCGTCCATATAACCTGCCAATACAAATCAAACACCCGCACAACACACTCAATCCCACAGCCCAAAGTACCGTTCACCTACCCAAAGTTCATACGGCACATATATTTCCCCAAAGTCCCCAAAGTTACGTACGTGACATGCACTAGCGGCACGCACGTACGGGCAAGCGATCAAATGTTTGGAAGCCGCAGCTGCGTACGTACTCACAGTACCGCATCTGCGTATCCAACTCAAAGTCCTCCTGGTAAGAGTCTCTGTTGTCCCAGTTCTCCACAGGCCAATGGTAAAGCTTGACTGTCATCTTTCGGGAATGTAAACAATGAAACATTGGCTGTGTTTGTGTTGCTGCAGCCGGCCGAAATACACCGCTTCCCACCTACAGCTTTCTTCTTTGCAGTCTCCATTGTTCATTGAACAAATTGCAAAAGATTCACCAACACAGATGTCCAGAATACTGTGGAATTTTGCGATGAAATCAGACGACTTAATAGCTGGCCACAATGCTGTCCCAAAATGTCCTCTACAATCCGTGACGTCACGCGCAGGCGTCATCATACCGAGACGTTTTCAGCAGGATATTTTGCGCGAAATTTAAAATTGCACTTTAGTAATCTAACCCGGACGTATTGGCATGTGTTGCAATGTTAAGATTTCATCATTGATGTATAAACTATCAGACTGCGTGGTCGGTAGTAGTGGGTTTCAGTAGGCCTTGAAAGTCGCGTTTTGAACCGCTGCGATCTCATCCCAGCAGCGGTAAATGCTGACACGTCATCTGAATACAACAGGTACTAACTAACGCCTCCTATCATGTTAGCGTTATTATTTGTTAAATTGAAATGAATGCCTTCTCATTTAGATGAGCATGACGAGAGACAGATTCTGACGGGCTCCGAGGCAAGCAGCCCCAGTCCACGTCTCCGCTAGACGAATGTCACACAGCAGGAGTTAGTTAGTTTCGGCGGTAACTAGTAATCTAACGCGTTATTTTTTTATATTCAGTAACTCAGTTACCGTTACTACATGATGCGTTACTACATGATGCGTTACTACATGATGCGTTACTACATAAAAAATAACGTAAAATAACGCAGTATCGGCTAGAAACAGAAGATCTGAGTGTGTTTTATTGGAGTGTTGCAGTGTCGTCCTTCTGATTCTTCCTCTGTCACAAGCGGGAGAAGAAAAGAGGCGTGCTCTGTATGTGTCTGGGTGTGGGGGGGAGGGGGGCGTGTTAGTGTTAGTGGTGCAACGGATCAACATTGATCCCTGATCCGTTCGGATCAATATCTTCGGATCGGCACACACGTGATCCGCGGTTTGCTTTATGAAGAATTAAAAAAAAGTTTGCGCATGTTCAGTCCACACACAGCGAGTTCATGGCAAGCGGAGTAACAGAGGAGCTTGAACGCCCCGCGCCATTTAAATCCCCTGTATGGGAGCATGTTGGCTTCCCTGTCAAATACAATGATGAAGGAAAGAGGTTAGTGGATAACACGGTGATTGTGTGTATGACCACGCACTTGAAGCGACGTCATCCCGGTGTTTCACTGACAGGAGTGAAAAAGAAGGCTGCGCCATTTAAGCAGCCCCTTGTTGAACAATCAGACCAGGCTAAGCCATCACAAACACTATCGGTGGGTTTCTTAGACTTAGACTTAGACTTCCTTTTTATTGTCATTCAAATTTGAACTTTACAGCACAGATACAAACGAAATGTTGTTACATAAGCTCATGGTAGTGCAGGATAAAAAAGCAATAAGGTGCATATATAAATAAATAAATATATATAAATAATATATAAATATATATATAAAACAAATAAATAAATATAAATAAATAAATAGATTACTGTACGGATAAATATATTGCACTTTTGCACATGCGTCCACGTTTATGGATGTATGTTATATTGTCTTTTTTATTCCAGCGAGTTAATCCATTTTGGGGGGAGTTGAGGGGATAATTTAATTATTATGCGTTCAAGAGTCTTATGGCTTGAGGGAAGAAGCTGTTACAGAACCTGGAGGTTCTGCTTCGGAGGCTGCGGAACCTCTTTCTAGAGTCCAGCAGTGAAAACAGTCCTTGGTGGGGGTGGGAGGAGTCTTTGCAGATTTTCTGAGCCCTGGTCAGGCAGCGGCTTTTTGCGATCTCCTGGATAGGAGGAAGAGGAGTCCTGATGATCTTTTCCGCCGTTCTCACCACTCTCTGGAGAGACTTCCAGTCTGAGGCATTGCAGGCTCCAGTCCAGACAGAGATGCTGTTGGTCAGCAGGCTCTCTATAGTGCCTCTGTGCAGACATGAGGCCATATTCGCTTGTGCAAAACGAGGGTTTTAAACACATGCTGAAAGTGCTTGAGCCATGTTACGACATCCCGTCGCGCACCCACTTCAGCGCTAAGATTGTGCCAGATCTTTATGAGCAGGAGAAGAAAAAAGTTGTGGATGAACTATCTCCAGCATCATCTGTTGCGCTCACGACAGACGGGTGGACGTCCAGGGGAATTATGTGACGATAAGAGCTCACTTCATCACAGCAGACTAGGAGATGAGAAGACACGCCCCCTCTACGAGAGTCACCTTGCGCAGGTACTGACACAAGCAGTGGAGGAATGGAAGATAAAGATATCCCAATCACAACTGATAATGCCAAAAATAAAAAAAATGTAGTTTATTTTCTAAATAAGAATCGATAAAAGAACCGCTAAGGAACCGAATGAATCGTTAAGCGGAATCGGAATGGAAAAAAATGATAAATTCCCATCCCAAGCGTGTGATATTTGGATCTTAGTAAATCAGGCCCTTGATATTTTTGAAAAAAAATAGGCCTAAAAAGATTGCAACTTTTGCTGCAACTTTCTGAAAAAGGAGCCGTGCATTCAGGCATTGTAGGCCGAAGCAATCACAAAAAGAAATAGAAAAATCCTGGAGGGCCTTGCATGGAAAAAGGAGTCGAGAAAAGTTTCTGATGACAAACAAGTGTGCGTATTGTTGTGATTAGCAGGAGCGTTCTTACCAGAGTGCAGGATAATCCCGCTGTCAGTGTCACTGATCTCTTCTTTGCTCTCGATGGCCGTCATCTTGTCTTGTATGGAAATATCTGCTGGAATGAGATAATTGGAAGATTAATAAGTGCTGCTGCTGCTGCTGTGTTGTTTTTCTCCCACACCATGTGGCTTCGTTCATGCCGCCCTGCTGCTCTCCTTAACAAAAGTGAGTGGAGAGTGTCTTTTCACACACTTATTCCCCCCCCGCCTCCTTCTTCTTTATCCCATCACAAAAGAGGCAGACCCCCACGGGTGACTCGGCACATGTGCGGGGGTTACTCCGAATGGCGGTGCCATGGCGACGGAGCGCGGCCCGGGCCAAGGGAGCGTGTCGCCATGCGCGGTGTCACAGGGGTGTTTAAAGACCCCGAAAAAGAAAGCAGATGGTGGCAAGGATGACCCCGCCCTCCCCCCTACCCCTCATGGACTGCACCTGTTCTCCCAATGAGCCCCTCCCTCAGCCTCCCTTTCAACCGGTGTCTACACAACCCTCTGGGGGCTTTGAAGTGGAAGAATGTCTCAATGCGGGGCTTGTCCACGCAGCATCACATCACAAGGTCCCTGCTGACTCCTGTGACACCTTGCACTTACAAACCCCGTTTCCATATGAGTTGGGAAATTGTGTTAGATGTAAATATAAACGGAATACAGAGATTTGCAAATCATTTTCAACCTATATTCAGTTGAATATGCTACAAAGACAACATATTTGATGTTCAAACTGATAAACTTTATTTTTTTTTTGCAAATAATCATTAACTTTAGAATTTGATGCCAGCAACACGTGACAAAGAAGTTGGGAAAGGTGGCAATAAATACTGATAAAGTTGAGGAATGCTCATCAAACACTAATTTGGAACATCCCACAGGTTAACAGGCAAATTGGGAACAGGTGGGTGCCATGATTGGGTATAAAAGTAGATTCCATGAAATGCTCAGTCATTCACAAACGAGGATGGGGCGAGGGTCACCACTTTGTCAACAAATGCGTGAGCAAATTGTTGAACAGTTTAAGAAAAACCTTTCTCAACCAGCTATTGCAAGGAATTTAGGGATTTCACCATCTACGGTCCGTAATATCATCAAAGGGTTCAGAGAATCTGGAGAAATCACTGCACGTAAGCAGCTAAGCCCGTGACCTTCGATCCCTCAGGCTGTACTGCATCAACAAGCGACATCGGTGTGTAAAGGATATCACCACATGGGCTCAGGAACACTTCAGAAACCCACTGTCAGTAACTACAGTTGGTCGCTACATCTGTAATTGCAAGTTAAAACTCTCCTATGCAAGGGGAAAACCGTTTATCAACAACACCCAGAAACGCCGTCGGCTTCGCTGGGCCTGAGCTCATCTAAGATATGGACTGATACAAAGTCGAAAAGTGTTCTGTGGTCTGACGAGTCCACATTTCAAATTGTTTTTGGAAACTGTGAACGTCGTGTCCTCCGGACCAAAGAAGAAAAGAACCATCCGGATTTTATAGGCGCAAAGTTCAAAAGCCAGCATCTGTGATGGTATGGGGGTGTATTAGTGCCCAAGACATGGGTAACTTACACATCTGTGAAGGCGCCATTAATGCTGAAAGGTACATGCAGGTTGTGGAGCAAAATATGTTGCCATCCAAGCAACGTTACCATGGACGCCCCTGCTTATTTCAGCAAGACAATGCCAAACCATGTGTTACATCATCGTGGCTTCATAGTAAAAGAGTGCGGGTACTAGACTGGCCTGCCTGTAGTCCAGACCTGTCTCCCATTGAAAATGTGTGGCGCATTATGAAGCCTAAAATACCACAACGGAGACCCCCGAACTGTTGAACAACTTAAGCTGTACATCAAGCAAGAATGGGAAAGAATTCCACCTGAGAAGCTTAAAAAATGTGTCTCCTCAGTTCCCAAACGTTTACTGAGTGTTGTTAAAAGGAAAGGCCATGTAACACAGTGGTGAACATGCCCTTTCCCAACTACTTTGGCACGTGTTGCAGCCATGAAATTCTAAGTTAATTATTATTTGCAAAAAAAAAAAGAAGTTTATGAGTTTGAACATCAAATATCTTGTCTTTGTAGTGCATTCAATTGAATATGGGTTGAAAAGGATTTGCAAATCATTGTATTCGGTTTATATTTACATCTAACACAATTTCCCAACTCATATGGAAACGGGGTTTGCACTTGCAGGCAAGCACAATTTGTGTTTAGGAGCCTGCTCGCCCTTTCTTTTGTGGCTTTACTACAAACAACCGATAAACAAAACACAACGTGGACAACAAATTGAGGGCCCTCTGACGACATAACGGCAGCTTTTATTCCCCGCTCTCTTTTAGGTCAATCCATTTATTCTGCTTCTCACATGCTTGCAAAGCCTGCAGATCACAAGGCATGGCATTAGAAGAACCAACATAATTAGAGGATGTCTCTTGTGATAACAAAACAGGAAGTAAACATTTGGGACATGAAAACAGTAATATGCTTCCTCCAGTGGGCGTGCAGATGAGTATCGGGCTTTTTCCCCCCCTGGGGATCAGGAAGGATGAGATAGGATATTAATGTGAATCCTATACAACCTGAGCCATTCAACACAGCAACTCATGTGGACACAGTAGCAGCCGGTGGCACAATGAGGCACAGGCAGCCCGAGTCAGTAAAACAACACTGCAACAAAAGGCCTGGCATCCACCGAGAGGCTTCCATATCCTGCTGAGGGCGTCATATCTGCTGACAACTCAGCTTGTTTGAGGCAGCGGGCAGACGTCACTATCGGAAATCCAGAAAACTAATGTGGGACTTACCCACTTGCAAACCATGTTGGATGTTGGGGCGAGGCAGCAACTACAACGTCGCCAAAATGTTTGCTGCTTGTTGGAAAGAATCCTCCTTTCCTTCCTTGATAGAAACCCTAAATTTTTGGAACTCTTTTCATCGCCGCTTCTGCCGCCTCTCCCTGTCCTTTCCACGCAAGTCGCAAAAAGCTGATTCCACCAAGCCCTAATCGTGACTACTAAAACCTAATCGTGACTACGCAAACAGTGTTATGCCAGAGCATATTTAACTGCAAACAAAAAAGGAAGTAAAAATAAAAAAGTAAAATGCCCCCTCATCCTTTCTTTGAATTAGTTCATGAAAATATGTTACAGTCGTCCCTCGTTTATTGCTGTTGATGTGTTCCGGACATTACCGCGATAAATGAATTCCCGCAAAGTAGGATTTTTAAATTACAAATCAAATATTTGCCTAGCTAGAGCATATAAAACGGTTTACTACCTGTTTTTAAAACAATTGTTTAAAATGTTTGACAGAAATACAATACAATACAGACATAGGCGCCGATCCTGTGGGTGCTTCGGGGCCCAAGCACCCACGGACAATGCCGAGCACCCACGTGGGATTGATGGCAACTTTCAATCTTTAAAGTAATTTTTGAAAAATCAATCTTGTTGTTGTTAATTTTGTGGCGAGTGTGGTCCGTATTACAAAATAATAAAGCCACAAATCATATGGGACATTAACTTTGCTGAACGTCTTCTTTTTTTTTGAATACACACACACCGAGCACCCACTGGCAGAAATGTAGGTCGGCGCCTATAAATACAGTTAATTTCCCACACCCAATAAATAAATAAATATCAGTCAAATAAATACAGGCAAATATGGATATAAAGCCACAGACAACTGCATTTCCGAATGTCCCCAACATGGTGCAGCAAAACACAAAAGCAAACAAAAGGCTCATCAATCACCCACAATTCAACCACGTCACAGTCGGGGCCACACTGGAGATCAGTCTTCTTTACACATTTTAAGAAAGCACCGCATACTTCTTGACATTTTACAGAACAACCGTTCAATATCAGCCTAATTTTCTCCAATTTAAGGAAATAAAGAATATCCCTGATCCGGCGGGTGTTGTAGGGAGGCGCTCCATCTTCCAGTTAAGCACAATAAGTCTTCTAGCTAACAAAGTAGTGAATGCCAACAGATTATTTTGGGATTTACTGAGAGAAAATGACAGAGGGGTTACCCCGAATAGTCCTGTTTACTACCTTTTAAATAAATATTTTAACATAATGAGAGCCCTCACCTTTACACTGCTTTAATCCAATATAGCTAATGCTGCCTAAGGCTGAGCCAATCAGTGGCCACGATACTGAACAGCGCACTCTATTTGGTTTTGCCTCCTCTAGTGGCCAATACTACTGTAGTATTGATAATTTGTGTTTATTTAGCCATTTTTATGCCTAAAAATGCTGACCCAAATTTTTTTGAATATGCTTTGAAAAAAAAATCTGCGATGTTGGGAAGCTGCAATATTTGGAGCGCAATGTGGTGAGGGACAACTGCACATTATGAGCCTTCTGCTATGAATCCGCAACAAAATCATCCATCCATTTTCTACCGCTTGTCCCTTTCGGGGTCGCGGGGGGCGCTGGAGCCTATGTCAGCTGCATTCGGGCGGAAGGCGAGGTACACCCTGGACAAGTCACCACATCATCACAAATTTAACTGAACAAAACCACACTTTGTGGATGTTAGCGATGGGCATAAAAAAATTAGGGGTGCAATGAAGTGAAAAAAAAGCTTTGATTTATAAACTGTTGCTTCATTTTATTGGTTAATTAGAGTGACTGATAAAAAATAATCAAATCCAGACCAGTGCCCAGAATTTTAAATACGCAAACAAAGTTTCTGAAAAGAAGGGAGGTCATGGTAAGCAGAAAAACATTTTTATTTCTACTATTTCCCCTAAAATATGCATAGAGGCTATATGGTAGAATACAAAACAAACAAAAAATTGATTAATTTTCCTTTTAACTGAAGTCTTTTTCTTTATTTTGTCAGAAGTTGCTGCGCCTCCCCTAAAATCTTCTGGTCGCTCTAAGAGGAAGTTTTGCACTTGAAAAATAAAGCTGGATTCATTGATTTGACTCAAAAAAAGTGTATGGTTTCATACACTTGTGATTTAGGGCTATATAAATAAACATTGATTGATTGATTGATTGATAATGAATCCCATAAAGACCAACATTCAAATACAGTTACATAGTAGGCCTAAGTAGTCATAAAAAAGAAGACAAAAAATCCATACTAGATGCACAAAAAAATAATAATTTAAACAGGCTATGCATAGCTGCAATTCTTGTGTGTTGATTAGCTGGAAGGCTGGGAAAGGGTGGACGTAAGCGGAGAATGTGGACAACAATTGGTTCCCACGCGTGTTGAGTGGTAGGAATGACGGTAGTCGAATTGTAATGACTTTCATTGAAGTCTGATAGACCTTTGATAACGGCTCGAGTCTCATCGTTACAATATTCAATTACCGGTAACTGATTCTTTGGCGTACCACTAGATGGAGCCTCTGCACGGTTTGAGAATCACTGCCATAGGTTAGTGGTCCTCAAACTTTCTTCACCAAGTACCACCTCAGAAAATACTTGGCCACCATCATGACCAACATTAAACTACCGTACCATAGGTATTCGTTAAAAACAAGGCAGAGGTTTTATTTATCAACTGTATTTAATATTTTGGCCACTGTAACATTACACACAGTTTGAACAGTAACAATGTGTTTGAATGTAGTACAACTGCACACCGTACTGAAAAAAATACATTACAAAGTTGAATTAAGTGATTTTTTTTGGCGTACCACTCGATGGAGCTCGAGTATCACTACCGCAGTTTGAGAATCACTGCCATAGATTGATTGTTGTTAGTAATAAAAAGCACATGAGACAAGTAAGAGAAATTAGCGGATAGTTTTTCTTGGATGTATGAACCTACCTTAATGATTGATGCCCTACTTTTTTCCAACAAACGTGCTGAGAAATGATGATGAGCGTCCCACCCATCCTTGCTGCCCAACCGACCGTGACACTGTAACATGCACGGAAGTCAGTGTTTATGGCGAGAGATTATGCTCGGGGATTCTCTGTCTCCCAGATTCCCCTATCCCATGAGCCTTGGGAGCTGCGATCCCCTTGGAATGCCGCCACAGCCGTGCTTGTTATACCACTGCGGTCGGCCCTGGAATTACCAAGGGGGACCGGCCTCACCTCACCAAGGAAATAGCGAGGGAGGCCTGGAATCTTGGCTGAAAGCTATAATTAAAATTGTCCACAGAATGCTGATGCGGTGGAAGAAACCAAATGACTTTTCAGCATGCCTTATTCCAGAATTAAGCCGAGCTGCACTATGGGAAGAAAAAAAAAGTATCAATTTGGGGAAGTTTTTTGTTTCCATGTCCTGGCAGTGGATGGAACCCACACACATGAAACAATACCAAACACAACAACGCTCACGCCGCTTCTTTCTTTTTGACATTCGGCCTAGTCATGCAAAGGGGCTCGTTTTCCAGCAGAGACAATGCAAGAGGTAACAACAATAAGCCAAGAGCAGCAAGCCATATGCTGAGCAGACACAGCAGCTCTGTCCGGCCCAGCGTAAACACAAACCACAAGGAGAAGAAGAGATGCTCCATTGTTATAAATAATAAATAAATTGTTCTCAGATAGAGGACAGCC
>NC_084737.1:23208656-23366156 GCF_033978785.1 Entelurus aequoreus
TGTAAAATACAAAAGTAAACTCTCAAATTTTTAAATCATGTCACACTTTGAACTGGACACCAAATCTGTTATCTGTTTCTTTTGTCAGTTAGTGGGAAGCCTGGCATTGCATGCTGTTAACTAGTGTGTTGTACTCTGGTGTGTAACTTGACACTGCAACTCTGAGTGAGTCTTGCAGATGTGCATCAGTGAGGCGTGTTCTGTGTTTGTTCTTGATGAAGTTCATGTCAGAAAAGGCTGATTCACAAAGATAAGATTTTTCCTCATTGTTTGCGGAACCTTCTTAATCTTTTGGACATATTTTCACAGCAATCTGGCCTTAAGCTCAATTATGATAAATGTAAAATGTGAAGGATCGGAAATCTAAAGGGAACGTCCTTTCGAATGGAATGCAAAGTGCCTGTTTTGTGGACAGATGGACCAGTTAACATACTTGGTGTTGTTGTCCCAGAAAATCTGGAAGATCTAGGCTCAGTAAATTATGATAATCGACTAAGAAAGCTGGACAAAATTATGCAATTATGGAAAGGGAAATCCCTAACCTTGTATGGTAAAATGTCTATTGCCAACTCGTTAATTATTCCTCAATTTATTTATTTGTTTTTGTCATTACCAGCTCCATCACAAAACTTTTTTAAGATTTATGAGCGGAGGGTCTCCGATTTTGTCTGGAACGGCAAACCAGAAAAGATTAAAAGAAAGGTTTTGTACAAAGAGTATGAATATGGGGGCCTGAAACTTGTCAACCTTGAAGCTATGTGTCTGTCTTTAAAAGCATCAATTGTTCCAAAGATGTATTTAAACATTGAGTGGTACACAAATGTCCTGTTGGACAAAAAACATGTACTATATCAAAATAAATTGTATCCTTTTTTACAAGTGATCTCCTCCCAGAGAGTCTGCTGGGAAACATGGCGGGGTTCATAAAGGAAACAATCCACTCATAGTGGTGTTTTCAATTTTATGTGCCAGAAAAAAGAGACGATATTTTGCAGCAGTTAATATGGATGAACTCTAATATTGTAATAGATGGAAAGCCTTTCTTTTGGAAAAATATGTTTGAAAGAGGAATCATTTTTGTCAATGATATTATCAATGAGAATGGTAAAATTATGAAGTATGATGAATTTAGAACTATGTATGGTGATGCTTGCTCAAGCTTTTCATTTTATCAACTAACTGGAGTAATTGGGAAAAGATGGAAACAAATAATTAATTATGGAACTACTAAATTATTACATTGTAAACCTCTAATAAGAAATTCTAGTTGGCAAAAAGGAACTAAAATAAATAGAAAAATATATAATTTTTATTTAATAAAGAAATCTTTGAAGGCTGCCTCATACAACACAAATGTAAAATGGGAGGACTTTTTTGACTGCCCGTTGCCATGGGATGCCATATTCAAACTAATCTATAAAACCACTATCGATGTGCAAAATCGTTATTTTCAAATTAAAATTATTTATAACTTTTTACCCACAGGGAAAATGTTAAAATTATGGAATATGACAGAGTCAGATGATTGCCGATTTTGTTGTCAGGAGCCTGAATCCACCCTGCATTTGTTTTGGTATTGTCATATTGTGTCTTTGTTTTGGGTGGAAGTTGAAAAAATGTGTTTAAGGATTGGTTTGTTTATGAAGCTTAATGTGGTTTCTGTTATTTTAGGAGAGTTCATTGACAATCATGATTTAGTCAATTTAATTATAGTACTCTGTAAAAAGGTTTATTTTTAAGGCCAAAAACAGATATTCACTTAGTATTACTTTCTTTAAAACATTTATTCAGTATTTTCTAACTTTAGAAAGTTACATGGTTGAAAACGATAATGATGCCAAAAAACATTAAAAAAAAGATGATAAGTCCTCAAAGGCTTATTTTGAAAGTATAATTATGTTTATAGATTACATGATATCTGTTGTTGTGTTTCCTAATTTGAGTGACCTGGACATAATCTGGACTGTAAATAAATGCTTATTTTGAAAATGTAATTTTGTTTATAAATTATATGCAATCTGTTGTGTTCCCTAATTTTTTTCTGTGTACATGAATGAAGGTGTGTGTTGCTGAGTCCGACTTGGACATTATCTGGACTTGGCCTGGTTTAAAAAAAACCTTTAAACAAATCTAATTTCATTGACAACCTGGTCTGTTGAAGATAAGGCCCTTTTTTAAAAAATAAAATAAAATAAGATGAATAAATAAAAAACATTTTCTTGGATAAAAAAGAAAGTAAAACAATATAAAAATAATTACATAAAAAATAGTAATTAATGAAAATTTTAGTGGACCAGCAGCCTATACAATCATGTGTGCTTCAGGGACTGTGTCCCTTGCAGATGTGTTGTCTATGTTGTGGGAACCAGAATATTGGTAGTTTTTATTTTTTAGAACAGGCCCGCGGGCGACTCATCTGGTCCTCACGGGCGACCTGGTGCCCGCGGGCACCGCGTTGGTGACCCCTGCAGTAATGTATGTACAGTATAGAAAAGGTACAAATATATACATATTTACACACAAAAAGTTACCTTAGACACTATTTATACTGTTTTAAAAACAGAGGCAGGTAATTGGGCAAAGATAAACTAAAATGGGCTAGTAAGTGACTTTAAAAGGTGATTGTATGCCTTATTATTCTCAGTCACTGCCCAAAAGCTTACTTTTCTGTCTGTAACCAGAATACTCGTAACACTCACTATTCTCTCACATAAATATACACATAACTTGTTCAATTACTTTGGATGTCTTTTTCACAACATACTCAAATATACTGTAGTAGGCAGCTATTTGATTTATAACTTTCAGAGAAAATGGATTAAAATCATGTAATAGGCTTTCAATATACATTTTGATACAAATCATACCACTTTTGTTGCCACTGTGCAGACGCCAGTGTGGGCAAAATACCTCATCTGAGAAAGCAATAGCGTTTGTTCATTGGATGACTTTGGAGCAATACTAACAAATAAGTTATCGATAAATCGATAAACACAACAGTTTTTACCTTTCAATTTTCGAGGAATCACACTGGAAGAAGCGCGCTGAGGGGCGGGACAAAAAGTTTGCTTGCACGCTGTGATTGGGCCGCCAAAATCTGGAGCTGGACATTTAGCCAGTGACGTGCGGTGAGGTTCATGGCTGGTGAGGCACTGAATTCATCACAGTCAGATTTACAAACATATGAACCCTAAAGAGTATCTTATTCACCATTTGATTGGCAGCAGTTAACGGGTTATGTTTAAAAGCTCATACCAGCATTCTTCCCTGCTTGGCACTCAGCATCAAGGGTTGGAATTGGGGGTTAAATCACCAAAAATTATTCCTGGGCGCGGCGCCGCTGCTGCCCACTGCTCCCCTCACCTCCCAGGGGGTGATCAAGGGATGGGTCAAATGTAGAGGACAAATTTAACCACACCTAGTGTGTGTGTGACAATAATTGGTACTTTAACTTAACTTTAACTTTACACATACAAACTGTAGCACACAAAAAAGCACATTTAATAAAAAAAACTTTATTATGGTCTTACCTTTACTTATAAATGAAGTCCATGCGCCGCTGTTGTGCTGGATTAATGCAACCCCACCGTAGAATGCACCCCCTGACGGGAGTGTTTTATCAACTAAAGCCCACACTTAAACTTTCCACGTGCAAGATTTAATCTATTTAAAAAAGTTATTTAATAAGAAGCCAAAAAGTGCAAAAACAATAATGTTCGTGTTGGAGAAGTTGTGAATGAATGAAATATGAAATCCGTGCTGCAGTCTGCAGGTGTACCTAATGGTGTGGCCCTGCAGTCATTCACAACTCCTCCAACACGAACATTATTGTTTTTGCACTTTTTGGCTTCTTATTAAATTACTTTTTTAAATAGATTCAATCTTGCACGTGGAAAGTTTAAGTGTGGGCTTTAGTTGATATAACACTCCCGTCAGGTGGTGCATTCTACGGCGGGGGTGCATTAACCGGCACAAGGAGGCGGGATTACTGCGAGCCTCAGCCAGTGCGTCTTCGCAGCAGTTTTATGATTGCTCAGCACAAGAAATACTTACACACATACAGTTGTTGACAAAATACACTGTACATTATATACCTCAGCTAACTAAACTATTGAAATTTATAATATAATTCATATAGCAATATTTTCTCACTGCACAGCAGGACAGCAGTTAGCCGACTCCGCAATTCATGTTGAGGCACAACTGAGTGACGTGCCTCAACTGGCTGCTGATCACAGCAAGTTTCTTCTCAGTATTTGAACGGCAAATGTGAAAATTCAGCAATTTTGAATAAAAATAATCTAAAACTGGTGAAGTTAAATGGAAAATAACTGTATAGTATAATCACTGGATACATGTAACAATTTAATAATTTTTTTTTCTTTTTACATTTTTTTTCTTTCCATGATGGCACGTGAGGCCCCGCCTCACCTGCCTCCAGTGACTGCACGTCACTGCATTTAGGATAGGCGTTTGGAAAAGTAGACCCAGTTGCGTTATTGGCCACAGAGAGATTGGCTCGGTCTGGTGTGCGTAGGAGCGGGACAAAAACTCATATTCGCGCTGTGATTGGGCAGCCAAAAGATGGAGCTGACATCACCAGTGTGACATCGCAAATGGGACAAATTTCATACAGCTCCTTTGGAGGAAGTATGAAGAAAGGCAAGGTAGTTTCATAAATATCTACACAATGCCTTTACAATTTGATTTCCAATTTTCTGGACTTACGCAGATCCCAAATACACAAAAGAACTTTTCTTACAGAAGGTAAGAAAAGTAGTTTTTTGCACAATGGGCCGCAGTCCCGATATAGCGTTGTCTCTGGCAGCTTCTCTGTTAGATTCCAGTACTGCACGTTACTGCCGAAATTGTTTTCCGCCCTCAAAAGTAACATTCAGGTTCGGGGAGTTTGTTTTTCTCCTGGAGCGTGAGCCCAGGTAGACCCTCCGCCCCCACCTCCCTCAATGCCGCCCCTGTTCTGCAGGCGTGCAAGAGTGTAGTTGCACACTCTTGGAGTCAACATGTGCATAGTAATGTACATAGTGTCATGTTCATAGTGTATACTGCAGTGGTTCTTAACCTTGTTGGAGGTACCGAACCCCACCAGTTTCATATGCGCATTCACTGAACCCTTCTTTAGTGAAAAATAAAATGTGATTTTTTTTTTTTCAAATTCAAGACAAAGTTATATGTTTTTTTTACTGGTGCACAAAATGAACCGTGCATGAACATCACCTTGTTCAAAGAACAACACTAATATAGTGCATGAACTCACAACAAATTACACGCCTGCAAATCAGTGGGACTTCTGCTGTTGCCTTTGAGAGACCAGTTCAGAGATATGCGCCTTGGCAAGTGCCACTCTTATGTCATTTCCACAGCAAAGTCTGTTGTTTTTCTTCGTTTTTATGTCCAGCATCCTCGAAAAGGATTGCCTCGCAAAGATATGTTGTAACAAATGGTATAACAAATTCCGGGGCTTTCTGAGCAATAACTGGATACTTTTCCATTTGTCGACACCAAAACGTTCAATCAATCAATCAATCAATGTTTATTTATATAGCCCTAAATCACAAGTGTCTCAAAGGGCTGCACAAGCCACAACGACATCCTCGGTACAGAGCCCACATACGGGCAAGGAAAAACTCACTCCAGTGGGACGTCGGTGTGAATGACTATGAGAAACCTTGGAGAGGACCGCATATGTGGGTAACCCCCACCCCCTCTAGGGGAGACCGAAAGCAATGGATGTCGAGTGGGTCTGACATAATATTGTGAAAGTCCAGTCCACAGTGGATCCAACACATCAGCGAGAGTCCAGTCCATAGTGGGGCCAGCAGGAAACCGTCCCGAGCGGAGACGGGTCAGTAGCGCAGAGATGTCGCCAACCGATGCACAGGCTAGCGGTCGACCCGGGGTCCCGACTCTGGACAGTCAGCACTTCATCCATGGCCACCGGACCTGTGTAACTCCCCTTCCAGAGGGAGAGGGGAGCAGAGGAGAGAAGAAAAGAAACGGCAGATGAACTGGTCTAAAAAGGGGGTCTATTTAAAGGCTAGAGTATACAAATGAGCCTTAAGATGGGACTTAAATGCTTCTACTGAGGTAGCATCTCTAACTGTTACCGGGAGGGCATTCCAGAGTACTGGAGCCCGAATAGAAAACGCTTTATAGCCCGCAGACTTTTTTTTGGCTCTGGGAATCACTAATAAGCCGGAGTTCTTTGAACGCAGATTTCTTGTCGGGACATACACTACCGTTCAAAAGTTTGGGGTCACATTGAAATGTCCTTATTTTTGAAGGAAAAGCACTGTACTTTTCAATGAAGATATCTTTAAACTAGTCTTAACTTTAAAGAAATGCACTCTATACATTGCTAATGTGGTAAATGACTATTCTAGCTGCAAATGTCTGTTTTTTGGTGCAATATCTACATAGGTGTATAGAGGGCCATTTCCAGCAACTATCACTCCAGTGTTCTAATGGTACAATGTGTTTGCTCATTGGCTCAGAAGGCTAATTGATGATTAGAAAACCCTTGTGCAATCATGTTCACACATCTGAAAACAGTTTAGCTCGTTACAGAAGCTACAAAACTGACCTTCCTTTGAGCAGATTGAGTTTCTGGAGCATCACATTTGTGGGGTCAATTAAACGCTCAAAATGGCCAGAAAAAGAGAACTTTCATCTGAAACTCGACAGTCTATTCTTGTTCTTAGAAATGAAGGCTATTCCACAAAATTGTTTGGGTGACCCCAAACTTTTGAACGGTAGTGTATGGTACAATACAATCGGCGAGATAGGCTGGAGCTAAACCATGTAGTATTTTATACGTAAGTAGTAAAACCTTAAAGTCGCATCTTAAGTGCACAGGAAGCCAGTGCAGGTGAACCAGTATAGGCGTAATATGATCAAACTTTCTTGTTTTTGTCAAAAGTCTGGCAGCCGCATTTTGTACCAACTGTAATCTTTTAATGCTAGACATAGGGAGACCCGAAAATAATACGTTACAGTAATCGAGACGAGACGTAACGAACGCATGAATAATGATCTCAGCGTCGCTAGTGGACAAGATGGAACGAATTTTAGCGATATTACGGAGATGAAAGAAGGCCGTTTTAGTAACACTCTTAATGTGTGACTCAAACGAGAGAGTTGGGTCGAAGATAATACCCAGATTCTTTACCGAGTTGCCTTGTGTAATTGTTTGGTTGTCAAATGTTAAGGTGGTATTATTAAATAGATGTCGGTGTCTAGCAGGACCGATAATCAGCATTTCCGTTTTCTTAGCGTTGAGTTGCAAAAAGTTAGCGGACATCCATTGTTTGATTTCATTAAGACACGCCTCCAGCTGACGACAATCCGGCGTGTTGGTCAGCTTTAGGGGCATGTATAGTTAGGTGTCATCAGCATAACAGTGAAAGCTAACACCGTATATGCGTATGATGTCACCTAGCGGCAGCATGTAAATACTACAGAGTGCAGGGCCAAGAACCGAACCCTGGGGAACTCCGCACGTTACCTTGACATAGTCCGAGGTCACATTGTTATGGGAGACACACTGCATCCTGTCAGTAAGATAAGAGTTAAACCACAACAAGGCTAAGTCTGACATACCAACACGTGTTTTGATACGCTCTAATAAAATATTATGACCGACGGTATCGAAAGTGGCGCTAAGATCAAGTAGCAGCAACACAGATGACGCATCAGAATCCATCGTTAGCAACATATCATTAGTCATTTTTGCGAGGGCTGTCTCCGTAGAGGGATTTGCCCTGAAACCGGATTGAAAAGGTTCACAGAGATTGTTAGTCACTAAGTGTTCATTTAGCTGCTGTGCAACAATTTTTTCGAGAATTTTCGAAATAAACGGAAGGTGGGAGACCGGTCGGTAGTTTACCATGAGGTCAGGATCGAGGTTAGGTCTTTTGAGCAGAGGATGAATAACCGCTTTTTTGAATGCTAGGGGAACCGTGCCGGAGGAAAGTGATACGTTTATAATATTTAAGTTGAGAGCTTTGTTGTTCTGAAGAGTTGCTGTTGAACCTGGCTCTGCTGAATTTCAATGATTTCGTTGGGGATATTCATCATTGACATTTGCTGTCTCACCCATGCCGGATATGACTCTCTTGTAGGGAAATATCAGTTGATTCCAGACACATCTCATCGCTCACATGTGCTCCACTGGATGCTCAAGGAGTTTTTGCATTTGCTCAAGCATATGGAAAATTAGAGGGAACATTGTTTGGGGGTATCCATAATATGCCGAGAGGGAGACGTTTTTATTTACAAGATGAGTCGGGTATGTCTTGATGGTGGAGGCTCCGCCGAACCCCTGAGGCCGACTCACCGAACCCCTAGGGTTCGATCGAACCCAGGTTAAGAACCACTGGTATACTGTTAACACGGACCACTTGTACAGGAAAGGACAGAGCAGGCTGTACTTCCTGAGGAGGCTGTGTTCCTTCAACATCTGTAAAAAACTCTTGTGGATGTACACTACCAGTCTGTGGTTGCCATTGTTCTGTACTACATCGTAGTGTGCTGGGGGGGGCAGTATATCTAAGGACAGCTCCAGACTGGAGAAACTGATCAGGCGGGCCGGTTCTACGATCGGAATAAAACTGGACCCACTGGTGACGGTGGCTGAGAAGAGGACTGTGGAAAAACTAGTGAGCATCCTGGATGATGCCTGTCAGCCTGTGCATACCGTTATCAGTAGCCAGAGGAGCCTGTTCAGTGCTAGACTGCTTCATCCCAAGTGCAGGACTAATAGACTAAAAAATTCCTTTGTCCCACACGCCATTAGACTGTACAACTCCTCTCTAGGGGGGAAGGGGGTACTAGGATGACAGGGGATGCAAAACAATAAAAGTGCAATACTTTTTCATAACATGGTCACTACTGCCTAGTTTCTCTTGTTATATTCTTATTTTACTGTTATATTTGTATTCTCATTGTTGCTTTTTATTTTTATTCTTATTGTAATATTTTTCTGTTTTGTTTCCATTTATACCCCCATTATTTACTTTTTACTAAAAAGTTAAATTCGATACCAATTCTGTACACTGCTGTTGGAATTGTAATTTTCCTGAGGGAACTCTCCTGAAGGAATCAATAAAGTACTATCTATCTATCTATCTATCTATCTATCTATCTATCTATCTATCTATCTATCTATCTATCTATCTATCTATCTATCTATCTATCTATCTATCTATCTATCTATCTATCTATCTATCTATCTATCTATCTATCTATCTATCTATCTATCTATCTATCTATCTATCTATCTATACCCCCCATTTTTTGTATATATTGTTTTATGTCACCTGATATGTGTACTGTGTATATGTACATACTTTAAAAACAATTTTTAACATAATTTTTTATATACATTTTACAGGTTATATATATTTTATTATTGAATGTATCAAATGTGATGAATATTAAATGGACCACAATGAAAACAAGCCTTTTGGCTTTTTGTGCCATCCGTTTGCCTTTTTAAAGCATTACACGGATTGAATTCTGTGAGATGTCAATAAACTTCTCAATCAATCAATAGTGCTGCTAAAGAAATGGAAGTTGGGATCCAAAGCCATGAATATACACCGTTGGAGTGTTTGGAGGAAGTAATGATGTGTGCAATGAAGTGTCAGTACTGACATCCTCCTTGTTTGTCTGTTTGTGCTTTCTCTCCATGTTCCCATCCAGTTTGGGAGAACAGAGGTGATAGACAACACGCTAAACCCCGACTTTGTCAGGAAGTACATCCTGGACTACTTCTTTGAGGAGAAACAGAACCTGCGCTTTGACGTGTGAGTTTTCCCCGCTTTGATCAGGTCCTCTGAGGACACACCAAGGTGTTCGTGTTCCACATATATGCCAGTGCTCCAAATCTTCCCTTTTTTTATAAACCACAAGCTCAAACTCACCCCTCCACCCCTCCACTCCTTCATCTCCTCATTCCCCGCTTCCTCTAACCTGACTTATTTTCCCGTCTTCTGGCTTCCCACCCTCGTCTCCGGATCGTCTCTCTCCTGAGGAATTATTCATTGGCACTGTGTCTCTATAGATGGGTGTAAGGGTGATACATATTTCATACCAAGTTTTATCTTTAATCTCCCAGCTGCTAGAGCAAACCATGTCTTCTAAAATTCGCCTTGACACGCGTGCTCTGCTTTTCCACACACATCTCCCTTTTTGTCCCAGTGAGCGGGTCAGAAAGGTGCAGTTTCATTTTGAGATCTCCGAGAATCAAATCAGGGCCGTTGGTGCACTTCACCTTCCTACAGAAACTCGAAGAGATGTGTTTCGAAAAGTCCTTTCTTTTGCTTCACCTCATGCATGAAGTGGACTGTCTGGTCTCCTGGGTGTTTTATTCTCTTATAGAATTCATTTGCATGCTATCTGTGGATTTGGACAGCAGGGAGTCTATCCCTTCACAATTACAGCGACTCATTTACATCTCTTTTATCACGGAGGAGCGAGCCAAGGCCTTCTGGAGTTTAATTACTTTTACATTAACTTTGACTGGCAGATGCGTGAAACTTCAACTTCTCTAGTTTATTGTCAACAATGGTTGTTATTTGTATAATAAAAACACCTGACGTGGAACGCTTCCATGGTCGCACAAAACTTTGGGATTCCGACCACTGTCTTCCTTTACGTCATGTGAGACTTTAGCATCAGCGGGTGTCAAAAGATGAACTGTTTGTTTTGCTTTTTCTTTGGCGTTTGCTTCTTTGCAACATGTATTCCGGCATCATTATAGGATGTTAAGAAATATACACCACTGTCCCACATTTTTAAAGGAAAAGTGCACTTTTTCCAGGTTTTTTTCCATCATTCACAATCCTTATGTGAGACAAGAACACAAATCTTTCCCTTTTCTATGCGTTCTAAATAGTGAAAACTGCGAGCGCTAATTGACTAACCCAGTGTTTTTCAACCACTGTGCCGCGGCACACTAGTGTGCTGTGAGATACAGTCTGGTGTGATGGGGGATTACGTCATTTCACCTAATTGGGTAAAAAATATATTTTGCAAACCAGTAATTATAATCCGCAAATGTGCCGTTGTTGAGTGTCTGTGCTGTCTAGAGCTTGGCAGAGTAACCGTATTATACTCTTCCATATCAGTAGGTGGCAAACGGTAGCTAATGGTTTTGTCGTGATCACAATATGCAGACGAGAGCTGGAGGCAGCATGCAGATCAAAAGGTATCTAACGTTTAAACCAGGGGTCTCAAACTCAATTTACCTGGGGGCCACTGGATGCAGAAACTGGGTGAGGCTGGGCTGCAAGAAAAGATTTCTTAAAAAAATCTAACATGCACTTTTTAATGAATTCACCTTCTTTGAATGGCTATCCCGCCCTAGCAACATACTTGCCAACCCTCTCGATTTTTCCGGGAGATTCCCAAATTTCAGTGCCCCTCCCGACAATCTCCTGGGGCAACCATTCTCCCGGATTTGTCCCGATTTTCACCCGGACAACAATATTAAGGGTGTGCCGTGATAGCACTGCCTTTAACGTCTTCTACAACCTGTCGTCGCGTCCGCTTATTCACCATACAAACAGCGTGCCGGCCCAGTCACATGTTGCATGCGGCTTCTACAGACACACGTAAGTGACTGCAAGACATACTTGATCAACAGCCATACAGGTCACACTGAGGGTAGCCGTATAAACAACTTTAACACTGTTACAAATATGCGCCACACTGTGAACCCACACCAAACAAGAATGACAAACACATTTCGGGAGAACATCCGCACCGTAACACAACATAAACACAACAGAACAAATACCCAGAACACCTTGCAGCCCTAACTCTTCCGGACTACAATATACACCCCCGCTACCACCAAACACCGCCCCCCCAACCCCGCCCACCTCAACCGACGCACAGAGTGGTCGGAGGGAGGGTTTGGTGGTAGCGGGGGTGTATATTGTAGCCCGGAAGAGTTAGGGCTGCATGGGATTCTGGGTATTTGTTCTGTTGTGTTTATGTTGTGTTACGGTGCGGATGTTCTCCCGAAATGTGTTTGTCATTCTTGTTTGGTGTGGGTTCACAGTGTGGCGCATATTTGTAACGGTGTTAAAGTTGTTTATACGGTCACCCTCAGTGTGACCTGTGTGGCTGTTAATCAAGTATGTCTTGCAGTCACTTACGTGTGTGTAATACAACATGTGACTGGGCCGGCACGCTGTTTGTACAGGTTGTAGAGGGCGCTAAAGGCAGTGCCATCACGGCACTTCCTTAATATTGTTGTTTGGGTGAAAGTCGGCAGACATTCGAGAGAATGGTTGCCCTGAAATTCGGGAGTCTCCCGGAAAAATCGGGAGGGTTGGCAAGTATGACGCTGTCAAGCGCCATTCATATAAAACTTGCGGGCCGCACTAACATTAGATTTTCATATTAAGGTGCGGGTCGCAAAATAACGTCTCACGGGCCGCAATTGGCCCGCGGGCCGCGTGTCTGAGACCCCTGGTTTAAGTAAAAAATTAACAGAAGGCGAGTGCCGCTAAGAAAAGGCATTGAAGCTTAGGGATGGCTTTGCAGAATGAAACTAAAACTGAACTGGCTACAAAGTAAACAAAAACAGAATGCTGGACAACAGCAAAGACTTACAGCGTGTGGAGCAGAGAAGGCGTCCACAAAGTACATCCGTACATGACATGACAATCAGCAATGTCCCCACAAAGAAGGATAGCAACAACTTAAATATTCTTGATTGCTAAAACACAGCAGGGGTGGAGAATAGCGCTCAGGGAAGAAATGAAACTGCTACAGGAAAATACCAATAAAACAGGAAAAGCTACCAAAAGACAAGAACTAAAACACTACACACAGGAAAAGACCAAAAACCTCAAAATAAGTCACGGCGTGATGTGACAGGTCGTGACAGTACACCTACTTTGAGACAAGAGCTATATTGATGCCTGCTTGGTTATGATTTAAATTAATATCCAACAATTGCGAGAACAACTTTTTACCGTCAATATCGGCTGCTGAGTTTAATTTTTTATGTTTTCTGCTGGTGGTGTGCCTATGCATTTTTTCAATGAAAAAAATGTGCCTTGGCTCAAAAAAGGTTGAAAAACACTGGACTAACAATTCAGGTAATGGGAATTGGTCTATTCCGCCTATAAAGCTCTCTAAAAAACTCCCCAAACCTCCAACAATCAATACATGTCCATGCGCTAAATTAGTCTGATTCCTCAAATAGTTGACCTCTAAATAAGCCTCCTACAGCCCATGGAAACACCTTCATCCAGGGGTGTCAAACTCGTTTTAGCTCATGGGCCACATGGAGGAAAATCTGTGCCTACGCGGGCCACACTATTAAAATCATGGCATTAAAACTAAAAAATAAAGACAACTTCAGAGTGTTTTCGTTGTCTTACTTTGGCCAAAAATAGAACAAACACATTCTGAAAATATTACAATAATAATATAGAATATAGGTCCCTGGGACCCCATTTTGAAGATTCCTAGCGCCAACACTGATGGAGTATTGGTGCATGCAAAACAGCAGGAGGCGGCTGTGGCCTGCGGTCCGGTTCTAATACTAATCAAATATCAAATAGATAATTAATTCGCGGGCTGCATCTGGTACGCGAGCCATGACTTTGACACCCCTGTCTTAATCTAACCGTGTTCGGTTTTTTAAAAAGTAGGACTAAAACACCTTGATTATGCGATTGAAAACCAGATCCCTCCAGTAGGCGTGTGCCGCCGCAGGGACCCTTCGTATCGGGCATGCGCCAGTATCAACGCGCGGAATATAAATAAAAACAAAAGACAACAATTGGATATATAGAGGAGACTGTTTATTTGCTTCACAAATTAAAAAAACGTAACATTTTGAAGTGCATCAATGGGAGAAAAAACCGAAAGCAACTCTGAGAACTTCTTGGTCGTAGTGTCGTGTCCGTAACGCAATCCAAGATCACTTCTTGATGGAGTCTGCTATTTAACATCTGCATAGCCATTAGAGACGTAATATTTGTCATCTGTGCCAATATTACAGCGGACACAAGAACTGGGCTTGAGTGTTGAATATATCTGGTTTTGGTGTGACGTCATAGGTCAACCGGAAAAGCAATGCATTTATCCCGGCTAAAAGTAAATACGTGCCGCCAGTGTATGGGGTGGGACTCACATGGTGTTTGACCAAGAGTCGCATTAGAGAGAGTGCATGGACTCTGGGACTTCACATGTTAGTTACCGTGAATTGATTAACGTGGACCCCGACTTAAACAAGTTGAAAAACTTATTCGGGTGTTACCATTTAGTAGTCAATTGTACAGAATATGTACTGTACTGTGTAAACCAGGGGTCACCAACCTTTTTGAAACCAAGAGCTATTTCTTGGGTACTGATTAATGCGAAGGGCTACCAGTTTGATACACACTTAAATAAATTGCCAGAAATAGCCAATTTGCTCAATTTACCTTTAACTCTGTTATTATTAATAATTAATGATATTTACACTTAATTGAACGGTTTAAAAGAGGAGAAAACACTAAAAAAAATATAATTACATTTTGAAACATAGTTTATCTTCAATTTCGACTCTTTAAAATTCAAAATTCAACCGAAAAAAAGAAGAGAAAAACATAAAAAAAAGAATTTATGGAACATCATTAGTAATTTTTCCTGATTAAGATTAATTTTTAGAATTTTGATGACATGTTTTAAATAGGTTAAAATCCAATCTGCACTTTGTTAGAATATATAACAAATTGGACCAAGCTATATTTCTAACAAAGACAAATCATTATTTCTTCTAGATTTTCCAGAACAAAAATTTTAAAAGAAACTCAAAAGACTTTGAAATAAGATTTAAATTTGATTCTACAGATTTTCTAGATTTGCCAGAATAATTTTTTTGAATTTTAATCATAATAAGTTTGAAGAAATATTTCACAAATATTCTTCGTCGAAAAAACAGAAGCTAAAATGAAGAATTAAATTTAAATGTATGTATTATTCTTAACAATAAAAAATAAAAAAATTACTTGAACATTTATTTAAATTGTCAGGAAAGAAGAGGAAGGAATTTAAAAGGTAAAAAGGTATATGTGTTTAAAAATCCTAAAATAATTTCTAAGGTTGTATTTTTTCTCTAAAATTGTCTTTCTGAAAGTTATAAGAAGCAAAGTAAAAAAAAAAAAAGAATTTATTTAAACAAGTGAAGACCAAGTCTTTAAAATATTTTCTTGGATTTTCAAATTCTATTTGAGTTTTGTCTCTCTTAGAATTAAAAATGTCGGGCAAAGCGAGACCAGCTTGGTAGTAAATAAATAAAATTTAAAAAATAGAGGCAGCTCACTGGTAAATGCCTCTATTTGAGCTATTTTTAGAACAGGCCGGCGGGCTACTCATCTGGTCCTTACGGGCTACCTGGTGCCCGCGGGCACCGCGTTGGTGACCCCTGGTGTAAACTGTACTGTTTCATATAATGTATTCTCTTCCTTTGCAATCTACTAATAAAAGTTTCAATCAATCAATGAAAGTAGGAAAATACAGAAACCCGAACTATTTGAGTAATCAGACTAATTTAGTGCATGGAAATGTAGTGACTGCGTTATTTACAAGTAGTAACAGGCACATTTATGATAACTTGTAGTATTTACATTATCATGGTAATTTATTATCGGAACCTATTTCCTGGGTGCATTGATTTCACAGAGCGCGTAGCAACGAACGTTACTTCCGTCAACAGCAACAACAGCATAGAAAGCACGTTTTGTGTTTGCAACCACTAATCATGTCAGACTTTGAGAGTCTTGGAGCGTTATCATGTAGCACTAGTGCCAATGGTTTCATGGACAACATAAAAACCTAACAAAACAGTGAATTACAATTTCCGTTCTCACTGGGTTGCCGACTGATGGGACGGTTGTACTTTTCAGCAAGAGACTTGTGCTCTCCTTGAGCCAGTGAATTGAAAATAGCCCCAAGGTAAAAAAATGCTGAGAGCAAATGAGTATCTCTTGCTGAGGTCTTCCAAGCGATGATGTTGGTCCGAATTTTATGCAAAGTGTGTGGAATTTCCAACTTGATCAACTTCTCGGCTTGGTGCTACAACCTTCTACTGTACAGGGGAGAGGCATAATTTACGATATAAACTAGCGGTAACTTTTCAAACTCAAAAATTATACAGCAGCAACAAGAGCAGCTAAAGTTAGCATTGCCTCTCGATAGTGGCCAGAAGAGCACTGTGACTGAGGCGCTGGGAGCAAGGCAGTAGTTCCTCGGCATTAGTTCTTACAATAACAATGTCGCTACACCTTGGTTGGTATTTACGACATGTAAATGGAGCATTGTTGGTGATTTTTAGATGCTTTTTAGAGCACTTCATAGGCGAAAAATGTGAACTCCCAGTACCCAAATTGTTAGCCGACTCTTGCTAGCAGTTTTTACTATCTAGAACTCACAAAAAAGGCAAAAGCGCGTGTTATTTTCTCAAATTGTGGATCTTTCAGAAAGAGTATTTTATTGTGTTTGTCAGTAATTAAAGGGGAACTGTAACTTTTTATTTTTTATTTTGCGCATCATTCAAAATCCCCATGTAAGACCATAACTCATAGGTCTTTCTTTTTTTATGCATTCTAATTTGTAAAATACGGCAAGTACAAGGTGGCTAACAATGTAGCTCATGGGAGTCATCTTTTGCGCCCTCTGAAAAACATCCAAAAAAACGCTAAAAATACTCCATTTAAATGTCACAACCTGCATATTAACCAAGTTTTTGCGAGACTTTTTCTTATAAGTGAGGAACTATTTTGAGCGGAACCGTGATCACAGAGAGGTAACTCACTTATGCAGCTATTGACATGATGAGCTAGTAAGCTCATACATCGCCTCTGAGTTAGTCAAAGTTATGTTTAAATTATAAATCATGTCTCTCACTTGGATAGTAGAAGATTGTGGCCAAAAACCATGAAGTTGGTCAACATTGACATTCAACTTGACCCAAACATCTTGAAAAAGAGACAAAATGACGCTCATTTGAGCCCATCTTTTTTAAGCCTAGTGAAGATTATGATTAATTATTTAGATAAAACACATTTCACATAGAATGATTCAAATTGTACATGCCAAAACAATGCAAAATACATACTATTAATAAATGAAGGGGATAAATGAACATTTAATATCACTTTTACCTTTATTGAAGAATGACTGCGAAGACTGCGAAGAGGGAGGGAGGAAGGGAAGAGCCACACAGACGTCACATTGTACTACAAGTTCTTTCTTAAATTCAATAGTGTTTCTCACCTTCTTTATCAAAGTGCTGGAACTTGCAACTTTCTCGATACAACGTTCGTCAAAAAGCATGTTGTTTCAACGTTGTGTTTGTCTTGTAGTATATTGGTTGGGAAATGACCACATTTCAAGGGTCAAATCAACGTCAGAACCCAACATAGGTTTAACGTCGTCAAAGAGCATGTCGTTTCAACGTTGTGTTTGAGTTGTTTAACGTCACAACCTAATTCAACAAGAGCTCAACGTTGTTTTAATGTCTTGTGTCTGCTGAGAATGCAGCTGGGATAGGCTCCGGCACCCCCAGCCACCACAAGAGGGACATGCGGTAGAAAATGGATGGAGGATTTTTAAATGATAAATAAATGGGTTATACTTGTATAGCACTTTTCTACCTTCAAGGTACTCAATGCGCTTTGACAGTATTTCCACATTCACTTATTCACACACACATTCACACACTGATGGCGGGAGCTGCCATGCAAGGCGCTAACTAGCAGCCATCAGGAGCAAGGGTGAAGTGTTTTGCCCAAGGACACAACGGACGTGACTAGGATGGTAGAAGGTGGGGATTGAACGCCAGTAACCAGCAACCCTCCGATTGCTGGCACGGCCACTCTACCAACTTCGCCACGCCGTCCCTTATATAATGCTACATAATACATCTGGAAACGGTGTTTTCATTGCAAGATGTCCACAATTGTGTTTTTTTTTAATTTTAGATTAATGGAAAATAGTCTGCTTCAAACTTTTTGTAGGGTATTTTTCTAAAAAAACATGACCAAAATGCTGAAGACTTTATAGTAATCACTGCTCTTGGTGTGATTCCAGGTATGATGTTGACTCTAAAAGTCCTGATCTGGCCAAACATGTGAGTAAAGCCCCTTTACTGTGAACTTGGGAGTTTAAGTGGACGTTGTAGCCCTTAATGTCGCTCATCTTCGTACGCGCATGTCTCTGACTGTTTGATTCTATGAAAATCAAAGCTGATGGCATCCAAGCCCTAAACAGCGTAAACTTGGCTTAATTTCAAAAAGAAGAATTATTTTGATTTTCCTTTCACCTAATTCTTATGGAGGTATACTAAGCAAAGTTACATTTGCATCACACATGATTATCAAAGCATTTCAGCATATTATCTTTTCAATTTTCATTTTGCAGGAATCCATATAAGCTATTCTAAATTCATTGTATTTAGGCAATAAGGAAGTAATCCTTTAATTTACCCTGAAATGCTGGGAATTACAATGCACTTTTTTTTAAAAATTTGCATAGTACCAAACACCTCATTACTTGTGATGCTTGTGCCACTGCGCTGATTTAACTGTTATGTTGTGCTTTTAAAAGCCGCCATGCTGTAAAAACAGAAGGCTGCTCAAAGCCTTTTTGCCTTCGCTGCTCCACTCGCTGTCCTCTTGTGGCTTTCTTTTTCATTTTCCTCACACTTTACCCCCTCTACATTACGCCGAGCTGCTCTTCCACAAATCCACCTTTTGCTCTCCGTATTTTTGGTTTGCACTTGGTTTGATGACGCCGTGACTATTTGAGTGGTGTGCCTTCTGTTCCATGATATGCTCTGTTGTGTCACTGCTGCTGCCCGGTCTCTCTCTCTCTCTCTCTCTCTTCCCTCCTTCTTCACTTCGGAAAAAGGCAAGCGACTTTAACGTACGTGTCTGCCTCAGATGTCCTAACCTGTGACTGCATAATGCTTATAATGATGCTCAACTCCTCACCAACTCCCCTTCTTACTCCCCCGACCCATCTGAACACACCCACCATTTACCCCAACCTGTGCCTCTCTCCATCACACTTATTGTCCCCCTCATGGCAGGACTTCCTGGGGCAGGTCTACTGTACACTTGGGGAGATTGTGGGCTCACCTGCGAGTCGCTTGGAGAAGCCTTTGGGGTGAGTTGCCTCTTTATGTCACCTTTGGTTAATTTCTGTTTACATTGGGCTGCATTTCCATATCAAATATGTACAATCCCACTTCTAAGCAAGCCTTCGTTTGTCTCCTGGTTGTAAAAATAGGCTGCACCTTGACACGGTGCTACAATAGGACGGGGATTCATAAGGCCCCATTCGATTAACTGACACATGACACGTGACAAATTTGGACCGTGCACAATCTACTTTAGCCGCCAGATGGCAGTACAATATTGAATATTTAAAACCTTTTTTTTCTGGCAATTCCAACTTTGACCATAGTTAGGCCATGTCCCCACAAACACAGGTTCTTAAAGGCCTACTGAAACCCACTACTACCGACCACGCAGTCTGATAGTTTATATATCAATGATGAAATCTTAACATTATAACACATGCCAATACGGCCGGGTTAACTTATAAAGTGACATTTTAAATTTGCCGCTAAACTTCCGGTTCGAAACGCCTCTGAGGATGACGTATGCGCGTGACGTAGACCGGCGAACACGGGTATGCCTTCCACATTGAAGCCAATACGAAAAAGCTCTGTTTTCATTTCATAATTCCACAGTATTCTGGACATCTGTGTTCGTGAATCTGTTGCAATCATGTTCATTGCATTATGGAGAAGGAAGCCGAGCAAGCAAAGAAGAAAGTTGTCGGTGCGAAATGGACGTATTTTTCGAACGTAGTCAGCCCCAACAGTACACAGCCGGCGCTTCTTTGTTTACATTCCCGAAAGATGCAGTCAAGATGGAAGAACTCGGATAACAGAGACTCTAACCAGGAGGACTTTTGACTTGGATACACAGACGCCTGTAGAGAACTGGGACAACACAGACTCTTACCAGGATTACTTTGATTTGGATGACAAAGACGCAGACGTGCTACTGTGAGTATGCAGCTTTGGCTTTTTTTTGCGTATGTACGTAACTTTTAAAAAATATATAAGCTTTATGAACCTTGGGTTAGGTGAACGGTCTTTTGGGCTGAGTGATTGTGTGTGTTGATCATGTGTTTGAATTGTGGAGCTAGGAGCTAGCAGAGGAGCTAAAAGCTAGCATAACACGTACCGTACCGTACGTGCGCGTCACGTACGTAACTTTTTAAAAATATATAAGCTTTATGAACCTTGGGTTAGGTGAACGGTCTTTTGGGCTGAGTGATTGTGTGTGTTGATCAGGTGTTTGAATTGTATTGGCGTGTTCTATGGAGCTAGGAGCTAGCAGAGGAGCTAGGAGCTAGCAGAGGAGCTAGGAGCTAGCATAACAAACACGCAGGTGTTTTTATGCATGATTAATTTGTGGCATATTAAATATAAGCCTGGTTGTGTTGTGGCTAATAGAGTATATATATGTCTTGTGTTTATTTACTGTTGTAGTCATTCCCAGCTGAATATCAGGTCACCCCCGGCTCTCACAGCATCTTCCCTATCTGAATAGCTTCAACTCCCCACTAGTCCTTCACTTGCACTTTACTCATCCACAAATCTTTCATCCTCGCTCAAATTAATGGGGAAATTGTCGCTTTCTCGGTCCGAATCTCTCTCACTTCATGCGGCCATCATTGTAAACAATAGGGAACTTTGCGTATATGTTCAACTGACTACGTCACGCTACTTCCGGTAGGTGCAAGCCTTTTTTTTTATCAGATACCAAAAGTTGCAATCTTTATCGTCGTTGTTCTATACTAAATCCTTTCAGCAAAAATATGGCAATATCGCGAAATGATCAAGTATGACACATAGAATAGATCTGCTATCCCCGTTTAAATAAAAACAATTCATTTCAGTAGGCCTTTAATAAGCGAGTAGAAGTCTCTATTGGGTGGGTTCCCCTGGGACCGACAGAATCCTTGTGAGCTCGGGTGCAGGGTTCAACAAGTCTTTTATTTTTTTGTTTACGTTGAGCAATGTTCGGGGCTGTCTCGCTCGCGGCCTCCTGCTCCCTCGTGTGTGTCTGCTTCCTCCTCCTCATGGCCTCGGACGCTGCTGATAAAAGAGACAGGTGATTAGATAACCAGCCCTAGCTGGCAATCCACTCACCAGTCAGCCGGGCTTCGAAGCTGGGCCATACACACTCCCTTCCGCAGGAGGCGCGCCGACCACGCCCTCCCTCCACAAAGCGCATACTTATCTCTCACATGCAGACGCATTCTTTTGTTTTTAAAGATGCAGACTACTTTTGCAAACGCTAGCCAAAGTGTAGAGATCCCAAACTCTCCGCTTAGCGTATGCGTGTACACGGTACAAACGGAGACTTGTGATGACGTCACGGTTGTGCGCTGTCATTTCCAAGCTCAACAACACTGCTTTGCTGGCTTTAAACACACTATAAGGCAGGGGTGGGCAATTAATTTTTACCGGGGGCCGCATGAGCAACCCGAGCACTGCTGGAGGGCCACATCGACAATATTTCAATTAAATTTTGCTCAATATTATTTTTGATATATATCGTAAGATAAATAATAATAATAATTAATAATAATAGTAATACTTCAACATAGTGTATGTAACAGCATTCCATGACTAATATAAATAAATTAACATTAATAATAAATGACAGTAAAATAAGCACACGTATGACTGAGGAGTCATAGTGTAACTTTGTGTGATGTTTGAGTTGTCCGACTTTTTGTGTGGCCATAAACGCACCAGTGGTTTAGTGGTATGCGTGTTGGTGACAGATGACAAGTTGGTTTTGGCCTGGTTTGTACGGCAGAAAATGCCTAGTTTTTCGAGATAGAAGTGTTTTACTTATGTTTTTGGTGTGGTTATGGCCGAATATAAACAGTTTTGCTCAATAAAGTGATCGATATAATTCCTGGCCTCGAAGCATCTCGATAGACGTTACAATAATTGAACGGTGTTCAATTGAACGGTGTTGACGAACACCGTTAGGGCCGCTTGTTGTCACTGTCACTCAAAGTTGCATTGCAAAATTACATAGAATAAATATGTTTATTTTGTTTAGAATTCAGATGGGATTTGATTTGGTGCGCGGCATATATTTGCTGCGCGCAGCAGACGCTTGAGCAGTGCGCAATTGCGCAGGCACGCACCTTAGAGGGAACGTTGCATGGCAGTCCATGTCTTGTTGGAAACACGCCATTCTTCATCAACTTTTCTCTTTTTAGCGTCTCGGGTGTAAACCGTGCATCACTTGTCGCTGCATGTGCACCTTCACTCGCAGGTTACACACGGACACACGCCCATAAATAATAATTTTCAAAATAAAAGCAGCACAGTTGTATTGCGCGCACGACATAGATGTTTTTTCAACTTTATTTTGTAATTAATGATTGCAGCTGTTCACATTCACTCACAATCACGCACACGCATACGTCCACACGGAAGTAATACAAATAACGATTTTCAAAACAAAAGCAGCACCGTTGTATTGCACACTCGACATAGATACTTTTTAAAATTTATTTTGTAATTTATAATTGGCCTCACGCGGGCCGGACAGGGACGCACAAAGGGCCGGATGCGGCCCGCGGGCCGCAGAATGCCCAGGTCTGCTATAAGGGGACCTAATGTACATTTGAACGTAAACATGCTGCTCTTTTCACTCAACATTAATAAAAAGACACATCAAAATGGGCTCTGCGACACTCCCGCCGGCGCTAATGACAGTCCGCTGTTTTGGATATGATCGCTGTGGAACCTCCACCTGATGGGACAACTTTGACAAGCAAGACTTTTTGCTCTGTGTCATAAGAAAGGTGCAACATTATCTTATGTTTTTAGTCCTTGTTTAACGACAAATCATGAAGTTCACTTACGTGTCTAGTTTCCATTTTTGGAGATGGAGCCAAGACGTGACCAAGTAACTAAAAAAAAAACATAACGTAGCGTCCTCCTTGTAGTGTGTACTGATGTTAAAGACAATATACACTTCATTACACATGTACCATATCACTATATCCATGAATAAATGCTATATAATTCCATGAGAGTTTTGCAGCGGCACACGCACGTCCGTGCACTTTATATTGGCACTTAAACATGCAAAATGGTTTTCTTGGCTCGTTGGTGAGGGCTGACTTTAGAAAAAATGTACACTTCACTGTACATGTAATACATCACCATGTTGCTGAACATGTTATAATTCTATGAGTGTTGGCTTTCAGCAGCACAGGCGTGCAGTCGCTCTTTAAGAATGTTCCCAGGGCTCTGTGTACGTGCAGGCTGGTTTCAAAGATAATGTACATGTCAAAGTACGTCTAAAGCAGTCTTTTTCAACCACTGTGCCGCGGCACACTAGAGATACAGTCCGGTGTGCTGTGGGAGATTATGCAGTTTCACCTATTTGGGTTAGAAATAGTTTTTGCAAACCAGTAATTATAATCTGCAAATAATGCGCACTAAATTAGTTTTGCTTGCAATTTCGTTGTGCAATGTACAATGACAACAAATATATATTGTATTCTATTCTATGTGCCGTTGTTGAGTGTCGGTGCTGTTTAGAGCTCGGCAGAGTAACCATGTTATTCTCCTCAATATCAGTAGGTGGCAGCTGGTAGCTAATTATTTTTGTAGATGTCGGGAACACGTCGTGTGAGACGATAATGGTTTGTCTTGATCACAATTTGCAGACGACAACGGGAGGGTGCAGGTAAAAAGGTATCTAATGCTTAAAACACAAATAAACAAAAGGTGAGTCCCCCTAAGAAAAGGCATTGAAGCTTAGGGATGACTATGCCGAACGAAACTAAAACTGAACTGGCGACAAAGTAAACAAAAACAGAATGCTGGACGACAGCAAAGACTTACGGCGTCCACAAAGTACATCTGTACATGACATGACAACAATGTCCACACAAGAAAAGATAGCAACAACTTGAATATTCTTGATTGCTAAAACAAAGCAGGTGCGAAGAATAGCGCTCAAAGGAAGAAATGCAACTGCAACAGGAAAATACCAAAAAAACAGGAAAAGCCACCAAAATAGGAGCGAAAACAAGAACTAAAAAACTATGCACGGGAGCACAACCAAAAAAACTCAAAATAAGTCACGTCGGGATGTAACAGGTTGTGACTATGAAACAAGAGCTATAGTGATGCATAGTTGGTTATGGTTTAAATTCAAATCCAACAATTGCGACAACGACTTTTTGTTGTCTACTGAGTTTCATTTCTTAATGATTTCTGCCGGTGGTGTGCCTCTGGATTTTTTCAATGAAAAAAATGCGCCTTGGTTCAAAAAAGGTTGAAAATCACTGTTCTAAAGTATATCAAAATAAACATAATAATGCCACCAAGTCAGCTATTGCTGCTTTTTTCAGGCTTCTGTGTTTGTGTGTAGACAGTGACAGTTCTGAAACTACACTTGTGTGGATGGAGATTGTTTTAACCCCAAATATATGTTTTTGAAACATGGCCTTCGTTGCTATGTAGAGTGGAGCTTGACATTAATTTCAGCAGACTGCATCGCAAAATGATTAACCCAACTCCTTACCATGAATTGATTAACGTGGAGCCCAACTTTAAACAAGTTGAAAAACTTATTCGGGTGTTACCATTTAGTGGTCAATTGTACGGAATATGTACTGTACTGTGCAATCTACTTATAAAAGTTTCAATCAATCAATCAATCAATCAATCATCCTCTCACGTGAGATTGATTGAAACTTTTATTAGTAGGTTGCACAGTGAAGTACATATTCCGTACAATTGACCACTAAATGGTAACACCCGAATACGTTTTTCAACTTGTTTAAGTCGGGGTCCACTTAAATTGATTCATGAGACAGATACTGTATATACCATCAAATATATACTAACATCATAATACAGTCATCACACAAGATAAGATAAGATCCACCAAGGAATTGGGCCGTACGAATCCCAACACATTGGTTGACAAAGACTTAGCACTACCAGGTTATAACAGTTCTATGCCATGCTGGCCCGCATTCAGACTGCTGCACTCATTTGGGCCACTGTCAACCGTGCCAGTTAGGTGTACATTGGTACACCATGAGGCGCTCACACTTGTCAAACAACATTTAATTTTTTGGTGTCGAACATGATATGAATTGCAAAGTGTGAGTGCACCCTAGAAGTCAAATAAAAAGGACAATTTCAGATGGATAACGTCAGTGTACAATGAAGGTCAGAATGATTCATATGCTACTGTAGCCTAATTGTTAAATGAAGTGAATTTCCTACCCCTAACATTGCAGAGTATTTTGAGGAAATGTCATATTTCGCACAATTCTAAATGCTCCTGGTAAATGTTAGCACATCCAACTGTTGCAACATCGTTATTTTGACTAGTAATCAAAGTAATTTATTTTCCGTACGTTCCAACGCCGTTATTGATGCGTTCACTGTAAGGTGGCACACTACTTTTGATGGGTTTGTACGTCAACAAGACAGAGTCAAGAGCACAACAAGTTCACAGACACGATCTCTGAACACATTCACTCCCCGCAAACTTGTTTTTGTGAAGTGAAGTGAATTATATTTATATAGCGCTTTTTCTCTAGTGACTCAAAGCGCTTCACATAGTGAAACCCAATATCTAAGTTACATTTAAACCAGTGTGGGTGGCACTGGGAGCAGGTGGGTAAAGTGTCTTGCCCAAGGACACAACGGCAGTGACTAGGATGGCGGGAGTGGGGATCGAACCTGCAACCCTCAAGTTGCTGGCACGGCCGCTGTACCAACCGAGCTATACCCCCCATTTGAGCTAATGCTGCACTCGCTGAGACTTGGCAACAGGCATCGCCATTTAAAGGCACATTCTCACACACTCTGCTCTCATGAAATGTCACTCAACTACATACAACAGATTTTTTATTTTTTTTCAAAGTAACACCTTAATTACTTTTCTTGGTAATTAATCACATATAATAAAAAGTAATTCTGTTATTAATTTAGTTGGGAATGTAACTATAACAAATTACTTTTTACTGAGTATAATGGACTATAAATGTACACTGTTGGATACATGGACAGTGGTCCTTCAGCTTTTGTTGGTAATTTGTTTCAAAAGTTCCGAAAGAGACCAACTCGCATGTAAACTGAAACAATTTTTTCCCCCATCCGAAAAAAATCTAGTTAGTCCATCTCAAACACCCACAAATATGAACAAAAAGCACATTTTATAGAGAATAAGTAAATCCATCCATCCATTTTCTACCGCTTGTCCTGTTCGGGGCCGCGAGGGGTGCTGGAGCCTATCTCAGCTGCTTCGGGCGGAAGGCGGGGTACACCCTGGACAAGTCGCCACCTCATCACAGGGCCTATAGTTTATCTGCAAATGATAAATATATACTGATCAATGAACATTTAACATCACCTTTACCTTTATTTAGGACACTTGTTGGCAAAGATGGCAATGAGCTTTATGAGTTCTTTCTTGAATTCAAGATGCTTTATTGGTCAATGCATTGAAAACATACAACGACATTTGTTTACAGTCAACCATCCAAGAAACAGAAATGCAATATGACATGGGATAGGCAGGACAGGAGGGCTGATGGGTCCCCACATGGTTGGCGCCCCGTAAAAGATGGAAAAGAGAAAAACAAGAGGAGAGAGAAGAGAGTAAAACAACACTACGGATATATGCTCCTGTAGGGACTGCAGTTCGGGACTAGGAAAGAAAACTTTAGCAAATATAAGCACAGGCCTCAAATTTTTACTTTTTGAGGTCAAGGCAAGTGTTGCCTTAAATAAGTTGCCATATCTTAGGGCACCAAGGCAAGTTGGAAGGGCACCAAGGGAAACTATATTTTCTTTCGAGGCAGGGGCTCAAAGCATGCATATATATATATATATATATATATATATATATATATATATGTATATAATTTTGTTTTATTTTTTATTTTTTATTCATACACATTTATCCGGGGGCATGTGCCCAGTTGTTTCCCCCCTTTCCCTCAAAAAAATGAATAAAACACACACACACACACACACACACACACACACACACACACACACACACACACACACACACACACACACACACACACACACACACACACACACACACACACAGTATCCATCCATCCATTTTCTACCGCTTGTCCCTTTTGGGGTTGCGGGGGGTCGCTGGAGCCTATCTCAGCTGCATTCGGGCGGAAGACAGGGTACACCCTGGACAAGTCGCCACCTCATCACAGACACACACAGTATATAATATACAAATAATCAAATGTCAATCAATTGAAAAAGATGGTATCATATACTGCATGACCTAACTTGTAGTAAACTTTAGTAAAGTTGTGTATAAATGAATATATAAAACGTCATGCAATTTTTATTCCATTATTGTTTACATCAGTGACTTATGTTCAACGTTTACAAAAAAATAAACAAATCCACGTGTGTTACACACATGGTCGTTGACAGCCACAAATCAAAATAAACATTCACGATACAGCACATAAACAACATTGACAAGTCTACAAATGCTGAGTTTCGAGTGCAAACGAGCGACTAATTTAGCACTCCATTTAAGCTGTGACATTAACCTACCTGAAGAAGTTGTGTAGCTTGCTAAATTTTTTTCCCAACAGCCTGTAATTGTGTTTTATTTTTTTGATTCGTTCATTACTCTGCATTTTGAGAGCTGACTGACATAAAATTCACTGAACACCCGACATGTTCCAGACCCTGATGCAACTAGTGTACCTCTCTGAAAATCTCGGAACAACTCGGCTGTTCTCGTTGTCGGTTAACCTTTGACACGCGCTTCCCAAATAGCTGCCCGAGACGAGACAAGACGGGATAAAGACGCAAAAGCAGGGAAGGTAAGAGAGAGGAGAGGGAAGCGTCCGCCTTCATTGAGAGCCAGAGTTTCAACAGAGTTTCTCACCTTCTTTACAAAAGTGCTGGCACTTGCACCTTTTTTTTTATTGCAGTTCTACTCAATAAAAAGTGCCCATAAACTTGTTGTATAACTGTGTTCTTCAGCGGAGAACTACAGAGTCAACCAGTGATGATGCCAAAGAGGGGTTACAGAGCTGGGGAAGAATTGAAAGCAGGCTAAAACAGCCATGTTGTAATAAGGACACACTTTAAATCCCTACTGAAACCCACTACTACCGACCACGCAGTTTATATATCAATGATACAATCTTAACATTGCCACACATGCCAATACGGCCGGGTTAACTTATAAAGTGCAATTTTAAATTTTCCGCCACACTTCCGGTTGAAAACGTCTAGATATGATGACGTATGCGTGTGACGTAAACGGTTGATAGAAGTATTGGTACCCCATTGAATACAATACAAAAAAGCACTGTTTTCAATTCAAAATTCCACATTATTCTGGACATCTGTGTTGGTGAATCTTTTGCAATTTGTTTAATGAACAATGGAGACTGCAAAGAAGAAAGTTGTAGGTGGGATCGGTGTATTAGCGGCGGACTACAGCAACACAGCCAGGAGGACAGAGATGGATAGCAGACGCGCTAGCCGCCGAACTCACCTTAACTTCCTCCGTCTCGCTGACTGCATCTGTGATCGGGTGACGTCCTTCGTCGCACCGTCGATCGCTGGAACGCAGGTGAGCACGGGTGTTGATGAGCAGATGAGGGCTGGCTGGCGTAGGTGGATAGCTAATGTTTTTAGCATAGCTCTGTGAGGTCCGGTTGCTAAGTTAGCTTCAATGGCGTCGTTAGCAACAACATTGTTAACCTTCGCCAGGCTGGAAAGCATTAACCGTGTAGTTACATGTCCATGGTTTAATAGTATTGTTGATCTTCTGTCATACTTGCCAACCTTGAGACCTCCAATATCGGGAGATGTGGGGGGGGGGGGCGCGTGGTTAGGGGCGTGGTTAAGAGGAGAGTATATTTACAGCTAGAATTCACCAACTCAAGTATTTCATATATATATATATATATATATATATATATATATATATATATATATATATACATATATATATATATATATATATATATATATATCTATATATATATATATATATATATATATATATATATATATATATATATATATATATATATATATATATATATATATATATATATATATATATATATATATATATATATAAATACTTGACTTTCAGTGAATTCTAGCTATATATATATATATATATATATATATATATATATATATATATATATATATATATATATATATATATATATATATATATATTGGTCGGGGTGGGGTGGGGGCGTGGTTGGGGCGGGGGCGTGGTTAGGGGCGTGGTTAAGAGGAGAGTATATTTACAGCTAGAATTCACCAACTCAAGTATTTCATATATATATATATATATATATATATATATATATATATATATATATATATATATATATATATATATATATATATATAGATATATATATATATATATATATATATATATATATATATATATATAAATACTTGACTTTCAGTGAATTCTAGCTATATATATATATATATATATATATATATATATATATATATATATATATATATATATATATATATATATATATATATATATATATATATATATATAAATAAAAGAAATACTTGAATTTTAGTGTTCATTTATTTACACATATACACACACACACACAACACTCATCTACTCATTGTTGTACTTGAAAGTACAATGCTTTGTTAAGGGTTGAATTGTCCATCCTCTTTCTATTCTCTGTCACTATTTTTCTAACCATGCTGAACACCCTCTCTGATGATGCATTGCTGTGTGGCACGCACAAAAGTGCTTTCATCAAATGCACGACAGTGTGGAATCTTCCATCTCTCCCTAGCATGGCCCAAAACCGGTCAGTCCTTGCTTCCTGGGGAAGATCTTCCCTGGCAAGCAATTGGTACTCCAGTACTTGTACCCGGAGGCTGGTCAGGTCCAATCGCAGCTGCGGCAGACTTTTTTTTTGGGGGGCATGGCCTCCAGCTCCGGCTGAATACCGGGAGTTTGTCGGGAGAAAATCTCTGTCGGGAGGTTGTCGGGAGAGGCGCTGAATATCGGGATTCTCCCGCTAAAAACGGGAGGGTTGGCAAGTATGTCAAAGAAGCTCCCATCTCATTCTTATGTGACATGTTTTACCTGCTTGATGTCACAAGTCGGAGAAAAGTTAAGGATATGATGAATATGTCTGCCTTCTTGAGCCATCTGTAGCTACATAACTCTGCTAGATAAGACCCATGTGCTTGTACGGCAATGGGTAATTGAACACGACCGAGGGTTTTCACAAAGACATTAGAGTCATTAGAGGCGCAGTCTAGCGGGAAGAGTTGATTTAGATCAACGTGAAACACACGGTCCCATCAAGGTAAAGTGGGAGGATTGCTGGAAATGTTCGTTACACGGACCCGTGGGTGTCATTGAGTGTTTTCTATGAATACTACTTTGAGAATGTGGTTAGCACTGCTGTTTTGTGTGTGGTATAACACTGTCCTGACCCTTTATAGACTGACTTTGGGTGTGACTGCCGGGGAAGAGGAGTTGTAGATTAGAGAGCAGGGTGCCCTTCACTGCATAAAAGGAGAAGCATCAAACATCGGAGAACTAGGTCCCACTCCACACTTCAAAAACAGGCAGGACATGTAAACAGTATTGATTTAACTTCTAGACTTATGCAACAATTTATCTCTCAGCAGCGAGAGGTGATGAAGACCATACAGAGGTTAAAATAAGGTTAGTAAAGGTATTTTAATATTCCTTCTGGTGGTTAGAGAGTGATATTATGGCAATATGGACACAATGATTGGATAGACTACAATATTGTGGAACTGTACCAAAAAACTTTATGGACGAGCTAGTGGGCAATCCAGCTAACTGCAGGACATAACAACGAAGTGGGTTCACTGCACATTACATACATAGGCAACAGAACAGGTGGCTGACCAAGTTGACGGATGGCCAACTAAAATGGTAAATGGTCTATGTTTATATAACACTTTACTAGGGGTGTAACGATTGATGAATTTATCCATACATTGATTAATGTTCTTAAATTTCGAGTATATCGATCTGTGTTCAGCAAGTTTGCCTTCCATAAGATAGGTATCGATCTAAAAATCGTTTTAAAACGGATTCTATTGATTTTATCGATCCTAGAATAAGGAAAATATTGGATTTAAGACTGGCAGACTTTATAGGAAGTTTAACACTTGTAATAATAAAGACGTTAAACGTGGAGTCCATTTTACTGTCTTTGGCATCATCAAAACAAAAATGGGGAATAACTACGGTGGTCGAAAAAGGTAAAAAAAAATCGAATGCCACAAGGCAATAGTGTATGTCTGTGTGGGTGCCTTTGAGAGGTGGTGCTGTTGTGTGTGACGTGTGCGGGAGCGGCAGAGTGAACGGAGTCGCGCGAGAGTTTGGGTGTCTCAACGTCAGTTGTGGCGAACAGCAGCTCTTGTAAAAATGTGTGTTTTAACTCCCTGAGTTTACTATTGCTTGGTCAGAAAGCGTCAGAGTGTATCTCCGACTGTGTCTCTCCTTCTCTGCCGGGCATTTCAATATCATAACTTTCAGCTACAGCACAATTGCAAAAGCTACAACAAATACAAATGACACAATCATCAGAAAGAATAAGATATAAGAGATGAATGAAGGAGGCTATGGAAATTAGGAAGCGAGGGGGAATACATGCTTCCGTACACCTGGGACGCTGTCCGTCATTGGCGACGCCAGAGTGCCGAACTAATCTGTATGGCCGTGTCGGGGACCTTTATTTAGCAGGTAAATCTACCCTTAAATTGTTGGTTACTGTACTTTTACTGCAAATGTTAACTCGACCTGAAGTGTTGGTCGCTCTTTATTCAAATACAATGTGAATGCATTGGTCATTAATTGTTGTTTACTTGCTTGTTTGTATCTATAATTCATTTATACATAATTCCCGTAGATGAAATAACAGGAATATAGGAAACTTCGCCTGCAGTGTCCAGTATCAAATATCTATTTCACAGTCACATTGCTTAATATTTTTTGCTAGGAAGCTATTGAATCGATTTCAACTCACTGATTCGTTTCGGATCGTATCATTTTAAAAAATGAGTCATATCAGCAACCACAAATATCGAAATGAATCGTTATACCCATATGCTTGACTATACCTGGAATGATACCCAAATAGGTTCACATTGCACATCACATTCACCCTTTAATGGAGGAGTGATGGCCATGCGAGGCGCTAACCACGACCCATCAGGATCAGTTAGGCTTGGTGTCTTGACCTTGACATGAGCTCTCTGGGCCGAGGTAGAACTAGTAACTTCAGTTAGAAGACAGCCACTCTTCCCACTTAACCATGCTGCCTATCAATGGAATTGAGTAAGAAGTAAGAGTATGAGCTTGACCTCCAAAAGATCCTAAATAACAGGTGTTGAATAGTGTATGAAAACTTCAAAATTGTGGGTGATATTAGGGGCCGTGTTGCAGGTGATCTACAAAGACTGCGTGTACAATGGATAACAAGTGCATAAGTGGTGCAGACCACCTTATTTAAATGAGGATTTTGCCTGTCACTATGGAGACACCCATTGACTATGCACCCATGGCATCATGTTATGTTGTAGAACGTGCAACAAACAACTATACAACACCTTTTCTGGGCTATATAGGAGCGCGATCCAGACAACAGAACCCATTTTGAACTCTGGGGGACAGCGGCAAGAACTGTGATGATGCGTTAAAAAGATACAGAACCGCCTTTCCCTGTAGGCAAAACAATAATGAATGACAGTTTTTCACCAACTGCAATTAATATTGCAACGGGCGCTTCAAATGAAAATTATCTCAAATTTATTGCGAGCCTCTTCTCCTTCAAAGATAAGAATATAAAGGCAGATTTCTCTACAAAGTCTGATTGCCTCCTCTGGCGCACAGTTTTAGTGCTGTGCTGGTAACTTGATATACAGGGTAAGAATTGTGCCGGTATCATGTGTAACTTTTTTGTTTTCATTATGTTGCATTTGTTATTTTGTGCTAAAACATAAGACATTGAACAATTTATTTCCCATTAATTTGTTTTAGTACAAACCATTCATACAATTAAATTAAAATTAACGAATATTTGACATAAATGAAAAAGTGTGAAGAAATATTGTCATGTCCTTTGATCATGTTTTGTTTGATTATGTTCTGTTGATTTTGGACTCTTTTAGTTCCTGGTTGTGCACTCTTGTTTGTTTTGTCACCATGACGACCGATTAGTTCACCTGTCCTCTTGTCTCACGCACCTGACTCATTTGGACACGCACCTGTCTCAATCATGAGACATTATTATTTAAGCCTGTAGTTGCCAGGGAATCGGCCTGGCGACATTGAAATGATTCATGATCTGCTCTATTGACATTCTGGATTTGCTCTGTGCTGACTTATTTCATGTTTAATTCCATGTTTAATTGATTTATATTTCAACCTAAATATATAAGACCCTTTCCATAGAAATGTCTGTACATAAATTCAAATGATCAAGTAACAATTTTAGAATTCTGAACAGTCCATATGAACCTACTTTGTTTTAAAACCAGTTTGAAGCATACTTAATTAGTTTAAGTTGAACATAATGTGCACTTTGGGCCTGATCTACTTGGATACCAAATAATAATAATGGATTAGACTTATATAGCTATGGAAATTGAGCACAATAAGTGAAACGTCCGTCTTATGAGCGCCTCTGCAGGGCACAAAAATTGGTATCGGACTGATTCTAAAATGCCCAGAAAAAAAAAATACGTGTCTGCTGCTTGTTTGATAGCAAACGCCACAGGTGGGAGCATGACAGAATAAATGTGCAGTAAATGATTGAGTGTCTCCATGGTGAAAGCTGTGTAGTACACGCAAAATTCTTACTTAAATAAGGCGGTCTGCACCAGTTACGAATAACACATGCAATGATAGTAGATCACATGCAAACCGCCAACTAATAGTACATACAATTTTATAGATTGTACACGCTGTTTATCATGTGGTATTTGGATCTCAGTAAATCAGGCCCCTAAATGTATTTATTTAAATTTATTTATGGTAAAAACTCAGAAGCCATCATATATTCAATCCACATTCACACGTTAATAGTGGCAAGCTAAATTTGAAGCCACAACTGCCATGGAAACGTGGCTGCCCAATTGCCCCTACGGCCCAAATAGCATGCACAGACTAAAACATTGCACTAGTAGTGGAAGTGTTGCAGGCGATCTACGAAGGGCCTGGTTTACTAAGATCCAAATACCACGTGATAAACAGCATGTGCAATCTTTAAAATAGCGTGTACTATTAGTGGGAGTGTTGCGGTGTGATCTACTAAGAATGCGTGTGCAATTTAAAAGCTGTGCAGACAGCCTTATTTAAATGAGGATTTTACAAGTACTCTCTTACCTCATGCTATCATGCTCCTACCTGTGGCGTTTTGCTATGTTTTCAAACATGCAGGAGACATCTACCACTTTTTACAGGCATTTAGAAGCAGTTGTGCGCTGCATCTACATTGACACCACTTTCTTCTTCTTTTTTTAACGCCGAAGGTGCATGGGGAGAAGGCTGCACTTATACACTGCTCAAAACGCAAAAAATGCATACTTATTATTAGAAATATTTTAATAACATACATCTTATACATGATGACTACAAACTTTAAAAAAAATACTGAATGACACCAAAACACATATAGTCAATTTGTTTTCATAAGACCCTTAAGTCTCTAGCAGCCGTTAAATAAGATCGCAACACAGCGGCCTCAAAACATTTTCAGCCTTGAAAAACATCACAGTGTGAGCTTTAAATGAATGCCATTTGCATTTGTTCCTCCTTCTAACAATCAGCATATATTCTGCATATTCATGAAGGCAGACACATGAAATGGTATGCACTCCCAATATTGCTCATTTAAGCGATTCAATCGTCGGCGCATGAGTTTAGTAGATTTTTCAGGGATTTTAGTACACGCAAACCTTTACTAGATTAGGTCCTGTGCAAAGTAAGTGATTCACCTGGTGCGTCACCATAATTCACTAACCCTATTCTAAATGAAAATTATTAAATCTAAAAATTTGTTTTCTTATCCTTGTGGTTCATATCCTTAGTTTCACATTTTAAAGGTATACACTTTAATTTAATCTATTACAAAACACATTTACAATCACCTCTAACCAATTTCTTGCATACCTCTGTGGGTTTCATTTTGAGATTCTGTGCTGCAAAAAAATTGTATTTGGTGGCTATGGATTGCATCCATTTTTTTCAATTCTGTAACAAGGGGTGCACATTTTCAATACGTTAGGACAAACACCCCGAGGGAGAAACATTACCTATGAGAGTCTATGATCAAAATGCAGTGTTTATAATCAGGGTTTGATGAAAGGCATGCATCAAAGTTATTGATAGCTGAAGAAATGAAAGCTAAATGAATGACTAATGCAGGTGAATGAGATTACTACTGAACATGCGACACAGCTGGCATGGCTATCATTATGTGGATCGCCTGTGGGAAGGGTTCCTAATGTGGTTGTGTATGTTACTTGAAATGGTGTTCATTATTCAGATGCACGTACTGTAACCTTTACTGATAGCCTGGCAAATTACACCCACATTGGAACATATGAGTGGATCAGAAATTTGCATGTTGAACCCACCATATTAATGTGTGTGATGGATGCATCTATGTCAGGGGTGTCCAAACTTTTTCCATTGAGGGCCGCACACTGAAATATCAAAGCAAGCCAGGGCCATTTTGATATTTTTTATTTTAAAAAACAATACAATATATGTATAAAAAAATATACATTTAGGCCTCCACTCAAGCTTGATCCTGGGGACCCCAAAGGGTTTAGGTAAAAAAAATATTAAAAATGTGTCATTATTTAGTATTATTATTATTATTCAAGGTCTAAATCTCCAGATCAACATTAGGTCTATCTGTCAATATAAAGTGTTTTTTCAAGATTTAAGTTGTATGCTCTTTTTGTCAAAGAAAACCCAGTTTTTTTATGGAAAAAAAAACAAAATATGCAATATTTTCCCCCAATAACATTTTAAAGTGGAATATTTGAGATTATAAAATAATTGGAGTTCATAGCATAACTCATAACAACATTAATTCATTATTATTTTTGAGCAACTTAAATAGACACTTAAAAAAAAAAGTCCCACTAAAATTATTAGGGATCCAAAAGGGTCCTGCTCAGTAAAGTATTAAAAAATAAATCATACTTTTTTTTTTTACTTTTAACACAGTAGTCTCAAGATCAACTTCAGATCTATCTGTCAATTATAACTTTTGTTGTTGTTTATGTTTTTTGTTTGTTCGTTTTAGGCCCTTCTTTAAACAAAACAGCTTAGTTTTTTATATGGCAGACACAAAATATTTTTCCCCAAAAATATTCCAAAGTGGAATATTTAATGTGACGTAATTGGAGCTTTGAATAGGTCAATAATTCATAATGACATTGATTTTGATTCATTATTATTTTTTAAAGAAAGAAACAGCCTGCATGGCAGCTTTGTGTTATAAGAGTAAACATTGCAACATGTTCTTGTTACTTTTATACCACTTTTTATGTTTTTTATTTTTTTAAATTGTATTTTTAGAATGTGCGGCGGGGCCGTTAAAAAATTACCTGCGGGCCGCAAATGGCCCCCGGGCCGCACTTTGGACACCCCTGATCTATGTAAAGCATGTGCAGTGAGGGACTCATTTTAAATGGATATTATTTTGTTACAATAATGCCATGTTGTCATTTTAATTTGGAGTTGAGAAGGTTGAATACAATTTTTTGTTAATCTGATGTAACTATGTTTACAACCATAATGACTAGTGGTGCTCCAATCAATTAGCCACCGATCGTTATCGGTTTTCTGTGGAAAATGTCTGATCGACAAAACGCTCAGCAAATTACCGAAAAATTATTTAATTAATCGAACGCAATGACCAACAACCTTTCCTTGTGGTCTACATAACACGCAATGGTGGTTCTTCGGTCAAAATGATGCATAATTATGTTTTGCAGACCATCTTAAAGCGGCTTTTTGACTTTCTCTAAAGAATGCGCCGTTTTGTGAGCGGTCTTGTTTACATGTTGAAGCCCTCCTCCAGGTCGAGCTCTCTTCGACTGCGTTTCCATTGTAGGTTTTAGCGCTTTCATATCGAGTCTACTGACATATATAGGTTAGAAACATGTGCTACTTTTTATTAGAAATAGCAACAGTGAAAGGATTTTAGCATGTGCATCCATGAGCCAGTCTGCCCCACAACAAGATGGAGAAAAATAAGGACCTTAGTGACTACAACAGGATAACCGAGGAGGACTCTTGGGGTAAATCTCTACCACATATGGAGATAAACACTGACGTAACTACTGGTAAATCCCGCCATGTCTCAATGGTTCAATTTCATATTTTATACACAAAAACAGGTCGCAACACGTGAGAAAAGTCTGTTTTGCCTAACAGTTTTTTAATTATCCATTACACATGAATAGTTGCTGCATTGTCCCTGCAAGAGTTTTACATTCATTCTCTTAAAAAAGTAAGTAAAAGAAGCTGTTGTCTAATTATAGGGTGATTTAAAGGTTCCCTTTTTCCGATCATAAAGCCAATAACACTGACCATAAATAAATTGAAAAATGTACAGTTCATGCGGTTGTTATCGGCAGATTTTCACTCTGGGATAATTGGTATTAGAATGGGCAGCATGAAACCCTGATCGTAACACCCTTTAGTTATGCTACTTGGAAAATGTAGTAAGCTAAACTACAAGTTAATCTCGATTAAATGTAGCTAAGATACAGGTGAAGCTATCCCCAGAGAATTGTAGCAAGCTACACAATAAAAGTAGCTTGCTACATCAAAGCTACATATAACTGCATTTATATCTGTGGGCTCACATGTATAATCCAATCCAATCCACTTTATTTAATGTCAATGTTAATGTCACTGAGAGTGTACAAATGGACACAATAAGGGTCCATTACTATTAACTAGCTGTCATTTAGCTGGAGACACCCTATAACTACCTCTAGGGGTCCCCGCACACCACTGTATGTATTTATTTAGTTTGCCTTTTCTTTGGCCCACCCCTATAATGTTAATCATTTTCTCTACCTGCAGTAAAAAACAGCATCTATCTATATCTTGACAAATAAACAATAATGTGTGTGTTGTTTGGGAAAATTTGATAATGGTTATGTGCAGTAAAACTTTTCATGAACTCAACTCACCTTACTGTGTGTTCCTAAATTTGTGTTGAACGTCTTAGATGAAGAGAGCAGTTATAATTTTGGTTTACGGAGTAAACGACTAAAAACTAAGTTTTTGGGTATTGTTTTCTCTAAACGTGTACATTTGTCTAAATATGGCCAACGACACGCATTGTTGTGGGTTTTCTGGATGTCATATTGATCACTAAAGAAAAAATGTAATCTGCAAGACAGAATTCCTCTGCCATTTTCAAGTATGTTTTTTTTTTTGGAGTGGTCAGCTTCAAGCGTCCCTCTGTCTGTGACTTCCACATCGTCATGTGACATGAGTGCGTGTCTGTTATGATTTTGCCTACTACGGGGGTCGGCAACCCGCGGCTCTAGAGCCGCATGCGGCTCTTTAGCGCCGCCCTAGTGGCTCTCTGGAGATTTTTCAAAAATGTATGAAGAATGGAAAAAGATGAGGGGGAAAAAAAATCTATTTTTTTGTTTAGTATGGTTTCTGTAGGAGGACAAACATGACACTAATTGTTATAAATCACACTGCTTATATTAAACATGCTTCACTGATTCGAGTATTTCGCGAGCGCCGTTTTGTCCTACTAATTTTGGCGGTCCTTGAACTCACCGTATAGTTTGTTTACATGTATAACTTTCTCCGACTTTCTAGGACGTGTTTTATGCCACTTTTTTTCTGTCTCATTTTGTCCACCACACTTTTAACGTTGTGCATGAATGCACAAAGGTGAGTTTTGTTGATGTTATTGACTTGCGTGGAGTGCTAATCAGACATATTTGGTCACTGCATGACTGCAAGCTAATCGATGCTAACATGCTATTTAGGCTAGCGATATGTACATATTGCATCATTATGCCTCATTTGTTGCTATATTTGAGCTCATTTAGTTTCCTTTAAGTCCTCTTAATTAAATGTATATCCCATGACACATGTAATATGGCTTTTAATTTTTTGCGGCTCCAGACAGATTTGTTTTTGTATTTTTGGTCCAATATGGCTCTTTCAACATTTTGGGTTGCCGACCCCTGGCCTACTAGTTTCGATGAACTGCCTCATATGGCCTCTGATTGGCCAGTTCGTAATGTGTCGCCCTAACCAATTGTGACTCATCATACGAACACCAGCCAACCATCATGGATTTTCTCAGTTCTGTATGCCCGAATGCAGCTGAGATAGGCTCCAGCACCCCTGCGACCCGAAAGGGACAAGCGGTCGAAAATGGATGGATGGATGGATGGATGTTCTCATTTATCCAGGTCATTGTTGTCATGATCCATGGTCCGGATCATGTTTTTGTGTTTTCTGTTAGTTTTGGACTCCTTTTGTTATTGCTTGTGCACCTGTGAGTTTGTTTCGTCACCATGGTTACTTGATTTTTCACCTGCCTTGCACGCGCACCTGTTGCTCATCAGGGACTCTATTTAAACCCACCTTTGTTGATCACTCGTTCTGTTTTCATTGTGTTTGCGTCACACCTTTGACAAGTAAGTTTTTGTTCCATGCCATAACCTATGCTAAAACTAACTTTACGTTTGTTAGGCACGCTTGCCTCTTTTGTTGTTTGCCTGCATTTTGGTAGTTCGGTGATTTATGACAAATAAATAATTTCTTACCTTACGCCTGTCGTCCGGAGCCGTCCATTTTTTGCATTGGAAGAACAACCGCGCAGCATGCGCGACCCCCTAGTTGTGACAATTGTATTTTCTCCATATTTTTCTAGCCCAAATTCACAGTCAATTTTCTCTATGAAGAAGCTTGTAGCTTTGATATAAGCTACCTGGTTTCATGGGTCTAAAAGTAGCTAAACTACAGGAACACCTTCTCGTTGAAAAAGTAGCTCAGATACCGCCATGCTACTGGAAAATGTAGTTAAGCTACGTAGCTTAGCTACATGTAGCTTGTTGCTGCCCATCACTGTAACTAGGGTTGCCAATTTCCTTAAAAAAAAAAAAGGGACATTTTGTTGTTTGGGCCGGTGTTCCAAAAATAATGTTTTGCTTCATAAAAAATGCAACCATTTGCATAATCTGATAGTTATCAACATAACTGATGGATGCACTTGGATAACATTTTCAGAAAATGTTGTAAATAGGTCCTGGAACAAAGTGCTTTTGTAGTTTTTCTGTCACCATACGAATGGGCCAGTGTTTCTCAAACTGTGGTACGGGTACCACAAGTGGTACGCCAAAGAATCACTTATTTAAAGATTGTAATGTAACAGTTTTATTTTTCTGTATTCAAACACAGTTTGTTGGAGAATAAGCTGTGTGTAATGATACAATGCACTTAATAAATACAACCTCTACCTTGTTTTTAATGAATACGTAGGCCTACTATGCTACTGAATTTTAATGTTGGTCGTTATGGTGTTACTTGGAGAGCCAAGTGTTTTCTGAGGTGGTACTAGGTGAAAAATTATTAGAACCACTGGTATGACAAAAAAACAGCCATGTATTTTGGGTTAACAAAGGTTTCGTTCTGTGTTTTGGTTTCTTTCCTGGTGTGTAAAATAAAAGTATCCATGATATAGAAACCTTTTTTACTTTAAGTGCTATGGTTATTTTGTTCGAGGAAAACTTTAGCATTGATGTGCATGCAAGTGCATGCTGAGTAGTGTTGGGTAGCCAATTTTTACGGGTAGCACATTTTCTTAAAACACCGGCCAAATTTATCGTCTTCACCCCTATTCGCATGGTGATTGGTTTGGCCTTCTATTGTAAAAACGATAACTATTTGACTCAAACTTAGATTTAAATAAAAGCATGTTTTGGTGTAATAGCAACAGGCTACAAATTGCTCAACAACTCAAGTTTATTGCACAATTTTAAAATATCAAAATGAAGTAAATACAACTCTTGAAGAAAATAATATTCTGTTTGACTTCTGCTTGGTTGTTGGTGTTGCCTGGCGGACAAGGTTTCCACTGGTTTTGTCGTCTAGGATATTTTTTTATGACCAATACTACTACTATTCTGTGGCGTTTAACGTCACACAATTTGCCTTGGGCAATAGAAAACCAGAGCAGCACACCACAAAGTGCGCCGTGTAGACATTATGGTTCACCTTTTCCAGTCACATATTTTCCTTTTCCCAATTAAATGTGTTTTTCCGCAGCCTTTCTGTTTTGTTCCTCGTAGGAGAAGGCTTATTAAGCTTGTTACACGTATGCGTAGCATCGGTCTCGGCGTCATCCCTGTCATCCCTGTGTTCTCCTCTGTTTTTTTCCGGTATTTTCGTCATACACGTCAGCGCCTCCACCAATGATATAAGCCAAATTCTGTGTTGTAAAGGTCATGCATGAGGGTGCTGTCAACTCATTGGTTCCGTTGCAGGTAAGGGCGGCCGCTTTACCATAAAATGCCATATTAAAGCACTTAGTCATGTAATTATTCTATTGACATTTCAAAGACTGTTTTGATTTACACGGTACTATGGGACAAAGTGCGTCCCTTTACAGATTGATAAGGAAATCATACTTATGTTACTAAATACGGTACGATTCCATTTTTCAAGGGACAGTTTGCAACCCTAGAACTTATGATAGAAATGTAATTGGGGAGCTGAAAGTTGATTGAACTGTGTAGCTTCTATTTTGTGTCAAAGTAACCAGATGTTGGTCTTTTGGGCAAACATATCCACTTTTGTGGAATCTAAAAAAAAGCATCAGTCAGCATGTTGTTCTTCCAAAATGCTGTGGGTTGCATTTCTCTTTAGAGTCCACCTTCCTGTTTCTTATTGTTCTGTTGTTAAAAGAAAACCACCCAACACTTTTTAGAAAACTGTATTATTTTATATTAGATATTATACTGTGCTGGTGAGGTTTTACTATGGTCTACCCCCTTACTTACTGTATCTGTGACGGAGGCACTGTTTTCTTAAAGGCCTACTGAAATGAAATTTTCTTATTTAAACGGGGATAGCAGGTCCATTCTATGTGTCATACTTGATCATTTCGCGGTATTGCCATATTTTTGCTGAAAGGATTTAGTAGAGAACATCGACGATAAACTTCCCTACTTTTGGTGGCTGATAAAAAAGCCTTGCCTGTACCGGAAGTAGCGTGACGTCACAGGTTGTGGAGCGCCTCACATCTGCACATTGTTTACAATCATGGCCACAAGCAGCGAGAACGATTCAGATCGAGAAAGCGACGATTACCCCATTAATTTGAGCGAGGATGAAAGATTTGTGGATGAGGAAAGTGAGAGTGAAGGATTAGAGGGCAGTGGAAGCGATTCAGATAGGGAAGATGCTGTGAGAGGCGGGTGGGACCTGATATTCAGCTGGGAATGACTAAAACAGTAAATAAACACAAGACATATATATACTCTATTAGCCACAACACAACCAGGCTTATATTTAATATGCCACAAATCAATCCGCATAACAAACACCTCCCCCCTCCCGTCCATATAACCCACCAATACAACTCAAACACCCGCACAACACACACAATCCCACAGCCCAAAGTACCGTTCACCTCCGTAAAGTTCATACAGCACATATATTTCCCCAAAGTTATGTTACAGCCGCTATGTTATGTTACGTTATGTTATGTTACGTTATGTTATGTTACGTTATGTTATGTTACGTTATGTTATGTTACGTTATGTTACGTTATGTTATGTTATGTTACGTTATGTTATGCTACGTTATGTTATGTTACGTTATGTTATGTTACGTTATGTTATGTTATGTTACAGCCGCTATGTGCATGTCACGTACGTGACATGGACATAGCGGCACGCACGTACGGGCAAGCGATCAAATGTTTGGAAGCCAAAGCTGCGTACTCACGGTAGCGCGTCTGCTATCCAACTCAAAGTCCTCCTGGTAAGAGTACAGCCGGCCGCCAATACACCGCTTCCCACCTACAGCTTTCTTCTTTGCTGTCTTCATTGTTCATTAAACAAATTGCAAAATATTCACCAACACAGATGTCCAGAATACTGTGGAATTTTGCGATGAAAACAGACGACTTAATAGCTGGCCACAATGGTGTCCCAATATGTCCGCCACAATCCGTGACATCACGCGCAAACGTCATCATACCGAGACGTTTTCAGCAGAATATTTCGCGGGAAATTTTAAATTGCACATTACTAATCTAACCCGGCCGTATTGGCATGTGTTGCAATGTTAAGATTTCATCATTGATATATAAACTATCAGACTGCGTGGTCGGTAGTAGTGGGATTCAGTAGGCCTTTAACTAAAACAAAAAGGTAATTTGCAAGAGCAAAAACACAAAATATTCCGAAAATTAGTCTCAAAGGGGAAATTGATGCCAATATTTGTGCTATTTTCAACTTGTGCTGTTAACGCTTTTATAAAGCGCAGGAAGTTGCTTGTAAAAACAATAAGCTTCATACTGCTTCTCCAGTAAAATAGTGCTGTGTTTCCTGTGACCAGACAGACATTATTTACCAAAGATTATAAAAATGGGACCTATTACCTCCCTGCTTGGCAGGTTGGAATTGGGGGTTAAATCACCAAATGATTCCCGAGCGTGGCCACCGCTGCTGCTCACTGCTCCCCTCACCTCCCAGGGGGTGGAACAAGGGGACGGGTCAAATGCAGAGGACAAATTTCACCACACCGAATGTGTGTGTGTGACTATCACTGGTACTTTAACTTTAACTTTAATTACTTAATAACCCAAATATACACTGAATAGAGTCTCAAAAATAAGTCTATCATGCAAAAGTCTGTCTTTTCAGTCCAACATAACATATTCCTGTTTTGCAATGTTGTCATGCACTTTTATATCAGTGGTTCATCACTAGCAGAATTCTCTTTGGTTTCTTTATTTTTTTTTCTTTGATACTTGTCCCAGATTCGAGATAAAGCAAAAAATAAAAATATAACTCCATCTTTGTTCCAATTTTTGACTCGCTAAAGTAAGTGAATACATGTGAGTATATATTTGAGTTAAGTTGAGTTGAGTTTGAGTTTATTTCGAAAATGCAAGCATACAACATGATACATCACAATTTCCAGTTTCTCTTTTCAACATGTTTGAAAAGGAGTAGGAAGAAGCAGAGCTCATTTAATCCTACCCCTTTTCTTTTACATAACAGTTGCTAAAACTTTTGTTCACTTCCTGTTCTCAATTTATTCACAATATACTCCATAAGATATCACAATAAAAATAAATAAATAAATAATAATTGGTGAAGTGAGTTACATTTCGTATGATGAGATAAGTAAGATTATTATAAGAGTGAAAGAATGAATGAATGAATGAATGAATTATCTTTATTGTCATTGTGCATGTACAGGTACAGGTCCAACGAAATTTAGGTTGCTTCCCTAAGGTGCTTTGCATTTAAAAAAAAGAAGAAACCACACAATATACAAAAACAACACAATATACACAATATGCAATATGGCCTAAGACCACTCTAAGAGGCAATGTAGAAAAAACGAGACAGTAAAAAGTATAAAGTGACTAGTGAACTGACTAGAGAGGAGTAATGCTGGTTCCCAGTGTGCTGAGGGGGTGGGAGTCAGCATTTCCAAACCTCCTATGCTGTGCAGGCATTTTATTTTGGATTAAATATGTAAATAAATATGATAACTATTTGTCCAGTTGGCGTGTAATCGCTGATTGCACAGTCCCGGATCGTGATTGACCGGTGGCTTCCTCATGTTGCACGTGAGGGAGTTTTAATTTTTTTATTTTAATTTTATTTTTTTAAATTTTTTTAAATTTTTTTTTAAAATTTTTTACATTCCAGCTGCGTTTAGTGCAGTTATGGCCCGGGGTTAGAAACTGTTCTTGAGTCTATTTGTGCGGGTTTGCATGGTTCTGAAACGTCTGCCGGTAGGCAGCCGATCGAAGTGGCTGTTGCCGGGGTGGGATGGGTCCTTGAGTATGTTGGCTGCCTTCTTCAGGCAGCGGGAGTTGTACAGTTCTTCCAGGGAGGGGAGGGGGCACCCGATGATTTTTTGGGCCAGGTTGACGACCCTCTGGAGAGCTTTCCTCTCTGCTGCTGTGCAGCTGCAGAACCATACGCAGATGCAGTATGTGAGGATGCTCTCCACAGAACAGCGGTAGAAGGACACCAGTAGATCCTGTCTCAGGTGGAGATTCCTGAGTACTCTCCAGAAGTAGAGCCTCTGCTGTGCCCTCTTGAAAAGAATGGATTAATTAAATACATTCAGAACGTTTATCATGGTTCTTCTTCTTTGTACTTTGTAAACACTTTAAGTTTCAAGAGTTTCTTGAAGTGGATCATATTAGTATATTGTTTGATTGCTTTGCTTAATCCATTCCATAATTTAATTCCACATGCTGATATACTGAAGGTCTTAAGTGTTGTACGTGCATACAAATGTTTTAAATTACATTTCTCTCTAAGATTATATTTCTCCTCTTTTTTTGAGAAGAATTGTTGTATATTCTTGGGTAGCAGGTTATAGTTTGCTTTGTGTATAATTTTAGCTGTTTGCAAATTCACTATGTCGTGGAATTTCAGTATCTTTGATTCAATAAATAAAGGGTTTGTATGTTCTCTATATCCAACATTATGTATTATTCTAACTGATCTTTTTTGTAACACCGTTAATGAATGAAGTGTACTTTTGTAATTATTTCCCCATATTTCTACACAGTAACTCAGATATGGTAACACTAGTGAGCAGTAGAGAATATGAAGTGATTTTTGGTCTAGAACATGTTTTGCTTTATTCATTATTGACGTGTTTCTTGCTACTTTATGTTGTATATTTTTTACGTGAGATTTCCAGTTCAATTTATCATCAATCATTATACCTAGGAATTTGGTTTCATTTACTCTTTCAATTTCTATTCCGTCTATTTGTATTTGTGTTTGACTTTCTCTTCTGTTACCAAATAGCATTATTTTAGTTTTACTGAGATTCAACGATAGTCTGTTTTTGTCAAACCATCTTTTTAATTTGTTAATTTCTTCTGTTATTATTTGTATTATCTTCTGTGTGTTCTCTCCTGAACAAAACGCTGTTGTATCATCCGCAAATAATACTAACTTTAAATCTTTTGTAACTTTACAAATGTCATTTATATAGAGATTGAATAATTTAGGTCCTAGTATTGATCCCTGAGGTACACCACAGGATATATTTAGCGTTGTAGATGTGTGTTCGCCTAGCTTCAGGTATTGTTTCCTGTTCGTTAGATAACTTCTTATCCAGTTTAAGACTAACCCTCTGATGCCATATCGTTCTAGTTTTTTATTAAAATATTGTGATTAATTGTGTCAAATGCTTTAGTTAGATCCATAAAAACTGCTGCCGCACATTTTTTACTATCTATTGCATTGGTAATTTCTTCTGTAATTTCAATTAAAGCCATTGAAGTTGAAACATTAGCTCTGTATCCATATTGGTTCTCTTCGAGTATTCTATTTTTATTTATGAAACTCTGTAATCTTGAACAGTTTTTCAATGATTTTAGAAAATTGTGGAAGTAAGTGAATACATGTGAGTATATATTTGATAACATTGTAGCAGCCCCTCTAATATAGGGAAACATGTCACACATGGTTGAGTGACGTTTTTAAAGGTACTGCATATTGTGTCCATTGTATTTAAAGCGCCATGTTGAACTTTCGATGGAAGGCTGTCGTCAGCATCCTCTGCCGTGGGACATCACACGCAATTAGGACGATCCGCTGCTTCGCTAAATGCCAATTTGGACTCCGAGCACAACGCTAACAAGCTTTCCTGCCTAATAGTGTGTTCTTACTAAGGTGTAGAGAATTCTTCAAAGCCTCACCCTTGATGATTGGTGTCTCATGAAGCAGCTTTTAATAAGAATCCTACAGCAATAACAAGGCCGATGTATGCTGTGTTTTTTTAAGAATGGCAAAAGTAAAGTACAACGGTATCTCAATTTAAAAATGCCCCAATTTAAGAGTGTTTTGAGATATGTCTCTCAGCTATTTTTTATGCTTTAAGTTGCAAGCAAAAAGTTATTTTACAAGCATGCATGCCATTTGCTGGCATCGAAAATGTCGCAGTAAACCCTGTTAGAGCCAAACAAAACATCCGGTCTTATTTGTGGGGCGGCGTAGCTCGTTTGGTAGAGCGGCTGTGTCAGCAACTTGAGGGTTCTAAGTTTGATCCCTGCTTCTGGCTTGTGCAGCTCTTTGAGACACTTGTGATTTAGGGCTATATACATAAACATTGATTGATTGATGATTGATTCTTGATTAGAATTGTAAATTATGCAGATTATCATGACCATACCAATGCTCTGTTTATTAAATTAAAAACATTAAAACTGCACGATCTTGTTGACCTCAACACTGCTATTGTGACGTACAAAGCTCATAACCACATGCTGCCTGGGTGTCTACAGGAGAGGTTTAAACCCAGAGAGAATCCCTATGACCTCAGAGGTTCAGCTGTCTTCCAGAAAGCTAAGATAAGAACAAGCTTAAAAAGTAGATGTGTTTCTGTCAGGGGGGTTCAACTGTGGAACAGCTTGGATTATTCCTTAAAATGTTCCAGTTCTATTCACACATTTAAAAAACACTTTAAGACCAATGTCTTGAAAAAATATATCACTCTAGAATCAACACAGTAGTTAATACTATGATCAATGTTAATTCAAATACTAAATGTGGGTTATAAATAATAATGGAAGTACAATTGTTTGTATATAGTATATAAATTGGTACAAAGGTTTAACATGTCTACAAGGATATTTCACATGCCTTTACTGTGTATATAATTGAACTGTGTTTGTTATGTATAATGTGTATTTATAATATGTTGTACAATGGACATTCAATAATTTTCGGAAGTTTATTTTGTACTTGACATTGTTTATAGGGTTAGGCGCAATAAGTGTTCAACTTCAGCCTAAACCCTTTCGGTCTGCAACATTTTCATTTTCAATTTAAGAATGTACAACTGTTTGTTTATTTTGTTGACGATTGACCGAAGAATAATAAACTTGAATTCTGCCATTTTAGCAAGACACTTTACCCACCTGCTCCCAGTGCCACCCACACTGATGTAAATGTAACTTAGATAATGGGTTTCACTATGTAAAGCGCTATATAAATATACGGTAACACTTTAGTATGGGGAACATGTTCTTCTCGGGAACAGTGCCGAGAAGAAGTGGATGATGTTCATTGAATTAAAGAAAGACATCACCAAAAACATGACGGAATGTGTCGCCAAAACAGCCTAAGCCATTCAAGCGTATCACTGCTACTCTGCACCATACTGAAGCAGAATGAGTCTCATGCCAGCAAGAATGTTAAAATATTATCAAAATGGCAGACATTCATCCATTTAGATATAGGAAAGCTGCTGATGGAGTGTTTGACAGAGAAGCAGCTGGTAAGAGATACCATAGAGGTCCCCTCTCCGAGGTAAATGTTGTACATTATTATTATATTACCTCATAAAATGACTGTAATTGTCAGTAGTACATTCTTTTGTATTTTTATACTTTTTGTATATTTTTTTAAAAGGCATGTTACATGTTAAAACCGTGCTGTTTTGTAGTAAATTGAGGTACTACTGTAGTGGATATGTGTCGATAGATGCCACAGGGTAGAGTTTTGACCCTAACATTAAACTGTGTTGTGCACACAGTTCAATTTACGTTTCTTTCATGGCTGTGGGCCTTCACTGTTGCAATAGAAGCTTCTCTCTTCGATAGCCCGCACCCATTTTGCACTCTAAAGTGCTAAAGTTGAACCCTCCCGGATCGTAAATCTATTCATCAGCCGAAAATGAACTGCAGATTGCAATCTATAGTCGACTGTATGCACCGCAGGGTAGGTCAAGGCAACCTCATGTCACATGATATAAATTGCAATATTTACCATCAACGAGTGGGCTGAATATGTCGTGACCTGAAAACAAAGTGCGATTAAAGGAGAGAACCAGATCAGTATAAGCCACAGTCGGATAACTTGTTTTAACAAAGAGAACGCAGCATCTCTTTCAGGCTTCATCATCGAGAGGGCTGTTCCTCTCTTTCAGTGGGAAGTTGAAATGATCTCATTGTGTCCTCCGAAAAGGGACTTCCCTCCTCAGCAAGAAGGGAAAACAAAGAATCAAATCAACACACTGTCTCTACTTGATCTGCCCTCATGTTTTTTTCTGCTGTCAAAACAAGTCATGTTTAATTCAGACTCCTCATTGGCTGCGAGTCACATCAAAGTGATGAATGGGAAATCAATTCATTAAAATGTCAGCAGTCATCAAAATCACATCACGGCTTTCTCATATTAAGCGGGGAGAATTGGATTGTACTCAATGTGTGAGTGCATAATTAGCAATGCCATAAAATAACAGGATTAGAAAACATTTGTGCAAGAATGCATAAACACATGCGGGCGCAAAGTGTAATTTGTTGGTCTAAAATAAATCCCTGATGCGCTGCATTTTTTGGCAGCCAAAGAAGTCAAATCCTCACCCTTTCTTCTTTAATAGCGCAGTCAGAACACATAATATAGCCTTGAGAATACTATCTGTTTAGCGTTGCTTTACCTATCTATTTTTGTTTTACCTACGGCTTTACTAGGAATGCATGTTGTTGTGCTTGTACACAGTATGGGCCAGATTTACTAAGATCTCAAATAACACGCTCTAAATTGCACGTGCAAACTATAAATGCACAATTTGTGGGTGTGTTGGGGGTGATTTTGTAAGACTACGTACGCAATTGATAACAAGTGCAAAAGTGGTGCAGACTGCCCTTTACACACATTGCGCTTTACATTCATGGCGTCATATGCTCTAACTTGGTGCTGTTTGTTATGTTGTATACCACGGGTGCCCATTACGTCGATCGTGAGCTACCGGTCGATCGCGGAGGGTGTGTCAGTCGATCGCCAGCCAGGCATTAAAAAAATAGTCCTAAAAATGAGCAATCATAAATCTTCACTATGACGTCAATTTCATCACTTGATTGACATTCAGGGCACCCGAGGGTCTTGTGAGATGACGCTGGCTGCTGCCAGCTCATTATTAAGAAACAAATTCAGACAGGGAGGCGAGAAACACTTTTTATTTCAACAGACTCTGGCGCCGTACCTGTCGTCAAAACTCCAAAGACCGACTGCACAATTGCACAATAAAAGCTCTGCTCCATCCTGCCTGCGCTAACAAAATAAGAGTCTCAGAAAGCTGGCGTGCACAAGCTAGCAAGCTACGGAGTTTGCCGCCAATGTATTTCTTGTAAAGTGTATACAAAGGAGTACGGAAGCTGAACAAATAAGATGCCAAAAACCAACCACTTTCATGTGGTATTGGACAGAAAGGAGGACTTTTTTTCTCCTCCATTTGAAAATGCGGACGTTATCAGCACCACTGTCTGATTCCAATCAATGCAAGTAATCAGAATCAGGTAATACACCAACTTATATTCTTGTCTTCATGAAGGAAAGGAATCTATATGTGTTAAACATGCTTGTATTATCATTAAACACCTTTTACTTATTAACAATATTAACTATCTGTGTTAAACATGCTTGCATTATCTTTAAACACCTTTAACTTGTTAACAATATTAACTATATGTTGAGTTGAGTTTGAGTTTATTTCGAACATGCAAGCATACAACATGATACATCACAATTTCCAGTTTCTCTTTTCAACATGTTCGAAAAGGAGTAGGAAGAAGCAGAGCTTAATGTGTTAAACATGCTTGTATTATCTTTAAACACCTTTAACTTGTTAACAATATTAACTATATGTGTTAAACATGCTTGTATTATCATTAAACACCTTTAACTTGTTAACAATATTAACTATATATATTAAACATTCTTGTATTATCATTAAACACCTTTAATTTATTAACAATATTAACTATATGTGTTAAACATGCTTGCATTATCATTAAACACCTTTAACTTGTTAACAAAAACTTATCTTTCATAAATAAGTAAATATAAATTATATATAGCTGTGAATGAGGTAGATCCCCACGACTTGATCAATTGAAAAGTAGCTCGCCTGCAGAAAAAGTGTGGGCACCACCATGCAGCACACAAATATTATCTCTGTCAACTTTTCTGGGTGATACTTAGTGCGATCTGGACATCAGAACCTATTTGTAGCACACCAAAGGTGCGCTCGTGGAGGCCAACCAAACCACTTAGTGTTGAGTTGCAAAAAGATAGTCGACATCCATTGTTTAATTTCATTAAGACACGCCCCCAGGTGAATACAATCTGAGAAGGTGCACTGGAATGATCTTTCTGCAAGAGAATGCACATTGCAAGAAGTTTTTTCACATAACGAACACCATTAAAAGTGGTTAGAGTGTCCGCCCTGATATCGGCATGTTGTGAGTTCAAACCCCGGCCGTGTCATACCAAAGACTATAAAAATGGAACCCATTATCCCCCTGCTTGGAACTCAGCATCAAGGGTTGGAATTGGGGGTTAAATCACCAAAAATGATTCCTGGGCGTGGCCACCGCTGCTGTTCACTGCTCCCCTCACCTCCCAGGAGGTGATCAAGGGTGATGGGTCAAATGCAGAGAATAATTTTGCCACACCTAGTGTGTGTGTGACAATCATTGGTACTTTAACTTTAACTTTTAATCAGCCCCATAAATGGGCCGTGTTCAACGTTTACACAGATGTCTAGAAGGCACTAACTTTCCAGTATATTTTACACAGTAAATTTGCCCTCTTCCGGCTTCTAAGACGTAATGACTTAACTGCGCACGTACGTAACACTTGCACACACATTAGATTTTGGTGTTGTAAGCTAAAAATGCTGATTTAGATAGTTAGTGTTAGCTGTCATTGAATGTATATTCTATCATAACAACAACTGGACTGCAAATTGTTTGTTGCTTCTCTTGGACTGCTTTAGTGTGTGTGCATTACTCCAAAAACTTAGTCATTTCGAAAAATATAGACCGTATTAACACAAATGTGCTCTGTTAAACAAATAATAGAAACACAAGCTAGCCAATAGTGTTATTGTTATATTTGTTGCTTTGAAAAATATACTTGCCAACCTTGAGACCTTCGAATTCGGGAGATTGGGGTGGGGGGTGGGGTGAGGTGGGTGGGGTTTGGTGGTAGCGGAGGTGTATATTGTAGCCCGGAAGAGTTAGGGATGTAAGGGATTCTGGGTATTTGTTCTGTTGTGTTACGGTGCGGATGTTCTCCCGAAATGTGTTTGTCATTCTTGTTTGGTGTGGGTTCACAGTGTGGCACATATTTGTAACAGTGTTAAAGTTGTTTATACGACTACCCTCAGTGTGACCTGTATGGCTGTTTATTAAGTATGTCTTGCAGTCACTTTCGTGTGTATGCAGAAGCCGCATACAACATGTGACTTGGCCGGCACGCTGTTTGTATGGTGAAAAAGCGGATGCGTCGACAGGTTGTAGAAGACGCTAAAGGCAGCGCCCTTAATATTGTTGTCCGGGAGAAATTCGGGAGAATGGTTGCCCCGGGAGATTTTCAGGAGGGGCACTGAAATTCGGGAGTCTCCCGGAAAAATCGGGAGGGTTGGCAAGTATGACTGTGAGCAAGTTCCAAACAGCCCCTTTAAGTCAATTAGCAGCTATAAAAATATAACATGTCATTTCTGAATAGACAATATGTCTACTATTTATTGATATGTACACAGACAGAGAATTCTCTCTCCACGTTTGTCTTTGCAGTGCGATTGACTCCTTCTCACAGCCATTTGTGCGTAACTGTACCACAAAAACAGGGACCGCAAAACAGTTTCAGGCTTGATAAATCACATTATGTATGCAAAATTATTATATTTGCATCTTCTCCTAGTATTGTGGACGTTCTAATTAGTAGATCAGGCCGCCTGTGTGTACCTGATCATTTTGGACAGTAATCACCTAAAACCTCTACATGCAGGAGAGGGGGGCAGAGCAGAAAAGAAAAGAGACGGCAGATCAACTGGTCCAAAAGGGGGGTCTATTTAAAGGCTAGATTACACAAATAAATTTTAAGATGGGACTTAAATGCTTCTACTTACGTAGCATCTTTAACTGCTACCGGAGTAGTGGACCCCGAATAGAAAACACTTTATAGCCGACATACTTTTTTGGGGCTCTGGGAGTCACTAATAAGCACATTTCTTGCTGGAACATATGGTACAATACAATCAGCAAGATAGGATGAAGCTAGACCGTTTTGTATTTTATACGCAAATAGTAAAACCTTGAAGTCACATCTTAGGTGCACAGGAAGCCAGTGCAGGTGAGCCAGTGTAGGCGTAATATGAACAAACTTTCATGTTCTTGTGAAAAGTCTAGCAGCCGCATTTTGTACCAACTGTAATCTTTTAATGCTAGACATAGGGAGACCCGAAAATAATACGTTACAGTAATCGAGACAAGATGTAACGAACGCATGAATAATGATCTCAGCGTCGGTGGTGGACAAAATGGAAGACATTTTAGCGATTTTACGGAGATGAAAGAAGGCAGTTTCAGTAACACTCTTAATGTGTGACTCAAACGAGAGAGTTGGGTCAAAGATAATACCCAGATTCTTTACCAAATCGCCTTGTGTAATTGTTTGGTTGTCAAATGTTAAGGTAGTTTGGTGGTTTGCGTTCCCTTGCCGGCGTCTAGCAGGACCGATAATCAGCTTTTCCGTTTTCTTAGCGTTGAGTTGCAAAAAGTTAGCGGACATCCATTGTTTAATTTCATTAAGACACGCCTCCAGCTGACTACAATCTGGCGTGTTGGTCAGCTTTAGGGGCATGTAGAGTTGGGTGTCATCAGTATAACAGTGAATGCTAACACCGTATTTGCGTCTGATGTCACCTAGCGGGAGCATGTAGATGCTGAAGAGTGCAGGGCCAAGAACCGAACCCTGTGGAACTCCGCACGTTACCTTAACATAGTCCGAGGTCACATTGTTATGGGAGACGCACTGCGTCCTGTCAGTAAAATAGGAGTTAAACCAAGAAAAGGCTAAGTCTGACATACCAATACGTGTTTTGATACGCTCTAATAAAATGTTATGATCAACAATATCGAAAGCAGCGCTAAGATCAAGAAGCAGCAACATGGATGACGCATCAGAATCCATCGTTAGCAATAGATCATTAGTCATTTTTGCGAGGTCTGTCTACGTAGAGTGATTTTACCTGAAACCGGACTGAAAGGCTTCACAGAGATTGTTAAACGCTAAGTGTTCATTTAGCCCCTGTGCAACACTTTTTTTAGAGAATTTTCGAGATAAACGAAAGGTGGCACACAGGCTGGTAGTTTACCATGAGGTCAGGATCGAGGTTAGGTCTTTTGAGCAGAGGAGGAATAATCGCTTTTTTGAATGCTAGGGGAACAGTGCCAGAGGAAAGTGATAGGTTTATAATGTTTAGCACTGATGGTGCTAATAAATAAATTCCCATGAAGTGGGTCAAGTAAACATGTTATTTGTTTTGTCCTATTTACACGTCTCAGGAGTTCCTCTAATGTTATTTCATCAAAATGAGAGAGACTATTTTGGAGGGCAATATCTGTCGTATATATATTTGTATCTGTGGTAATAGAACCCGGTTGTAGCTGGGACGAGTTGTCTTTAATCTCCTTTCTAATGAGTTCAATTTTTTTATTAAAGAAATTCATAAAGTCATCAGCTGAGTGGGTGGAGCTACTGGGAGGAGTCCCTTGTTGGGTTAGTGATGCTACTGTACTGAACAAATATTTAGGATCGTTTTTATTGAGCCAGATGGGATTGGAGTAGTAATTAGCTTTAGCTAAGGTAAGCAAGCGTGTGTTTATAAGTTATTAAACTATCACTCCATGCTTGATGGAAAACCTCAAGTTTAGTTGCACGCCATTTGTGTTCCAGCTTTCTACATGATAGTTTAAGAGCTCCAGTTTCTTCTGCAAACCAGGGTGTACGCCTTTTAGGGGCCTTTTTCAGCTTTAGCGGTGCTATACTATCAATGGCGTCGCACAGGGCATCGTGAAAGATGTTAGTGAGGTAATCGTTAGAACCCACATAATTTGGGAATGGCGCCATTACCGAAGGCAGTAGGCCAGCAAGAGTCAAAGTTGTGACATCATTAATGTTGCGGCTGCTAAAACAGTGGTTATTAGGAGCTTGTAGCTTGTTGACAATGAGTCAGAACTTCCAATTGTATAAGGTAATGATCGGACATTACTTTAGTGTATGGGAGTATCATAACTTTTGAGGTGGTTACACCTGGGACAAGGACTAGATCTATCGTATTACTGTTGCGATGCGTGGGTTAATTTATTATTTGTGTAAGACCACAGCTATCAATTATAGTCTGGAGCACCACACACAGAGGGTCTGATGGGGTATTCATATGGATATTAAAATCCCCCATTGTGATTATATTATCTGTGTGCGTCACTGGACCAGTGACAAACTTCAAACCTCCAAGACCGCCATGAAAAATTTTACATGATGAATTGTTTTGGCTCCTATTTGTGCTTGTCAGTTTTTATGGTGGATGAGTGATGGATGACTAGTTATGGCAAATTGCCGAATAATCTCCATCTAAATCGGCAAAGTGTGAACGTCCCTCTACAATAGTCATGACACTCTTAAGGTACAGAGTTTTTTTTTTTATGTTCCCTGAATTGAAATATGTTTGAGAACTTGATAATGTGTTTTCATTTATCTGTTCAAACCACTGTAGAACTTGCATTTGGCTACCACCCACCTGGAGACTTGTGTATCGTTCACTGCCATTGAAAGTATCACAGACTTTACGGCCTTGGGCGAACTGTCATTTCACTCCACTGTTTGCGTTGTCTTGCCAGATCCCAAATAGGCCTGGCTGGTCCAAAGCTCCAAATTGTGGAGGAATTGTTTCCATACTTTACCTAAAGGGTTTTCCAATTGAGGCAGAGATCTTAAAGCACCTATTTTTTCTGATTGAATGGCCAATAAACTTCTATTGTCTCTGCAGAAGTTCCACTTCCAGAACCTCACCATTGGTGACTCGATCAAAATAGGAAACTCTGAGTATGCATCACTAAAACCACATTTCAGCGGCGACTATGTTACGGCGTGTCTTGGTTTTGAACGTCCATGATTCTCAACCATGCATCAAAGTTGATCAGAAAAAGGCTTGAGTAAACAGATTTAAATTTTCATTTTCCGATCATTGGAACAGGATCTCATTCTGTAGTATGCGTCTGAAAATGTATTTTGATGTTACAAGTGCACCAAAGAGGAAACTTGTTTAAGGCACACATATTCATACTGGATGTTGGTGGGATATTCAACTTTGAATTGAACCTTTCAAGCATGAATGAAAACACTACTCTGACTGAAAGTAATTTTGCCTCTCATGTGCCCCAACCCCCCGACACCCTTGGGGGGTAGACTGAAATAAAATGTAATGTTTATGCATGCCCATGCTCAGTGTTAAAGGCAGTATTTGAGAAGTAGTGAAACACGTCTTCTCACAGAACTGCATTCGTCTTTTGCTGTCCTCTTTAATTAGTCAGTGTGCACTTTTCATCCTCTTTTTTTAAAAACCCTGGTGAGGTAAAGTATTATGGATACTTATCGGTGTATGACGATCAAGGGGATTAGTGGTATAATCCCTCTTTTTATCCCTGCTAGAGTTTTGGCATCTTGTTTTATTCTCTTCAACTGTGATCTGCCCCCAAAGGTTTACTGTGGCACAGAGCCAGATTACCTGCTACCCGCCATCTCTGTTGGTCTTTGACTCAACACAGTCGCCAAGCAGATTTGTTCGTTTAACCTCGCTGTTGACCAGAGAGATTCATCAGCTTCACTCACCTGAGCCTTTGCAATGAAATCATTACGTTGGGTGGCAACTTTTTAATTTCCTGTCTTTGTTCCTGCTTGCCTTTTCACTCCAGCAGGCCAGATAATATGTTTTACTTGCGAGTCCTCAACCAGGTGTGAAATTGCTGGCTAACAGTCTTTTTTAGCAAGACAACACTGCAGTCACAACCATGAAGACCCCACCCTGCACCATCTGCAGTATCCATCTTCTTCCACGCTCACTCATATTGTTGAGCAGATAACACCCCCTCCCCGCTCCCTCCCTCTCTTGCGTGACACACTGCAGCGTTGTTAAATATCAAGACCATTCCTCATCCTAATGACCTAATGTGAGCAGCATCAACAATTGCTTCCTTCTCCCTCTTTGGACTTTAATCTCACCTTCGACCACATTGATAGAAAGCTACCATAGTGAATTACCATTTCATGACAGCAAACCGCTTCGGGATGGTAAAATTATAGAGGCATGCATTGAGACGGAATACCCTTAATGCTGTTGTACTGTACGTCAGGCACAATGAGCTTTGATGCTTTATTTTTGGTGAGGGGGGATTACTGTTGAGAAAGAAGTGGCTTCCTCATTGGTAGTCAGCCACATATAAAGGTTTGGTTTAGTGATTTAAGAAATGCTGAAAAATGCTTCTTGATCTTTTAATTATTTTCAATTGATCAAGAAGGAAATGTGTCTAATTTCCAGCTGTAAAGTCTGAGCAAAGAACGTTTCTGTGACCATTCCTGTTTGGTTTATGAAAGGCAACAAGAGCTTCACCCATTTCCTTTAAGGGGACCTATTACAATTGTAATTTGCATTTAAAACACTTTCTTGCGGTCTAGATAATAAGTATTGGATAGGCTTTGGTGTATATTTTGATTCAATTTTGCTCCACAGTCACTTTTATAACCCACTTCCTGCGTATATCTGCAAGATGTTGGTTTGTGGAGGCGTTCACAGAATGCAAATGAAACCCACCCTCTCCTAAAATGAAACATTTTTATTATTTAATGCTAAGCATTCGTTGCACGAACATACTATGCTTTGTTAAACAAGACCATAGACTGTATTGGACATGTATTGTTTACATACGAAATGTCCATTTCCATTTATTGCAAGTAATAAGAAAACATAAATGCCTTACTTACCTAACAAGGAGGATATTTGCAAGTTTGGCGTCAGATGAAAAAATCTTCTCCGCCTTCAATCGTCTCCATCTTTCAAAGGCATCCCTGATTCAAATCCTTGTTTTGTTCCTGGCTTTGTCATGGATAAGTTAGAATTGTAACAACACCTTTTAGATTTACTAAGGTGTGACATGTTTAGTAACTTTACCAGTGGCAGTAGCTAGACGAAGAGGGCGGTGCGTAACTGGCAACCTGTATGTGACACACTCACAGACTTTTTAATTGGTCAAACGGTAGAGGGCGGGACATCAAAATGAAAAAACAATAACAACATTTCGGGGCTGTATAACTATTTTTTAAATGAGCATATCCTGGCTGAACTACTGTTATCAGTTATTGAGGTATAATCGAAAAGAACATGATTCATTAATGCCTTTTGACATATCAGGGCCATTTAATGATGACTTGACATGAAATTATTACATATGGCTCCTTTAATGATTAGGTGACTAATTTGATTATGAAGCATACACTTACTCAGTGTCTTTAAATGGTAAATGGGTTATACTTATATAGCGCTTTTCTACCTTCAAGGTACTCAAAGCGCTTTGACACTATTTCCACATTCACCCATTCATACACACATTCACACACTGATGGCGGGAGCTGCCATGCAAGGCCCTAACCACGACCCATCAGGAGCAAGGGTGAAGTGTCTTGCTCAAGGACACAACGGACGTGACGAGGATGGTAGAAGGTGGGGATTGAACCAGGAACCCTCAGGTTGCTGGCACGGCCACTCTCCCAACTGCGCCACGCCGTCCCCGATTCATCGAATCAGCTTTTAAATTCAATTTGAAATATCTTTAGGCATGTGCTAAAATTAACAATATAAATGACTACCTAATTCAGAAATGTATACTGTATTATGTGCACTGTAACTGTGCTGTTACAAAAATAATAAAGCAATGTGACAATCAAAACAAAATATCCCATTTGTATGTAAAGAGAAAGGTCCGCTTTGACGTTTTAGGGTGAGATGTTCCCATAGGTTCATAGTTTTCAACCCCGGTATTGTGGCAAGTGGCCACTGTCATTTTTGTCTTCCTGTTCGAAGCTGTCCGGGAAAACGCGAGCAATGACGTCACCAACTAATATTGAATAATGAATTTGACAATTTTTCAACCAATAGTTGCACCCCTACTTAAAACTCCAATTACCGTAATTTTCGTATAGCACCCTGTGCATTTCGTTATGTCTACTTCATAATGAGGGTGAGTCCATAACAGTCTAAATGGCTGATTGAATGATTGTGTGAGTGTGTTTGATTTAATGTGAACGATTTCACCTTTCATTCACCGTGATCTGTTCGGCAATTTTATTGGTCTGATTTGATGAGGCCAAATTTATTGGCGGCATGTAAAGCTTGTGAATCCGGAAACATCAATAAATTGTCTGGGCGCAGAGTTCTAAGCTTTTGAAAAAAGTTGTGGCTTATATTCTGGAAATTACAGTACTCTATTTTTAAATGTTTTCCTGCAAAACAACATTGGAAAACATTCAAATGTATCTTTCACTAACATCACATATTGCAGCTCGTACTGCTATTGGCAACAAAACCATCATGTCAATATTTGATGATAGTATAATAACACAGTTTATTGTATCAGTATGTCTTCTCATATTCCCATGCATACACATCTACTTTGGTCCTGATATTATGTGACAAACAGACTACAGCATTGCAGGTCAGGTACATACAAAAAAAACCCCAACAACCTGACTGAATCCATTTGAAATTTTGAGAGATAACATGGAGAAAATATAGTTGCTCACTTCCTCACTGTATTCAACTTGAAGCCAAGTCCGGGAGGAAGACTACAGCAGCACATTTCACAGAATGTCATCATCAAAGAAATTGAACAGGGGTGCTCCTATCACCAGCAGTCACATTTCAGCAGAGAACTTGCGGCAAACATTTCACTGAAAGCAGCAAAATAGGAAAAGTGGAAATGGAAACCCAACATCTGTATTCGTAATATTTTCACTGCCGATTACCCACTCAATAACGTGTGGCTGCTTTTAAAGGCCATTTCCCAATTGCTACCTGCATGCCTTTTTCTCAGCAGTAGAGATTAGATGTGTGAAGAAAGCTGATACTCTGGCAATGACGTGACCTCAGGCTGATAACTTGACCTCACTGGCGAGGCGTTTACCGGCTCTTGTTGGGTGTCATCAAAATGCATGTCAACGACTCGTCTTGAATCATCAATAATTCAAGGACATTTGATGCACCTTGAGAATGGTCCCTGTGGAGCCTGAAGAGTCAACCCGAAAGTGTCTGTGTCTGCTCTCACATGGATTTGATGGCTTCTTTGCGTTATTCCTCATTTACAAAATGGAACAGTGGGCTTCCTGCGGCAGCCGCTGCTAGATATGGAATGTGTTGGTCCACGTCACTACACAAAGGATTACACTTTATTAAATGGGGCTTTACATTAAATGCTGAGAAAGGCCACTGGAGCTTAATAGAAAAAATGTCAAGCGGCCGAATACAAGCCATTTGACCGCTTTTTAATAAGTCCCCTGGTATACCATTTGCAGGTATGTGATCTCTGTAAATAATGCATGCCTCACACCTCCCCGTACCCGTTCAGTGCAGAAAGTTTGATCATTTAATGATCCAGCTCTATAGTTAAGATTGCAGCAGGATTCCTGTGTAATATCCTCCTTTAACAGGAGAGCAGCTCTACAACTGTGATGCAACGTGCTGCTTTTCCTCACAGCTTCAGTAGAAACGTGGAGATTGAAAGAAACCCTTATTAGGTTCTGCTTGAGAAAGCAATTTATTCTCTATTTATTGGTGTAACGGGATTGGTAAGCCAATGGAGGGGTAATTTGTAAAAAGACAGACGCACAAGGGAGCCTTTTTTGGTGTTCTAAAACGTCTCAATGCTCTGCTGGAACAAACTGCAGGAACCTGCTGTAATTTGAAGGCTGAGTGCGGTGCAGGTAGACAGAGATCACACGTGCAATGTGGTTTTCGACCACATTTTTTCAAAAAAGAAAAAAAAAAGGTGATCTAGATTCAGCTGCAACGGAGAAGCAAAATAATATGCTCATTAGAGCTGTCAAGCAGTCTCTCCGTGTCTTGTTGCTGCTTTTTCAGATGAAAAATGTGTGACTGCTGAAGTAGTTGAGCTGCTGCCACAATACTTTCAGCATTGATAGATGAGCGGCATAGCATATATTTAGTCTGTTTTTGCTGTTATTGTGAGTTCAAGTTAAATATGTATCCACTGTGTAACATGCGTAACATCTACTTTTCAGTGGAATCCCTGGGAAGAAATGCGGAACCATCATTCTGTCTGCTGAGGAGCTAGGCAACTGTCGGGTAAGTGTCATTTTTCGTGTTTTTTAATGAGATTATTCATCATCACTTGACTTACCTCATCGATACATGACATTGTACCTCAGAGCCTTGGTTAAAATACTGACAAACAATGAGAGGTGCTACAGAAAGTGACTCATAGTTGGGAAATGGTGTCCAAGTCTGAGTCACAAAGTGAATATCAAGAAACAATTAAATAAAGCGGGTTTATGTTCCATAAAAAAAACTATTTACCATATGCATTGCTAATAAACAGCACTATGGTTCTCTCCGTGTATACTGTGTGTGACTATGCGGTGAGTTTGAAAAGGTGTGTGGCCACTTTGAGTCGTATCGACCGAACTATGGAGGGTCAAATGGGACAAAATTAAAAAAACAAATACATCTTCAAATAATTTCTTAAATGTGTAATTAAATCCTTATAATCGAACCGAGATACATAAATGTGTTATTAAAAATGTTATTGATTTATTAAATGTAAAAGTGGATATCATTATTTTATCATTTAATTGCCAATTTTAACATGCAATTATCTTTTTTGTTTAATAATTTATTTTTTAATATCCATCCATCCATCCATTTTCTACCGCTGATTTAATTATTTAATCCAAGAGGGTCAAGCGATAGAAAATGGATGGATGGATCATTGAATTAACTATTTAAATATTTATCTATCCATCCATCCATACATTTTCTACCACTTGTACCTTTCGGGGTCATGGGGGGTGCTGGAGCCTATCTCAGCTGCGGAAGGCGGGGTACACCATGGACAAGTCGCCACCTCATCACAGGGCCAACACAGATAGACAGACAACATTCACACACTAGAGACCATTTAGTGTTGCCAATCAACCTATCCCCAAGTGCATGTCTTTGGAGGTGGGAGGATGCCGCAGTCCCCGGAGGGAACCCACGCAGTCACGGGGAGAACATGCAAACGCCACACAGAAAGATCCCGAGCCCGGGATTGAACCCAGGGCCTTTGTATTGTGAGGCAATTGCACTAATTCCCGTAACCACCGTGCTGCCCCATTAAATATCTCATTATTTATTATTTCATTATTGATTTCAATATTTCATGTATTAGTTTTATTTGTCAAACCCAACCATCAAAGACAGTAGGCAATTCCTAACATCTGATTGGTTACCTTTCAACTAGAGAAGCAAAGAAGTACTGGTCAATATCTTCGTCTGAAAGTGCGGAGATAACTCCGACAACTCCAATAAATTCCTTTAACTGCTACGTGCTTTGGATCTGCAGGTCTTGCGTCCACATACTCTGCGAGGTCTAACATATCTACCACCAACTCCAGAAAAAGTACAAATATACGGTATCTTAGCAGCCATGTTTTGAAACACTTCAGACCAAAGTAGAGATTTTTTAAAAATGCTTTAAAATGTAATATTGGAAATTATCGGTATCGTTTTTTTAAATTATCGGTATCGTTTATTTTATTTTTATTTTTTATTTTTTATTAAATCAACATAAAAAAACACAAGATACACTTACAATTAGTGCACCAACCCAAAAAACCTCCCTCCCCCATTTACACTCATTCACACTCATTCACACAAAAGGGTTGTTTCTTTCTGTTATTAATATTCTGGTTCTTACATTATATATCAATATATATCAATACAGTCTGCAAGGGATACAGTCCCTAAGCACACATGATTGTGCGTGCTGCTGGTCCACCAATTAATTTTACTCATTTTCATTAATTACTAGTTTCTATTTTACTGTTTTTATATTGTTTTACTTTCTTTTATATTCAAGAAAATGTTTTTTAATTTATTTATCTTGGTTTATTTTATTATTTTTTTAAAAAAAGGACCTCATCTTCACCATACCTGGTTGTCCAAATTAGGCATAATAATGTGTTAATTCCACGACTGTATATATCAGTATCGGTTGATATCGGTATCGGTAATTAAGAGTTGGACAATATCGGAATATCGGATATCGGCAAAAAGCCATTATCGGACATCCCTAGACCAAAGCAATCATTGCAGTAGATTTTGTGTTAGCCCCGCCTACTGACTTTGATGGGTAAATCTGATCGATTAAATAAATTCAGGAAGCGCTGACACATAGTTCCATTAAATAAAATAACACATCATGGAATAATTAATCAAATCATGAAATGATTAAACCATTAAATAATGAAATTATTAAAATGATTCTACAATTAAATGTACTTTTACAGTAAATACATTAATGACACATTTAATAAAACATATATGTGTTTGATTCCAAATACAATTATCAATGGCATGTTTAAGTAATTATTTAAAGATTTAGTTAACTTATTTAATTTTGTCCCATTTTACCCTCCATACTGAACAGCCTTCACTCAAAAAATGAAGCAGTGACCACTCAATATTTTCAATTTAACTTCCATGCAATTGTATTTTGGCAGTTAATTCAGCGCAACATCAACTTAATCGTCGTGTCTCGAGAATATTGGGTTCATTACTCAAGGTTGTCAGCACTTGTTTCATCGAAGGTCACACATTACTCGATTTGCTCAACAGTTTTTTAAATTCCCCCATACATAAGTGTGTTGCCCACATGCTACAGTAACATTGATGCTGGAATTTAAATATATTAAAAGTAATATTTAGGGGCTGGCGTCTGTGGCTTTAATTCTAATGAGCTGTGTTTGTTCAAGTGTGTGTTTCAATAATCACTATTGTGCATTTCATCCACATTTTACATGAACACTCTAGAAGACATTTCGGCTTTCTGTGGGTGTAGTTAGTTTGGTGTGTTTTGAGTTTATGTGTGTGAATGTTTGTCTGTCTGTCTAAGCTGGTCCTGCGAGGAGATGGCGATTTGTCCAGGGTGTACCCTGCCTTCCGTTTAAGTGCAGCTGGGATAGGCTCCAGCCACCTCTGGGACCCCGGGATAAGCGGTAGAAGATGGATGGATGATTTATGTTTGGTGTTCTATATTTAATTGACCACTAGTGGTTGTAATGAGCAGCTGTACATAAGTCATCTCAAACCTAATCTTCTATGCAGGATGTTCTTTCTTCAAGCGTGTTATGAACGACCGAGAAGGGAGTACTTTGATAGTCTAGTCGCTACATATACTGTAGGAATGTAACAACATGAACATTTTACTACAAAGTTATGTAGACCAACATAATCATGGTTTTGTTGAATGTGCTCAAAAAGTACTTTTTCTCTGGCAGAAGAAACATGAAATATTGTTCCGGCATCATAAAAGCTGTGTTATTGTAATTTGAATACTAAATATTATTTTGTTTTAATTTGGAAAGGTTTTAGAGGGGTTACGACATTTGTAATGAGGGAAGACGTTAATGACGTTTAGCACGCTACAGGTTGCTTCTCCAGTAAATTAGCAGCATTTTTGTCCGTGAGTTTATTAAAGTGCGGTTATCAAATACGGTTTTAGGAGATTATTTATTTAAGATTGCACTACTAACTGTCAGGAGTTTCACTGCAATTTATCATTAATATCGGTAATCGTTCCATTCCTAATAACTCGGCACTTATCTAACATAATATATTTTCTATATCGCATACAACAATGTAACATTAAAGGGGAACTCCGAACTGCACTTTTTTATTTTTTTTATTTGCCTATCATTCACAATCATTATGTAAGACAAAAACACATGTTTTTCTTTTTTTTAAACATTCTAACTCATAACTAAACGTCAACCAAAAATGAGCCAAGAATTTTGCCAAGGGGCAAAATGATCTATTCTGCTTATTAAACACTCTAAAAAAACATCTAAAAACCTCTATCGACGTTTTTTTATATACACATTGTAAGTATATGTAATGTGGTAACAGGCACAGTGATAATAACATGGAATATTTACGTATTTTGTTCATTCTAAGAATAAGGCGGAGTACTGTATTAATTTCACAAACGCATCCCAATGTTCGCTATTTCCTTCACCAACAACAACAACTACTACTACTCGTGCAGACTTCATGAGAACGATTACTCTGAGACAAAAGATGATGCACAACCCTATCTTTTTGAGCCTGAATATAAGGAGGAAGATCTACAAGTTTTAGAAATTGTGTGTGAAACAGATCCAGCTTGAGTTAAACACTAAGCATCATTTGGCACTATTGCTAAGTGGGGTCTAAGTTGAATATCAACGTTTTCTAACTTCTCGGTTTATGTCCACATCTTTTTACCAACCAGATTTGAGTAGGGCTGCAACTAACGATTAATTTGATAATCGATTAATCTGTCGATTATTACTTCGTTTAATCGATTAATAATCGGATAAAAGAGACAAACTACATTTCTATCCTATCCAGTATTTTATTGAAAAAAAACAGCATACTGGCACCATACTTATTTTGAATATTGTTTCTCAGCTGTTTGTAAATGTTGCAGTTTATAAATAAAGGTTTAAAAAAAAAAAATAATAAAAAATAAATAATGTATTAAAAAAAAAAAAACCTCTGCGCATGCGCATAGCATAGATCCAACGAACCGATGACTAAATTAATCGGCAACTATTTTAATAATCGATTTTAATCGATTTAATCGATTAGTTGTTGCAGCCCTAGATTTGAGTCATACTTTATAATCTAGAATCAACTTTCACCAGCTCAGTGGCAATGCTGCAGCTCACCGGTTCAGTATGTCGATATTAGTTAGCGCTCTGTGATCAAGGCGCCACTAAAAATAGCGAGCGATTATGATAACAATATCACCAGTACTGGGACTCAGTATTGTTGGAGTTTTTTGGATGTTTTTTGTAGAAAGGGGGCAAGTGCTTTTCGTGTCGTTCTCGCCAGTTCCAGGTCCAAATTGGCTGTCAAAGTGTCCCAATTTGTCGGATTATATTACCAGCTATCTACTTTTCAGGTGAAATGCATGATATATGATCTATAATAAACTTACAGGGAGCAGGGAAACGAGAAAGCAGCAGACCACTCGATGATGTAAACATAAGCACACAGGAAGTGATCACGGCACCACTATAAATAGTTTGTCTGTGTTAGCGTTTATAAGAATAATATCACTAATACTTGGTTAATATTCAAGTCACAAAGTGTAAATTGAGTATTGTTGGTGGTTTTTACATGGTTATTTATTGAATTTTATGGGCGAAATTGTGGAGCTCCCATTGGCTCCACTGTAAGCAGACTTTTATTTATTTAATATTTAGAATGCATTAAAAAAATCCATTTGACGTCATGTCTTTCATAATGAACGATGGGAAAACTAAAAAAAAAAAAGTGCAGTTTCCCTTTAAGGAAAATGGAAAGAAGGAAAACTATATCAGCAACACTAGTATAGCTATGTAAGCTAGAGTGCTAACATTAGAGCTGCATTTGACTTGAACATCAAGTGTATTCGCTGGAGAAAAAAACAAACGATAAAACGAAAGGCTTCCATTATGCTATAACGTCACAACACAGCTTGTCTCCAAACCCTCCGGCGGAGATTGATGTGCAGCTCCAAAAAAATCTAATCTCGCCTCTAAAGCGACGCGGATCCCGAAGCTGTGATTGGTAGGCTTTTTTTAGTGCTTTATCGTCCGTATGTGTTTTTTCCTTCTTGCGAAGAAGTCGCTTTTAAATATGCCAAAACAAACGAAACAATGAAGCAAATTAATGAGTGTCTTAGCGAAGACATTTGTAAAACAAAAGTGACTTGTGTTCCAAATCGATTAGTTCCAGCTTCAACTGTGATCTGGATGTCGCTTCAGTTGCCATGTTTTTTCATATGAGTATGTTTAATATATACTCAATAACAATCCTTAAAGGGGGACTGCACTTGTTATTTGGAATTTTGCCTATCATCCTTATGTAAGACAAGCACACATGATTTGTTTCTGTTTTTATGCATTCTTAATAGTAAATAAGTGTCAGCAAAGGTTGGCTTACAATGGAGCCGATGGCAATTGCTCTATTCTGCGAAAAAATCACTTAAAAAAACATCTAAACACTTCCATCAACGTTTTATATATATGCTGTAAGTATATACGTAATGTAGTAATAGGTACATTCATAATAACATGTGGTATTTACGTATTTTTCTCATTTAAAGCATACAGCAGCGCATTGATTTAACAAAAACGCATCACAACATTCACTTTTTCTTTCAACAATAACAACTACTACTAATCATTGCACACTTCATGAGAGCCAACAAACATAATAAAGCATCACTTACTGTACAATATCTGCTGTCATTCGGATGCCAACTGCTAGGATGTTGATGTATTCCCGTTTAGATAAAGAATGACTCATAGTCCTTGCGAAGAAACAAGGGGTGAGGAACCTAGCGTCTTTTCGGGTGTTTTTCGTCTTTTCCGGGTGTAAATTGACTGTTAAAGCGTACAAACTTCTCAGTTTATGGCTACATTCTTCTACTATCAAGGTTAGAGGCAATATATACACTACCGTTCAAAAGTTTGGGGTCACATTGAAATGTCCTTATTTTGGAAGGAAAAGCACTGTACTTTTCAATGAAGATAACTTTAAACTAGTCTTAACTTTAAAGAAATACACTCTATACATTGCTAATGTGGTAAATGACTATTGTAGCTGCAAATGTCTGGTTTTTGGTGCAATATCTACATAGGTGTATAGAGGCCCATTTCCAGCAACTATCACTCCAGTGTTCTAATGGTACAATGTGTTTTCTCATTGGCTCAGAAGGCTAATTGATGATTAGAAAACCCTTGTGCAATCATGTTCACACATCTGAAAACAGTTTAGCTCGTTACAGAAGCTACAAAACTGACCTTCCTTTGAGCAGATTGAGTTTCTGGAGCATCACATTTGTGGGGTCAATTAAACGCTCAAAATGGCCAGAAAAAGAGAACTTTCATCTGAAACTCGACAGTCTATTCTTGTTCTTAGAAATGAAGGCTATTCCACAAAATTGTTTGGGTGACCCCAAACTTTTGAACAGTAGTGTATAACCTAGATTAACTTTCACGAGCTTAGAGGTGAGACAGCAGCTCACCAGCTCAGAATGTCAATACAGCAGCATTAGGTAGTTTCCTCTCTCTGATCAATGCGTCGCTAAAAAAAGGTCCTTGACGTTAGCTCTTATAATAACAATATTGCTAATACTTGGTTAATATTCATGTTAAGAAATGGAAATGGAGTATTGTCTGTGCTTTTTGGATAGTTATTTATTGGGTTTTATGGTCAGAATCGACGCAATGACGTCATGACTCCCAAAGGCTCCATTGTAAACAGTCTTTTATTTATATTTATTTAGGAGTTAGAATGCATAAAAAAAAAGGAAATGTGTTCTCGTGTCTCATAAGGATTTAAATTATTGGCAACATTCAAAAATAGTGCAAGTCAACAGTTTTATTATGTATAGAATTACATTGAAACAAATTGACCTTTAGGTGCAGAGTCTCCTAAACATGAGTTTCCTCCAAAGTGCACTCTGTTGATCCACCAAGTGTGCGTTAACAACGTATTATCTAATCGCTATTGGCTTCCTATCCGCACAACTTAATGAAGATAGTAAACAATCACATTAAGTGCTGCCCAAGAAGCCGGGGAGAAGACTTAATGTTTCCAGCTACTTGTTTCCTCCAGGCTATAAAGTTGGCCATATAGCTGCATTAAGTCTATAAATGTTTAATGATACCAATGCATGTAAGCATCAAATGATTCAATACTTGCTAACTTCATGCTGTAGACAGAGACGTCAGCATTTGATTCCAATATTGTTGGATTGTTGCCTGTATGATTGTTAGTTGGGCCTCAAAACCACCATACTTTAAGATTTTAAAGAGAGATTAATGTTGATAAAATAGTCCTCTGTGTGAAAAGATATATGCTTTAGACTGTAAAACAGCCCTAAGAACCATTTGTGGTACTCCAATGTAAAACAAGAGCGAGGCAAGATGATTCAAGCTTGTGCCAAAGTGATTTAATAATTGATGAAATCGATAATAAAATTTATCTCACTCTTCAGGGCGAGCTTGCCACTTTGTGAACGGGTCTATTCATTCACTTAGCCATATTTCCCAAGATGTCTACCTGAGGGATCAATTGGTTTGGTAATTAACTTTGCTCAATGCTAATATTTCTTAGCACAGTTTCATGGCTATTTACATGCAGAGCAGCGACTGAATCTTACATCCTCCAAAGCACTCAAACTCCATTTCTGTCGAATGGAAATATGGCAACAGCAATACAAAGTCAGCTTTTAAAAATGCCTGCTTGTTCACAACACATTGGAAACTTTAAATGACACTTGTTGTGTCCACAGTGGGTAGTACTCAAAATGCATTGGAAGACATGCTGGCATGCATTTAATAAAGCTTTCTAGTTTAGTAAACATTAGACAAATGGTCAATGACATATAGCTACTATGTCCCATTTGTCCCCTTGCAAATGCATGCTTGATGGTGGCCAGTTTTTTTTAAACTATCTACCCAAGAATGTACAACAATTTTTCTTAACACAGGAACTGCACGTTTTTTTGATTTTTGCCCATCGTTCGCGATAATTATTAAAGACATGACGACGGCTGTATTTTCTTTAATGCATTCTAGCCCGTAAATAAACGTAAATAAAAGTCTGCTTACAGTGAAGCCAATGGGAGGTCCTCTATTTCGCCCATAAAAGCCAATAAATAACCATCGGAAAAGCGCCCAAAATACTCAATTTACATTTCGTGACTTGAATATTAACCAAGTTAACCAATTATAGCAGCGCTGCGATCCCAAGCATGTGTGCCAATGTTGACATGATCGACTGATCAGCTGCTTCTTAGTTTTCTTGCTTGTAAAACTTTATTCGAGATCATAAATCATACCTCTCACATAGATAATAGAACAATGAGGGCATATTACGACAAGTTGGTACACTTTGACACCCAATTTAGACCTGGAAATGGCGAAAACGACACAAAAAGACGCTTGGTTCCACACCCCCTTTTTTGTCGAAAGATTTAGGAGTTATTCTTCATCTAAATGGGAATATATGAACATCCTAGCAGTCGGCATCCTAATGACAGCAGACATTCTACAGTAAGTGTTATTTTTTTTTGTTGTCTCTAGAGATGTCCGATAATTTCGGCCTGCGGATATTATCGGCCGATAAATGCTTTAAAATGTAATATCGGAAATTATCGGTATCGTTTTTTTTTATATTTTTTTTTATATATATATATTTTTAAATTAAATCAACATAAAAAACACAAGATACACTTACAATTAGTGCACCAACCCAAAAAACATCCCTCCCCCATTTACACTCATTCACACTCATTCACACAAAAGGGTTGTTTCTTTCTGTTATTAATATTCTGGTTCCTACATTATATATCAATATATATCAATACAGTCTGCAGGGATACAGTCCGTAAGCACACATGATTGTGCGTGCTGCTGGTCCACTAATAGTACTAACTTTTAACAGTTAATTTGACTCATTTTCATGAATTACTAGTTTCTATGTAACTGTTTTTATATTGTTTTACTTTCTTTTTTATTCAAGAAAATGTTTAAAATTTATTTATCTTATTTTTTATTTATTTTTTGTTTTTTAAAATGACCTTATCTTCACCATACCTGGTTGTCCAAAATAGGCATAATAATGTGTTAATTCCACGACTGTATATATCGGTATCGGTTGATATCGGTATCGGTAATTAAAGAGTTAGACAATATCAGAATATCGGATATCGGCAAAAAGTCATTATCGGACATCCCTAGTTGTCTCTCATACAGTCTGCAGTGAGCAGAAATCAGCGATGTTGTTGGAAAAAAAAGGCGAACGTTGTGATACGTTTTTGAAATTAATGTGCCGCGTATGCCTTAAATGAGCAAATTATGTACATTTTACATGTTATTATAAATGTGCATGTTACTACATTTTATATATACTTACATCATGTATATAAAACCTTAATTGAGGTGTTTGGATATTTTTAAGGGCTTTATAGGCATAATAGAGTGGCTCCCATAAGCGGGCTTTTGATCGCATCTATTTAATATTTAAAATGCATTAAAACATTTTAATATACATCGATAGGCAAAATTCCAAAAAAGTGCAATTCCATATCAGTATGTGGAATTAAACTATGGAATGGATTACGCAAATAAGTCAAACAATGTACTAATATGATCCAGTTTAATATGATCCAGTTTAAGAGACTGTTCAAACTCAAAGTGTTTAAAAAGTATAAGGAAGAAGAATTGTGATAAACGTCTTGAACCTTATTGAAAATGAAATTATTGTATTCATGTGAATCATAACTGACTTTATCATTTAATAGAACTGAGGTGTTTATAACTCATTGATTTTAGTTGTGTTACATAATGAGAACAGAAAGTGAACATATGTGTTAGTAATTGTTATACATTAGAAAACGGGTGGTATTAAACACGCGTCCTTTTCGAACATGTTGTAAAAATAAATTAATATATGTGAAATATGTGATGTATCATCTTCTAACTGTATGCATGTTCGAAATAAACTTAAACCATAACCGTAACCATCTTCCTCGAATTGTACTAAAATGCGCTTGTCAGACCCCTAAAGATTTGTACCGAATTGGGTGGTGATTCGGATAAACACCTAAAAATACAGTCGATATATTGTAGAGCGTAATGATTGTAAGAACATTCAAGTCTGCCCCACTTATGGGGTCTAACTTGGGCTTTCAAGCGGGTTAGCGCCAACATGTGGTGTATTTGTCTGTCACATCATTTTTCTTTTCGTGGGGCTGGCCGACTCGTACATGCTAAAATTGCCTTTTCTTATAAAAAGTAGAGTATAGTTCGATCTTACGTCTGTCAATGCACTTGATATGGAAGCGCTAAAACTGCAACATGGCTGACGTGTTGGAGACACAGTCGAAGGGGGGTTGGCCTGAAAGAGGACTTTGGCACATAATTAAGACCGCTCACAGAACGACGTAAGCTGAAAAGAGAGTGAGAGAGCGCCTTAAAGACAGTCTGTCAAACATTATTTGTGCAAAATGTTGACCAAAAAACCACCATTACATGTTATGAAGACCACAAGGAAGTATTTTGTAGAAATAAATCATAATATCCCACCTTTAATGCTAAACTTTTAGCATTTACTTACTACACCAGTATTTTGGAACAATGATGAGGTGACAGAAGAAAGGTAAAATATAATAAACCTATCTGTGGTAGCATAGGAAAAAGTTATGTACAAGTTTCACTTTTGCATCTAATTGCCCATAACTGTGGTGCATTCAAAGACCCTCAATTAAAGTTAGAAACAGATGCATCACTAGTTTTTAAAGACAAGAGGAGACTTAACTCCCAGGCGATGCACTACGAATACTATGATAACAGTGGTTAGGGCCAGTAAAGCCTTCTCTGCTGGCCTAACATAAATGATGATCATAGATTAATAAAAGTACATTTTAATCTACTTTCCATAAAGTATTCATCATATTCTCGTCATGTCTTATTAAGCTCCAGTGTTGCTTGTTGTTTCCTTAGAGCTATTATCCAATCAGAATTCAGCTAGCTTGTGGCCAGCGCTGTGTGAATTCTGTCAGATAGACAGTTGATAGACAGTTGCGATAGCCAATCAGATCACGAGTTGTTGACAGTAGCCCATCTGGGTAGCCTTACGCTAAACGTGACTGTGATTGAATTTTCACTTGTCACTCCCAAATGAGAATCCAATTACAAGTTGTAATTTGCGAAAAGCAGGAAGGGGCCATACCCGGCCAACAGAGAAATCATCGGTTCTCACTTTTTTAACTCACAAAGAAACAGTTCAAATATTTTATTTATTTATTTTTCCACATTTAATATGTTCTTTACAAGTTTTTTAATTTTGACAGTACCACGTAAGGTATGTTTTAAATGCTGATGCGGGTTCATTGATTTTTAAATGTGCCAAATTAGAGCCTGTTTTGTACACTGTTTTGGTGATTGAATGCCCGGTAGTGCACAAGTGTGTTTCTGTATGGCATTTCTTCAGCCTTGGTCATGTGGTGACATACATTTTGGTATTTTGAGGGGTATTTATTAAAGTCGAACTAAGTAGAACATCACTGAAGGCCTAGGTGGGAAACGCACAGCCCGCCACTGTATGATAATAATGATGGATTATTATGATTTGATTAATCTACTGTTGATAATCCTATGTGTATCAGTTAATCTCTATACCCCTGGCGATAAAGGGGAACTTGACATTAAGTAAATAATGACAGGTTACTCTACGTGATAATTCAAATCCATATTCAGGCCACTTTTCTAAATAAAATACAGTTTTTAAAAACCAACACATTTTTAGTGGGTATATTTAGATATGTTTTAGATATGTTAATCCCAAAAAAGTCAAAAACCTATTTAAGGTTTTGACATGTGTTATAAAAAGCCAGTTTCAAACAAATCCATCAATAATTAGTTTTTAGTGCATCTTATCATACAAAGTATGTGTGTGTCTGGGACGGTGATGTTGCGGTTAGGGTGGGGATAGTGGGTCCAGAATTTAGTGTTACACCCCCGATAGTGTGTACCATATTTTTCGGATTATAAATCGCTCGGGAGTATAAATTGCACCGGCCGAAAATGCATAATAAAGAAGGAAAAAAACGTATATAAGTCGCACTAGAGTAAAAGTCACATTTTTGGGGAAATGTATTTGATAAAATCCAACACCAAAAATAGACATTTGAAAGGCAATTTAAAATAAATAAAGAATAGTGAACAACAGGCTGAATAAGTGTACGTTATATGACGCATAAATAACCAACTGAGAACGTGCCTGGTATGTTAACGTAACATATTATAATAAGAGTCATTCAAATAACTATAACATATAGAACATGCTATACGTTTACCAAACAATCTGTCACTCCTAATCACTAAATCCAATGAAATCTTCTTCCTTACATGGTTTTCAATGACCTCGCGGAAACTGTCTACCTTGGATTGGAAGTCTGCTGGCAGTTTTTGGGACATCGTTGTCATTGCTCTAATAGAGAGGCGATTGCATTGCATGAAGCGGTAACACCAAGAATGTCCTCCCGCAAAGTCATTTATATTCATCTCCTTGGCAACTAACTGGGCGTGGAGACGCAACTGTACGGTTGACGAGCCTCTCCCGGCAGCACGTTGTTCAAGCACCCATTTGTGAATTCGTTCCTCGAGCTGTGGCCACCTAGCTTTTAGCCCGCGATTAGCTTTTTTAGTTTTCTTCATTTCAGTAAGAGTAGCCTCCGCTTTTCGCCAGTCCCTTACAAGTTTCTCGCTGACTCCAAACTTTCTTTCTGCTGCTCGATTGCCGTTTTCTGCAGCATATTTCACTACTTCCTACCTAGGTTCCATTCTAGAGGCTAATCTTTCCTGTGATAAAATTCCAACCAAGGTTATCAAAAAGGTCAACCAACGAACGAGATTTCTCTATAGAATCTCCTCTCTGGTCAACAAAAGCACCATGAAGATTCTGGCGGGAACTCTCGTTCAACCCTTTTTCGATTACACATGCACCTCCTGGTACCCTAGCACCTCCGAAACCCTCAAATCTAAACTCCAAACATCCCAGAACAAGCTAGTCAGATTACTTCTAGACCTCCACCCCAGATCACACCTCACTCCTACCCACTTCTCCAAAGTGGGCTGGCTCAGGGTGGAGGACAGAGTAAAACAACTTGCACTGAGCCTAGTCTATAAAATCCACTACACCTCCCTGATATCGAAGTACATGTCAAACTACTTCCAGAACGTAAATGACCGCCATAACCACAACACCAGGGGGAGCTCCACTAACCATGTTAAACCCAGATTCCGAACTAACAAAGGTCTTAACTCATTCTCTTTCTATGCCACATCAATGTGGAATGCGCTCCCAACAGGTATAAAAGAAAGGGCATCTCTATCCTCCTTCAAAACCGCAATAAAAGTTCACTTCCAGGCAGCTACAACCCTAAACTAACACCCTCCCCGGATTGTTAATAATCAAATGTAAACAATCAAATGCAGATAATTTTTCTTATGCCTTCTGATCTCTCTCTCTCTCTCTCTCTCTCTCTCTCTCTCTCTCTCTCTCTCTCTCTCTCTCTCTCTCTCTCTCTCTCTCTCTCTCTCTCTCGCTCTTTCTCTCTCTCTATGTCCACTACTTGCTGTCCATATCCTACCAAGTCAGACCTACTATCCATTTCTCTGTTCTCAATTGTTGATGACTGATGATAACAACCAAACCTAACCCCCCCCCCCCCTCCCCTCCACACCTCGGATATTAAATAATGTAAATAATTCAATGTGATTATCTTGTATGATGACTGTATTATGATGATAGTATATATCTGTATCATGAATCAATTTAAGTGGACCCCGACTTAAACAAGTTGAAAAACTTATTCGGGTGTTACCATTTAGTGGTCAATTGTACGGAATATGTACTACACTGTGCAACCTACTGATAAAAGTCTCAATCAATCAATCAATTGTAATCTGCAGTATATGATTTCCTTTTCTGTGCCATTTTTGTTCAGCCCTTCTCAGTTTTTATAAGTTACCGCCAATGTTGAAATGATACATTTTCATAGGTACGGAAGTAGTAGCAGGTAGCATCTTTTTTTTCACAATGCACTTCTGCCATGACCCGCCCCTGTCAAATTTTTATTGGCTGACGTGTGTGTGTGACGATTGCTGATATACGCCTAGTCTCTTACGTGAATGAGATAAATAATATTATTTGATATTTGACAGTAATGTGTTAATAATTTCACACATAAGTCGCTCCAGAGTATAAATCGCACCCCCGGCCAAACTATGAAAAAAAACTGCGATTTATAATCCGAAAAATACGGTAGTTGTAAATTGAATATCTTAGTTGGTATTCATTCAAGTATTGTGTGTCACGTTTTGATAATCAATCAATGACAATTTATTTATTTATTTGTATTGCCCGCCAAGTCCATTACCTTAGTGCAGGGGTCGGCAACCCGCGGCTCTTTAGCGCCGCCCTAGTGGCTCTCTGGAGATTTTTAAAAAATGTATGAGGAATGGAAAAAGATGAGGGGAAAAAAAATCTATTTTTTTGTTTTAGTATGGTTTCTGTATGAGGACAAACATGACACAAACCTCCTTAATTGCTATAAATCACACTGTTTATATTAAACATGCTTCACTGATTCGAGTATTTGGCGAGCGCCGTTTTGTCCCACTAATTTTGGCGGTCCTTGAACTCACCGTATAGTTTGTTTACATGTATAACTTTCTCCGACTTTCTAGGACGTGTTTTATGCCACTTCTTTTTCTGTCTCATTTTGTCCACCACACTTTTAACGTTGTGCGTGAGTGCACAAAGGTGAGTTTTGTTGATGTTATTGACTTGTGTGGAGTGCTAATCAGACATATTTGGTCACTGCATGACTGCAAGCTAATCGATGCTAACATGCTATTTAGGCTAGCGATATGTACAAGATATTGCATCATTATGCCTCATTTGTAGCTATATTTGAGGTCATTTAGTTTCCTTTAAGTCCTCTTAACTAAATGTATATCTCATGACACATGTAATATGGCTTTTAATTTTTTGCGGCTCCAGACAGATTTGTTTTTGTATTTTTGGTCCAATATGGCTCTTTCAACATTTTGGGTTGCCGACCCCTGCCTTAGTGGTACCTTAGTGAAAATGTTCAAAACTGCTAAGTCTACTTTAGCACATGCTCTACTCCTACCTTCTCTCTAAATTAGTCGTCGTGAATGAAATACTCCCTCTAAATGGGACATCCAAACAATACCGATGTGTGTTGTTGGTGTCTCTAATGAGGCTCAAGGCGCTGCGCTGCTGTGGAAGTGAAAGTGCAGAAGCTGGGTGAGGGCTGAACAGGACAATTATAGGATGCACCTCTCCGAGCAAGACATTCTGGCAAAAAGCCATAAAAAATCCACAGAGGGAGAATTTGAATTTGTGAGAATGGCTCTATAAGTTGACCGCTACACAAATTGGGTGAGGTAAAAAGACAATTGTCCATTAATGATCTCCACCTGGTGGGCTGTGTAGAATCTCAGCATAATGCTGACAATGAGAATGGAATGGCAACAACATAAAAGAGGCTGATTCATTTAGCCACCACTGACTGTTTTAATCAGCGCTTCACTTTGCATCTGTTTTCCGCACGCCCGCAGTGTTGGTAGGAAACATAAAAAAGTATGATTGGAAGCAACAGTGATGAGAGCTTTCCTAGGTGTCGTCAAATCCTCCTCCCAGCGGCGACATCGCAGATGGAGGACAGTTAGAGGAGTCAACAAAGCTGCACATCACTTTTTCGAGTCAAGGCTAAGCGCTAATATCACAACGTGTAATTCACATAGGATAAATAACCACTCAAATAAATGCTAAGGGTGTTGTGTCATTTTACACAAGCACAAGATTCAGACACATTCATCAACTACATAGAACACTCCTTAACAGCCCCATAAGCCAATTAACAAATAAACACATGTTATTTCTTCCATTGTGTGTTGATAAAACCTCTGCGGAAATCTTGCTGATCAGTATGATTCCATCTAGCCGTCCAGAATGAAATAATTATTTAAAATCGACAATTATATACATTAAATACAGTACACAACAATACAAAATAAGTAACATCAATCTTTATTAAAGGGGACCTCTGATGATTTTAATCTACATTTAAAACACGTATTTGTTGACTAGATAATATGTATTGGATATGCTTTGGTGTAAATTTTGCTCCATAGTTACTTTTATAACCTGTTTTTTGAGTCTGTCTGCAAAATGCTCGATTGGGGAAGCATTGCCAGATTGCAAATTAAACCACGCCCCACCCTGTCCAAAAGTATCAACATTATTTTTTTTAAAACTGTACACTGTTTAAATCAGGGCTGTGCAAAAAAAAGCCCTGTCTTCAGTTTAGCCCATGAGAGGTTATGAGTTTAATAAGGAAGCTGGCCCATAGGCCGCTTCCAAATTAATTTTGAATAACTGACAATCTGATTGCTGCAAAGTCGCTGCCATTTTGTGGACATGTGAGTAAATCATGTCAATGACCATGACTTGTGATAATGTGATGAATTCAGCACAGCATTTACTTAAATGACCCAATCCAAAGAACATTCCCTACTCATGGCACAAAAAAATAAAATATAATGAATGCAACCAACACAAAAAGTCAACACACATGGTGACACATTACACAACCTGCTCACTGAACTTTGTGCATGTCATAAAAATCGTCAAAGCACCATAAACAATTTAAGATTACACCCGTTCAAATCCATTACAGTGCATGATAGGAAAATTGCCAAACACTCTTTTCACACTTATCCATGTTTGGCACATTTCAGCTGCTTGATATGGATTGATTGCTTACAAAACTTTAAGAAAGTTTTCCTGTAAGCAAAGAAGGTAGAAGTTGAACTTTCACATACTCTTAATATCAATTATATTAATTATTAATTATATATCCCTTATATTGATATAATATGTACACACACATATATATATATATATATATACATATATATATATATATATATATATATATATATATATATATATATATATATATATATATATATATATATATATATATATATATATATACATATACACATAAACATACAGTATATATACATGTATATACATATATATATATATATATGTACATACACATACACATATATTTATGTGTGTGTATATATATATATATATATATATATATATATATATATATATATATATATATATATATATATATATATATATATACACATAGATGTATGTATATATATATATATATATATATATATATATATATATATATATATATATATATATGTATATATATATATATATATATATATATATATATATGTATATACACATAGATGTATGTATATACACATATATATATATATATATATATATACATATATATATATATATATATATATATATATATATATATATATATATATATATATATATATATATGTATATATATATATATATATATATATATATATATATATGTATATACACATAGATGTATGTATATATATATATATATATATATATATATATATATATATATATATATATATATATATATATATGTATATACACATAGATGTATGTATATATATATATACATATATATATATATATATATATATATATATATATATGTATATATATATATATATACATATATATATATATATATATATATATATATATATAGCCACGTGAAAAGGTTTGGACGGACACAGTAAAAAATTAACTTCTTATACATTATATAGAATCACCTGGTTACAACTTTAGGCACACCTGTACACTCTGCGCTCATGCCAAACTGCTTACAATTTGACGCTTTGGCTTTCTTTAATCAATCATCAATCAAAGTTTACTTATAAACCCCTAATCACAAATGTCTCAAAGGGCTGCACAAGCCACAGCGACATCCTTGACTCGGATCCCATAACACGAGTATCCAACATTGTAACTACATTTATTTTCAATTAAATTCGACATAATTTAAATTATTCTAACTTTATTAAGAGAAGGCTCAGAATTGCAACATTTTATTAAAAAATACACATTTCTATGTTGTTGAAAGCCACAAAGTTAATTCAACAATATTTCTCACTAAAAAAGCGCCTCAATTGACACCAAGTTGACAGCTTGTTTCCTCAAACTTGACACTAATTGTCTCGCCTTCACTTGTGAAATATCATCATTTTTATTGCCTATACCTAGATCAGAGGCTTAGTACATGGTGACATCCAACCTGTTCAACGTTATAGCTACAGTGCAGCCTCATTAGTAAACAATACCTAATAACATGACCGCTATCAGATAGCAATAGCGTTTTTAGGCCATGTTCATTGTCCCTATAATGGTAGCCTGCATTGAAAAGTGGCTCAAATTAGTATAATTATGCTAATGGGAGCCTTTCTAATGTATCATTAGCTGCACTCCCGCCATGTGCAACTATTGTGTACAAAGCCTCCGCCTCCATGTACAAAATATCCCAACCATTTTAGCACTGCTGTGTGATCTCTCTTACTTCTACTGTGATTATTTTCAGCACAACAAGGTGTTTTCCATTTGACAGCCCTCGCCATGCACTATGTTGTTATGCAGGAGTTGCATAATAAATAGCACGTTTGAAAAGTGGAGCCCTGCTGGCTCGTTTGACTGTGCTCCTATTTGCATTCGGACAGCTTTAGCTTTTATTTGGTGCGTCTGCGCTCTTGTATCTCGGAACACACCATGTGTGAATAAACAACAGCCGGCGAACAGATGCAGGAGCATGAAATGACAATGTGCTACTTTGTTTCTGTTGATCTGGCTTCCCCCCCCCCTGTAGGATTACACCACCATGCAGTTTTGTGCCAACAAACTGGATAAGAAGGACTTCTTTGGAAAGTCAGACCCCTTCATGGTCTTCTACAGGAGTAACGAGGATGGCACGTGAGTTTGTCTCGTCTTTGAGTTCAGCGGGGGGGTTCACGTTGGCTTATGGAATCCAGGTAGGAGGGGATGGACTTTAAAGGGAGGGGGGTCAGCTGAGTTAGACAGGGATCCCTTGAACTCAGCAGCATACAGACGACTTGATCCAGGCAAGATTTCAAAGCAAACTCAATGTTCTCAGCCGTACTTTAAATCCCTGCTGACCTTCTTCCCTAGGTTCACCATCTGCCACAAGACAGAAGTGGTGAAGAACACGCTAAACCCGACATGGGAGCCCTTCTCCATCCCTGTGCGAGCGCTCTGCAATGGAGACTATGACAGGTGGGTGATATGGTGACGCACAGCACAATCCTTATGGAGTCTCATTTTTTTTAATGTGAAGGTGTGACAAATTGAGATGACACTGATTTTCTGTCTGCTACACCAAAAGACCACCCCTGCAGGCCTGTCATGGTCAACATAAGTGAATAGCCCAGAATTGATGACATCAGTTGTAAACAGTTTGCTGCTGCAGGGGCCTTCTCCTTATCTTCCTTTTTTCCGTTTGCAGTAAAAGGGACATCTGAGCAGCATGGCTGTTTTTTGGCAGGATAATAACAGTGGAGTTGCTGTACTCCATAGAACAGGGGTCGGCAACCCAAAATGTTGAAAGAGCCATATTGGGGCAAAAATACAAAAACAAATCTGTCTGGAGCCGCAACAAATTAGAAGATATTACATACAGATAGTGTGTCATGAGATACACATTGAATTGAGATGACTTAAAGGAAACTAAATGAGCTCAAATATAGCTACAAATGAGGCATAATGATGCAATATGTACATATAGCTAGCCTAAATAGCATGTTAGCATCGATTAGCTTGCAAGTCATGCAGTGACCAAATATGTCTGATTAGCACTCCACACAAGTCAATAACATCAACAAAACTCACCTTTGTGTATTCACGCACAACGTTAAAGGTTTGGGGGACAAAATGAGACAGAAAAAGAAGTGTCATAAAACACGTCCTAAAAAGTCGGAGAAAGTTATACACTACGGTGAGTTCAAGGACCGCCAAAATTAGTAGGACAAAACGGCGCTCGCCAAATACTCGAATCAGTGAAGCATGTTTAATATAAACAGTGTGCTTTATAACAATTAGGGAGGTTTGTGTCATGTTTGTCCTCCTACAGAAACCATATTAAAACAAAAACTTTTTTTTGTTTCCCCTCATCTTTTTCCATTTTTCATACATTTTTGAAAAAGCTTCAGAGAGCCACTAGGGCGGCGCTAAAGAGCCGCATGCGGCTCTAGAGCCGCGGGTTGCCGACCCCTGCCATAGAAGATGCGTGTGTGTGTAAGCATAAAATTGTGCGTCCAAACAGCCACCGTGTGTAGAAACTCACATTTTGACCCATATGGCACGCTGGGTGTCAACAGAGGATCTTTTCCTGCATTCAGCCTTTACTCACCTGGAAGTGAATTAGGTCAGACAGATGCATGGAAGCCATGGATGATGCCTTTGAGGATTGGGATGGGGCAGAGTACTTACTGTGATTAAGGACCGTGCCTACTTCTCCCACTTAAAGGGAATCTATATTGCAAAACCAACTTTTCTTACCTATTGGTATGTGTTTTTGTGTGTTTTTGATCTGCATAAGTCCCTAAAATTTGAAATCAAACCATGTAGGCCAGGGGTCACCAACCTTTTTGAAACCAAGAGCTACTTCTTGGGTACTGATTAATGCGAAGGGCTACCAGTTTGATACACACTTAAATAAATTGCCAGAAATAGCCAATTTGCTCAATTTACCTTTAACTCGATGTTATTATTAATAATTAATGATATTTACACTTAATTGAACGGTTTAAAAGAGGACAAAACACGAAAAAAGTTACAATTACATTTTGAAACTGAAAAAAAGAAGAGAAAAACTAGCTAATTCGAATCTTTTGGAAACAAATTTTAAAAAGAATTTATGGAACATCATTAGTAATTTTTCCTGATTAAGATTAATTTTAGAATTTTGATGACATGTTTTAAAAAGGTTAAAATCCAATCTCCACTTTGTTAGAATATATAACAAATTGGACCAAGCTATATTTCTAACAAAGACAAATCATTATTTCTTGTAGATTTTCCAGAACAAAAATTTTAAAAGAAATTCAAAAGACTTTGAAATAAGATTTAAATTTGATTCTACAGATTTTCTAGATTTGCCAGAATAATTTTTTTGAATTTTAATCATAATAAGTTTGAAGAAATATTTCACAAATATTCTTCGTCGAAAAAACAGAAGCTAAAATGAAGAATTAAATTAAAATGTATTTATTATTTTTTACAATAAAAAAGGAAGGAATTTAAAAGGTAAAAAGGTATATGTGTTTAAAAATCCTAAAATAATTTTTAAGGTTGTATTTTTTCTCTAAAATTGTCTTTCTGAAAGTTATAAGAAGCAAAGTAAAAAAATGTATGAATTTATTTAAACAAGTGAAGACCAAGTCTTTAAAATATTTTCTTGGATTTTCAAATTCTATTTCAGTTTTGTCTCTCTTAGAATTACAAATGTCGGGCAAAGCGAGACCAGCTTGCTAGTAAATAAATAAAATTTAAAAAATAGAGGCAGCTCACTGGTAAGTGCTGCTATTTGAGCTATTTTTAGAACAGGCCAGCGGGCTACTCATCTGGTCCTTACGGGCTACCTGGTGCCCGCGGGCACCGCGTTGGTGACCCCTGATGTAGGCAATAGCGGATATAATTATAAAACAGTCTAGCTCATACTTCTTCCAATTTGTGTGACGTCAGCGGATATCTCCATATATGCATGGTTAACCTGAAGAGCTTTGGGAGAGTCCACCATTGTAGTCAATAAGTATGGAGCCAAAACACTGCCAGTAAGATCTGGTATAGAAAACAAAAAAATATTTTAGAAAATGTTGTATTGGCACAAAAACAAGTTTTGGCAACAAATAAATACAAAAATAGAAAAAATACAATATTTTTGTGACAATTTTTTTGTATCATGACATGTTTTCAATGCCAATATTCATATTTTCAAAACACTGCCAGTAAGATTTAGTATACAACACATTATATTGTAGAAAATGTTGGATTGGCACCAAAACAAGTTTTGGCAACAAATATTTTTGTGATAATTCTTTGTATCATGACATATTTTTGATGCCAATATTCATATTTTTTGTACACTGCTATTGTGTTGTGTTTGTTATTTTCAACTATTTTTTTCACATTTGCTTCTCTTTTTTAGTTGTTAAGTTAAAAGTACCACTGATAGTCACACACACACTGGGTGTGGTGAAATTACTCTCTGCATTTGACCCATCCCCTTCTTCCACCCCCTGGGAGGTGAGGGGAGCAGTGAGCAGCAGCTGTGGCCGCGCTTGGGAATCATTTTGGTGATTTAACCCCCAATTCCAACCATTGATGCTGAGTGCCAAGCAGGGAGGCAATGGTCCCATTGTTATAGTCTTTGTTGTAAGCCTTGCTCACAGGCCCCTACCCCCCACATCCAACACTGTCGATAATTTGAAATTGTAAAAAAAGAAGCAAAACCAAAAAAAAAAAAAAAAAAGGAAACAAAGCCATGAAAAAGAGAAGCGAATGTGGAAAAAAAAGTTGAAAATAAACACAAAAACAATACACTATATGAAAATAGGCATTTAAAACATGTCATTATACAAACAAAGATCCACCAAAAATATTGTATTTTTTCAAAGTTTGTATTTATTTGTTGCCAAAACTTATTTCGGTGCCAATACAACTTTTTCTACAGTATATATATATTTTTTTTATTACAAAATTTTACTGGCAATGTTCTGGCTCCATAAATAAGCTCTTTCTTTTTCTCTATCCTCTCGTTGTGGGGCAGACTGTCTCGTACATGCACATGCATCTTCCGCTGTTGCCATTTCTAATATAAAGTAGTGTACAGTTTGAACTTATATCTGTCGGTAGACTCGATATGGAAGTGCTAAAAACTACAACATGGCGGGTGGAGAGAAGATGTTTTTCGAATTGGAGGCACATAAATAAGACCGCCCACAAAACGGCGCATCCTGAAGAGATGGTCATTAAGTGGTTTGAAGATGGTCTGTAAAACATAATCTATGCAAAATGTTGACCAACGAACCACTCTTACATGTTATGTAGACCAGTGGTCCCCAACCTTTTTGTCACTGCGGACCGGTCAATGCTAGTAAATTTGTCCCACGGACCAGGGGGAGGTGGGGTATTTTTTATATTTTTATTTTATTTTATTTTATTTTTTTTTGCCTTAAAAAAATACAATCATGTGTGCTTATGGACTGTATCCCTGCAGACTGTATTGATCTATATTGATATATAATGTAGGAACCAGAAATATTAATAACAGAAAGAAACAACCCATTTGTGCGAATAAGTGTGAATGAGTGTAAATGGGGGAGGGAGGTTTTTTGGGTTGGTGCACTAATTGTAAGTGTATCTTGTGTTTTTTAGGTTGATTTAATAAAAATAAAAAAAATTAATGAAAAAAAAAAAATTATTATTTCTTGTGCGGCCCGGTACCAATCGATCCACGGACCGGTACCGGGCCCCGGCCCGGTGGTATATATATATATATATATATATATATATAATATGTGGTTTTCTTCTTTAATGCATTCTTTAACAAAGACTATAAAGACTATAAAAATGGGACCCATAACCTCCCTGCTTGGCACTCAGCATCAAGTGTTGGAATTGGGGGTTAAATCACCATAATGATTCTCGGGCGCAGCTACCGCTGCTGCTCACTGCTCCCCTCACCTCCCAGGGGGTGAACAAGGGGATGGGTCAAATGCAGAGGGTAATTTCACCACACCTAGTGTGTGTCTGGATATCGTTGGTACTTTAACTTTAACTTAACTTTTAACTTAACTGTTTATCTTTGACAGTTATTAGCCAAAACTGAGGAGAGGTATTTGAGTTGTACCGAGTATTTCACCAAATTTGAAGGGGTTTCCAACATAAAACCATCCCTGTCCTTTGTAAATTTGTCAAATAACTTGACAGCCATACGTATGTGAGATCTCCTTTTTTCACTGAAAAATGTCGAAGATAGAGATGAAATTGATCTGTGCTGTATCTGGACTTAAATCTGATAGCATTTCTAGCTCATGACCCTCATAGCTCAGTAAAAATGGTTGCCGAGACAACTGATATTGAGTGACACATCAGTGGGGAATGATCTGACTTGGTGTCGAAACACATTTACATGTTTGTGAGTGAAGTTGAGTCAGTTGGAGGTGTTGTCAGAAAGCTGTGTTACGACAATATTTAACAAACGACTCCGTCTGGTTATAATTGATTCCTGCTTCTTCACTTTGTGAGTCACCTCCATATTCGTGGCAAAATAAATGCATTACACACAGACAGAATGAGTTCAGGTTGGGCGACGAGGGCGGCATCGCTCTGCCTCCTCCTGGACCTGCGGAGACTTGATTGACAGCAGCAAATCACCGAAGCTTCCATGAGAGAAACTCAAAGGGAGGAAAATCTTTGCTCATTCCAAAGTTAATTTTCTCAGGCTTGCTCATTGCTAATTTCTAGACTCCCCAAATGATTGCAATACTTGCAAAATATGATTCCGCTCTTGAGGTTTTTTTTTATCTTTGGTATGTGTGAAACTTTTGGCAACTTTCTCAGAAGCATCTCGGTTTTTGTTAGGCATACTGTATTTTCCGGGCTATAGAGCGCACAATTTTGAGAAGAAAAAAATGTGTTTACCAGCCCAAGTTCACGCTTCAAAGCGTGGGAAAAAAGTAGCAGCTTGTAGTCTGGTAATGTTGGTTATAAAACTTAGAACTCCTATGTCTGAGCTGCAGGCTTGGTTTCAAGTTGTGTAACGAAGCCTGCTTTTGTTGTTGTTGGGCCAGATCATCCACTGTAAGTAAGGGTGTGACACAGGTGGTAAAGTACATTTTTTATGAATTGAAGACTGCTTGACAAAACTTGCAGTTAATTAATGCATTAACTGCATTGTGTTGGACATGTCAACCTTGATAAAATGTCGGCCTGTCCACATAACAAAAAAAAAATGTTTGTTTTACAGGACAATCAAAGCGGAAGTGTATGACTGGGACAGAGATGGAAGGTGACACACACACACACACACACACACACACACACACACACACACACACACACACACACACACACACACACACACACACACACACACACACACACATACACACACACACACATACACACATTCTTGTATTTGCTACCTTCTTGAGCCCGCCGAAAAACGCCTACCGCTAGTATTTTGATAAAAGTCGTCATTTTTCCTCAATAACAGTCGCAATTTTGGGATTTAATTTTCCAAGAAAAGCCAAACATTTTGGCAATTTTATGAAAAGTGTTGTAATTTTACTCCACAAAAGTCACAATTTTATAAGGAAACTTAAAAATGTAGGCAATATTCTATGAATATATATAAGAATAGGGAAGTCCTTCTTTAGCTGCCGTCTTGTTTTATCATATAATGCTGCCTTTGCACCTGTCAATGTTTACTTTTGTATGCACATTAAATCAACCAAAAATCCTGACTTTGGAGCAATGTTCACGGACTCTAGTATTTGGCTCTCTATTACATGCAAGATGTCTATTAGACCCTTGCATCCTGACTTTGGAGCAATGTTCACAGACTCTAGTATTTGGCTCTCTATTAGATGCAAGATGCCAAAATGTTTGGCTTTTCTTGTAAAATGAAATCTAAAAATTGCGACTGTTATTGAGGAAAAATGACGACCGTATTGAGACCATGATTTTGGTCCTAACTTGTTCACCGGTCCTCACATGGAAAGTACTTTTCCTTGTTTGATGTCTCAAGAAGGGTAAAAATACAAGAACACACACACACACACACACACACACACACACACACACACACACACACACACACACACACACACACACACACACACACACACACACACACACACACACACACACACACACACACACACACACACACACACACATTCTTGTATTTTCTACCTTCTTGAGCCCGCCGAAAAACGCCTACCGCTAGTATTTTGATAAAAGTCGTCATTTTTCCTCAATAACAGTCGCAATTTTGGGATTTAATTTTCCAAGAAAAGCCAAACATTTTGGCAATTTTATGAAAAGTGTTGTAATTTTACTCCACAAAAGTCACAATTTTATAAGAAAACTTAAAAATGTAGGCAATATTCTATGAATATATATAAGAATAGGGAAGTCCTTCTTTAGCTGCCGTCTTGTTTTATCATATAATGCTGCCTTTGCACCCGTCAATGTTTACTTTTGTATGCACATTAAATCAACCAAAAATCATGACTTTGGAGCAATGTTCACGGACTCTAGTATTTGGCTCTCTATTACATGCAAGATGTCTATTAGACCCTTGCATCCTGACTTTGGAGCAATGTTCACAGACTCTAGTATTTGGCTCTCTATTAGATGCAAGATGCCAAAATGTTTGGCTTTTCTTGTAAAATGAAATCTAAAAATTGCGACTGTTATTGAGGAAAAATGACGACCGCATTGAGACCATGATTTCGGTCCTAACTTGTTCACCGGTCCTCACATGGAAGGTACTTTTCCTTGTTTGATGTCTCAAGAAGGGTAAAAATACAACAACACACACACACACACACACACACACACACACACACACACACACACACACACACACACACACACACACACACACACACACACACACACACACACACACACACACACACACACACACACACACACACACACACACACACACACATTCTTGTATTTTCTACCTTCTTGAGCCCGCCGAAAAACGCCTACCGCTAGTATTTTGATAAAAGTCGTCATTTTTCCTCAATAACAGTCGCAATTTTTGGATTTAATTTTCCAAGAAAAGCCAAACATTTTGGCAATTTTATGAAAAGTGTTGTAATTTTACTCCACAAAAGTCACAATTTTATAAGAAAACTTAAAAATGTTGGCAATATTCTAATAATAATCGGAATTTTACTTGGCAAAATTATGACAAAAGTCAGCTGTTCACCTGGCAGGTTTTTTCGGGGATGAATAGGGAAGTCCTTCTTTAGCTGCCGTCTTGTTTTATCATATAATGCTGCCTTTGCACCTGTCAATGTTTACTTTTGTATGCACATTAAATCAACCAAAAATCCTGACTTTGGAGCGATGTTCACGGACTCTAGTATTTGGCTCTCTATTAGATGCAAGATGTCTATTAGACCCTTGCATCCTGACTTTGGAGCAATGTTCACGGACTCTAGTATTTGGCTCTCTATTAGATGCAAGATGTCTATTAGACCCTTGCATCTAATAGAGAGCCAAATACTAGAGTCCGTGAACATTGCTCCAAAGTCAGGATTTTTGGTTGATTTAATGTGCATACAAAAGTAAACATTGGCGGGTGCAAAGGCAGCATTATATGATAAAACAAGACGGCAGCTAAAGAAGGACCTCCCTATCCATCCCCGAAAAAACCCGCCAGGTGAAAAACGGACTTTTGTCATAATTTTGCCAAGTAAAATTCTGATTATTATTAGAATATTGCCAACATTTTTAAGCTTTCTTATAAAATTGTGACTTTTGTGGAGTAACATTACGACACTTTTCATAAAATTGCCAAAATGTTTGGCTTTTCTTGTAAAATTCAATCTAAAAATTGCGACTGTTATTGAGGAAAAATGACGACCGTATTGAGACCATGATTTTGGTCCTAACTTGTTCACCGGTCCTCACATGGAAAGTACTTTTCCTTGTTTGATGTCTCAAGAAGGGTACAAATACAAGAACACACACACACACACACACACACACACACACACACACACACACACACACACACACACACACACACACACACACACACACACACACACACACACACACACACACACACACACACACACACACACACACACACCACATCACAAGGAAATGCAATTGATGCATTTTTTTCCCACTCTCTCTTGCAGTCATGATTTCATTGGCGAATTCACCTGCAGCTACAAAGAGCTGTGTCGGGGTCAAAACCAAATAAACGTCTATGAGGTGAGTGGACATTAAGTCAACAAACATGTAGTAATGGACTACTCTAAGCAAATGTATACCTAATTTGACCTCATATTCCACAGTGCTATGCTTGGACTTAGACTTAGACGTCCTTTTTATTGTCATTCAAATTTGAACTTTACAGCACAGATAAGAACGACATTTCGTTACATAAGCTCATGGTGGTGCAGGATAAAAAAGCAATAAGTTGCATATATAAATAAATAAATATATATAAATAATATATAAATATATATATATAAAATAAATAAATATATATAAATATATATAAATAAATAAATAGATTACTGTACATATAAATATCTTGCACTTTTTCACATGCATCCATGTTTATGGATGTATGTTATATTGTCTTTTTTATTCCAGCGAGTTAATCCATTTTGGGGGGAGTTGAGGGGATAATTCAATTATGTTGCGTTCAAGAGTCTTACGGCCTGAGGGAAGAAGCTGGTACAGAACCTGGAGGTTCTGCTTCGGAGGCTGCGGAACCTCTTTCTAGAGTCCAACAGTGAAAACAGTCCTTGGTGGGGGTGGGAGAAGTCTTTGCAGATTTTCTGGGCCCTGGTCAGGCAGTGGCTTTTTGCGATCTCCTGCATAGGAGGATGCTAATGTACAAACATTAAATACACCTTCACAATCTAATGAAACACAATATAAGTTGATTCACGCTGTTAGCGAGGTATTACCCTGTTATTATTTTAGTTGGTGTAAAATGTCAGGCCAGCGCTTTTGTCATTTTAAGTTTACTTTAATGGCTACTTTAAATCAATCTCTGTTTGTGGGCGCGGAATAAAGAAATTGGTTTGACTTTTTGACAAAATCATTTAGTACTTTACTGGGGTGAGGTCATATTATCCAATGTTAAGTGACAGAAAACCCACCAGGTCATGGCTATTTGAGCTAAGCTTTTTGAAATGAGCATCAGGCTTCTCTTCTGCCCTGCTCGGTATTAAGCACCGGGGAGGTTAAGTGGCCGGGCAGACTCAATGAGCAATGGGCTTTCTGTAGCGAGAAGACAAATGTCCATGCAACAAGATGATGCTTCATATTAGAGCCTATTTAGGTGCTGCTGAGAGTGATAGGAGAGTTGGCTTTGGCGATATTTATATCAACAAAAATGCATTTCCTTGAAGCATAAAAAAAATAAAAAATCAACGTTGAAGTCTCTACATCAGTTACAATTAGAGTTTTAGTATCATCCTCAGGGATACCACAACAAGTCTGCAGGGATCACTTGGTGCATGAATGAGTGGCATGTAGATTTGCCGACACCACAAAACAAGTTGTATCCATCGCCCTTCATCTGGATTTTAGTTCGAAATATCAATTACAGCATTTTCTTGATGTCATTTTTACCCGTGCACTGCCCTACTGTAACTGACATATTTGAATAGATCACTGCCAAGACAGAGATTGTAAGACACAGTTCACTACCACTCTACTATTTGCACTTTTCCATTGTCAGAGGAGGTACAATGAGGTACTATTTCCTGTACCTTGTCAGCTGGGGTTCCAAACATGCTGCGGCGACATTGTATGGGATACATAAACCATTTTTTTATGTAACATTTCAGAATACACGGTTAGAAATAAGATAAACATGCATGCCAATGCTAATTTACTATGTTGCTAAGCATTAGGCCCTGTCTACACTAAGCCAGATAACCCCTTAAACCAGGGGTGTCCAAACTTTTTCCACTGAGCGCCGCACACGGAAAAACTAAAGCACGCCGGGGCCATTTTGATATTTTTCATTTTCAAACCATAACAAAATACATGGATTTTTTTTTTTTTTTTTTTTACCTTTAGGGCTCCTGGGGATCATAAAGGGTCTAAGTCATTAAAATGTTAAAAACAAGTCAAATTATTATTATTATTTTTTTAAATTTAACATTTACATTACAGTAAAACTCTACAGTATATCAACTTCAGGTTGATGTAAAGTTAAAAAAAAAAATGTTTTATGCCTTTTCTGTCAAAGACAACTTTGTTTTTTATAATAAAACTGAAATATGCACTGCCCAAAACATTCAGAAAACAATATTTGATGTGAAGTAATTAGAGCCTTAAAAAGATCAACAATGCAGGACACTATTGATTTGAATTCATTATTATTTTTGAGTAATCACAAAATATATGTGGGATCCAAAAGGTGCCTCACTCAGTGATACATTTGTATTAGTTTTTTTTTACTTTCAACACTTAAGTTACGAGATTAACTTCAGATATATCTGTCGATTTTAAGTTTGAACTATTATTTTGTTTGTTTTATGCCCTTTTGTAAAATAAAACATTGATATTTTTGCATGGCAACCACACAATATATGCAATAGTTTACACATAAAACATTTTAAAGTGAAATATTTCAAATAATTGGAGCCTCGTATATAATAATTCATTATAAAATAGATTTAAAAAACATTTTTTTTTTTGAGCAATGGCAAAACAAGAAAAAGAAAGGTGGACAAAAGAAAAGAAAAAACAGACTGCATGGCAGCTTTGTTTCAACATTGCAACTTTTTCTAGCTAGATTTCACCTCATTCCACTTTTTGTAATGTTTTTTTATTTGTATTTTTACAATAGCATTTCCAGAATGTGTGGCGGGCCGGTAAACAATTAGCTGCGGGCTGCAAATGGCCCCCGGACCGCAATTTGGACACCCCTGCCTTAAACGAATAACTATTTAGCCTAAACCCCATATCAGCCACACTTAACCCACTGTTTAAGGTTCCACTCCTTGGATATTTTTTTTACACGGGTAAGTGCGCCGTCTATTTCTTGAATCTCTCTTCTTGCACTCATTGATCGTTTATAAACGGAGTTCAGAGAGGAAGTGATGTCAGAAAGAAGCTTCATAACAACCGGTTTCCACTCGGAGGTAACCACTAGAAAGATGGAGGCGAACCATCCAGACATGCCCGTGTTACTCCTTCTTCTACATGTACAGGCGCTTGTGGAAATCACACATGAATACCTTAAGAGAAGGAAACGCGCGATTGCAGCTATTTCGGATACAACACATCTCAGACGGCAACATAGCAATGTTGAGCGACGGTTTTCGGATAAGGCCTGGAAGAACGGCAGCCTGGTGGGGTATGTTTGTCAACGAGAGTGTTGTGCCGAAGGAATGGCAAGAGAACTTTCAAATGTCCAATTCTACTTACCGGAAAACGTTGTCCATTTGTCAAAGGAGAGATAACGAGAATGCAGGCTCCGTGGATGTGATAAAAAGGTAGTGTGTTTTCTGTATTACCTGGCTGACAAGGGAAGACTACGGAAAACAGCGAATGCATTTGGACTGGCAAAGCTGACTGTATCAGTTATTGTCCGCCATGTACGTCGAATGATTACTCACCGTCTAGTTTTGTACTCCATAACTACTGTGAAGCCATGGAGTGGTTACGGCTGTCGAGTACGACCGCCAATTTCAGCCTCCAAGCACAGGCAGGATTGCAAGAATGGGCAATAAAGGTGAAGGCAAAAGAGTGAGGAGTGTCCTGACCAGATATCTTGATCCCTAGTTTGATTGTTGGAAAATGTTCTTTATCACATTGTTTACTTTCACACGTCAATTAAAGACTTGATTCATGCATGATGGCTGAGGTGTGATTCACTACAATAGGGCTAGTCTAACAGCTGCTGATGGTGAGGTAAGCATGGTTTACTGTTAAAAAGAAATGTGGCAATAGTCTACATTGAAATACTTCACATACCAGACTGCCGGGTAAGGATACACTTCCAGGTCAGAGGTGACTGTGACGTAATATATGCGCGTCTGCCATTTTCCGCGCATGCATACTAGGTCGGGTTGCGCCGGTGGACGGAGGGGTTCTTAAACGATGGTATTGTGTGTGTGTGGACAGGGATAAGGTTAAGTGGGTTATATCCTGTATAACCTTAGCCGGCTTAGTGCAGAGGCAGCCTTAGATGGATGCTATAGCAAAGGTACTCAAATGGTCTCACACGGGAACCCGCACTTTCCTGTGGCCATACATCACAGTCCACTTTGCTAAAAGTCCAAACTACCACATTTGAGTTTTAAACATGTGCAACGTTCATTACTGTTGATTATGGAAATGAAAACAAATATGGCAAATTAATGTGTATGAATACAAAATAAATACATTGAATACCAAAATAGCGCCAGTTAATTATCCCACAAAATTAGGTTATCATTTTTAAGGGCTCATTTAAATGAATTGAAATTCAATTGTTCAATGTTTACAGTAGCCCCCAAAAGCCACAATGTTACTGTAATTTACCATGCTTCTGAATTTGAAAAAAATATTGTACATACGGAATTTTGTACAAAAAAACCAAACAGTATAATTTAGTACAAACAACAACAGCAGTTTTATGAATATAATAATAATGTACAACATAGACCTTGGAGAGTGGACTTCTACGGTATCCCCTTTCAGCTGCTTCTCCTTCCAACACACCATCAGCAGCTTCTCCATGTTTTCATGGATAAATGTCCACCTGTTATAAATTATTTTTAATGCCTTTGGCTGGTGTTAGACTCATTCTGCTTCAGTATGGTGCAGAACTCTTGTAAAGTGCTATATGATCATACACCTCGGTCATGTTCTTGATGATTTATTTCTTTAGTTCAATGACTATCATCCACTTCCCATTGTTAGAAAAACAATGGTCGATCTCTTGCTATAAGCTAATACTAGCGAGTAAGACCAGATGTTTTGGTCGGATCTTACAGGGTTAACTTCGACATTCGCTATACCAACTATCTAAAGCAGGGGTCCCCAAACTTTTTGACTCTGGGCCGCAATGGGTTAAAAAAAATTTGGCCGGGGGCCGGGCTGTATATATTTATTTATATATATATATATATATATATATATATATATATATATATATATGTATATATATATATATATATATATATATATATATATATATATATATATATATATATATATACATATATATATATATATATATATATATATATATATATATATATATATATATATATATATATATATATATATATATATATATATATATATATAAGGAGTTAATCTGTTTTGTCATTTAACATCAATTAACATTAATGTTCATCAACATTTAACTTTGTCACGTTATCGATGGGAAAATTAATTTTTAGACAAAATGATTTGCCTGAGCGGCTAGGAGACACCGAGAGTAACAAGCGGTATACAATGGATTAGAAAGGAAAGATAAAAATAAATAAATTAATAAAAATAAAACACTTTTTTTTTTTTTACTTGGGACTTTCCGTGGGCCGGATTTTGGATGCTGGGGGGTCAAAATCCCTTCACGTGACTACAGGGTGCTATGTTTGCTACCAACTTTAAAAACTGAGTTGGCCATACTCTCTCTATACACATCTCTGCTCAAGGCAGCCCCTCCCTATATGGAGATCACATGCAGTGCGTAGTGCCCTACAATCTGTGGGATTCCAGTTTTGCGTGAAGAAGTGCATGTAAAATGTCAATGAATGAATGACAAGGCGCTTCATACGGAATTTTCCTAACCACATCCTGCTCCGCCATTGACATAATGGCATATGATATAATGGAAAATCGCCCCACACAGTGTTAGTGCTTGTCTTAAAATGCGGTACTACTAGGTTTGAATCCCGGTTGAGGTTCAGTAAGGAAGGTTTTTAAATTTGTGTTTTAATTATGCTAATATTTCTTATTTTGTACTAACAAAAAAGTATTATTGAATAATGTAGTTCACATAAATGTGTTTTTATACAAAATATGCATAACATTAAAATCAAGTTTAATTAAAGACTTATAAAAATAGTTTTACATAAATAAAAAGTGTCATTTTTTTGCAATTCTACTTAGGGCCCTAATGTAGCCTGGGGCGGCCCTGCGCATGCTGACATCCTAGTGCATCTCCTTAAAGCCTACTGAAATGAATTTTTTTTATTTAAACGGGGATAGCAGATCCATTCTATGTGTCGTACTTGATCATTTTGCGATATTGCCATATTTTTGCTGAAAGGATTTAGTATAGAACAACGACGATAAAGTTCGCAACTTTTGGTCTCTGATTAAAAAAAGCCTTGCCCCTACCGGAAGTAGCGTGACGTAGTCAGTTGTTCGCTTCCTCATATTTTCCTATTGTTTTCAACGCAGCTAGAGCGATTCAGACCGAGAAAGCGACGATTACCCCATTAATTTGAGCGAGGATGAAAGATTCGTGGATGAGGAACGCTAGAGTGACGGACTAGAATGCAGTGCAAAACATATCTTTTTTCGCTCTGACCGTAACTTAGGTACAAGCTGGCTCATTGGATTCCACACTCTCTCCCTTTTCTATTATGGATCACGGATTTGTATTTTAAACCACCTCGGATACTATATCCTCTTGAAAATGAGAGTCGAGAACGCGAAATGGACATTCACAGTGACTTTTATCTCCACGACAATACATCGGCGAAGCTCTTTAGCTACTGAGCTAACGTGATAGCATCTGGCTCAAATGCAGATAGAAACAAAATAAATAAATCCCTGACTGGAAGGATAGACAAAAGATCAACAATACTATTAAACCATGTACATGTAAATACACGCTTAATAATTCTCAGCCTGGCAAAGCTTAACAATGCTGTTGCTAACGACGCTGAAGCTAACTTAGCAACTTAGCAACCAGACCTCACAGAGCTATGATAAAACATTAGCGCTCCACCCACGCCAGCCAGCCCTCATTTGCTCATCAACACCCGTGCTCACCTGCGTTCCAGCGATCGACGGCGCGATGAAGGACTTCACCCGATCACAGATGCGGTTGGCGGCTAGCGTTGGCTAGCGCGTCTGCTATCCAAGTAAGTCCTCCTTGTTGTGTTGCTGCAGCCAGCCACTAATACACCGATCCCACCTACAACTTTCTTCTTTGCAGTCTCCATTGTTCATTAAACAAATAGCAAAAGATTCACCAACACAGATGTCCAGAATACTGTGGAATTTTGAGATGAAAACAGAGCTATTTTGTATTGGATTCAATGGGCTACCGATACTCCTGTTTCACTGGCTACGTCACGGGCATACGTCATCATCCAAAGGTGTTTTCAACCGGAAGTTTAGCGGGAAATTCAAAATTGCACTTTATAAGTTAACCCGGCCGTATTGGCATGTGTTGCAATGTTAAGATTTCATCATTGATATATAAACTATCAGACTGCGTGGTCGGTAGTAGTGGGTTTCAGTAGGCCTTTAAGATGATTATCTGCCGAAATATTTTTTTCTTTTTACTTTTTAACTGGGTGTTCATTTTTTGGTATTTTCAAATGCAAGATTAAAATGTTACCCTAATTTGAATCACTAATAACCAATATTTATTGTAATATGCTTGTCTTGCTTATGACAATGATGATGTACTTGTTGAGCATACAGTAGCTCTATTATACACTATATTGCCAAAAGTATTTGGCCACCTGCCTTGACTCACATATTAACTTGAAGTGCCATCCCATTCCTAACCCATAGGGTTCAATATGATGTCGATCCACCTTTTGCAGCTATTACAGCTTCAACTCTTCTGGGAAGGCTGTCCACAAGGTTGCGGAGTGTGTTTATAGGAATTTCCGACCATTCTTTCAAAAGCGCATTGGTGAGGTCACACACTGATGTTGGTCGAGAACGCCTGGCTCTCAGTCTCTGTTCTGATTTATACCAAAGGTGTTCTATCGGGTTCAGGTCAGGACTCTGTGCAGGCCAGTCAAGTTCATCCACACCAGACTCTGTCATCCATGTCATTATGGACTTTGCTTTGTGCACTGGTGCACAGTCATGTTGGAAGAGGAAGGGCCCATTCCATGAAGCTCTCTGTGTACTGTACGTGGGCTAATTGGAAGGTCACATGAAGTTTGGAGCTCTGTAGCAACTGACTGTGCAGAAAGTCGGCGACCTCTTTGCACTATGCGCTTCAGCATCCGCAGAAAGTCGGTGACCTCTTTGCACTATGCGCTTCAACATCCGCTGACCCCTCTCTGTCAGTTTACATGGCCTACCACTTCGTGGCTGAGTTGCTGTTGTTCCCAAACTCTTCCATTTTATTATAATAAAACCGACAGTTGACTTTAGAATATTTAGGAGCGAGGAAATTTCATGACTGGATTTGTTGCACAGGTGGCATCCTATGTCAGTTCCACGCTGGAAATCACTGAGCTCCTGAGAGTGACCCATTCTTTCACAAATGTTTGTAGAAACAGTCTCCATGCCTAAGTGCTTGATTTTATAACATGTGGCCGGGCAAAGTGATTAAGACACCTTATTCTGATCATTTAGATGGGTGGCCAAATACTTTTGGCACTATAGTGTATGTATCTGTAAATGTGTCACAATACAATTCACAGGCAAAGCACTCTCACTGCCTTGAATAATTTGCATCTTGCTGTGAGGCATGATCAATGCTATCTCATCCTCATAAAGCTATTGGATTAGGTGTATCCTCCATTACCCCTTCAGTCATGGAATTGGACGGCAAACATGTTTTTTATTACTCGCCCAGGGCGGCATGAAAGAGTGATGTGATAAGTTCACATGACAGCACCAAGTTCCTGGGGGTGCAGATAACTGACAATATAACCTGGTCCCTACACACCGGAGCTCTTGTAAAAAGAGCTCAGCAGCGCATGCACTTTTTGCGTGGGATGAAAAGAGCACAGCTCCCTCCCCCCGTTCTCACCACATTCTACAGAGGCACTATAGAGAGCCTGCTGACCAACAGCATCTCTGTCTGGACTGGAGCCTGCAATGCCTCAGACTGGAAGTCTCTCCAGAGAGTGGTGAGGACGGCGGAAAAGATCATCAGGAGTCCTCTTCCTCCTATCCAGGAGATCGCAAAAAGCCGCTGCCTGACCAGGGCTCAGAAAATCTGCAAAGACTCCTCCCACCCCCACTAAGGACTGTTTTCACTGCTGGACTCTAGAAAGAGTTTCCGCAGCCTCCGAAGCAGAACCTCCAGGTTCTGTAACAGCTTCTTCCCTCAGGCCGTAAGACTCTTGAAGGCATCATAAATATCCCCTCAACTCCCCCCAAAATGGATTAACTCACTGGAAAAAAAAGACAAAATAACATACATACATACATAAACGTGGATGCATGTGAAAAAGTGCAATATATTTATATTTACAGTAACCTATTTATTTATTTATATATGCACCTTATTGCTTTTTTATCCTGCACTACCATGAGTTTATGTAACAAAATTCCGTTCTTTTCTGTACTGTAAAGTTCAAATTTGAATGACAATAAAAAGGAAGTCTAAGACTAAGTCTATCATTAACCTTCTTCTCCATTCTGTGTTCACAATAGGTGGTGAACGCCAAGAAGAAGTTAAAGAAAAAAAGATACATCAACTCTGGAACGGTGAGTCTGAGTTTTGAGATAAGAGTAACTCTCACAGGAAGTCTCCACTAAATGGATTACACACAGCAGCTGAGTTAAGCTAAATGTTTTATTCCCTCCGCCAGTGTCAGAAATTACAGTGCAGGCAGTGAAATGAAACATTTGGCTGAATGTTGTGGCTAAACGTTGTAATATTCTATAATGAGCCTCACGTCTGGGGCCAAGTGTGTGGTGATGAATGCTTGTAATATATACATCCATCAGTGGATGAGCGAGCACATTTTGGATTGTAATGACGACATTAAACATTCTGTTCATGCGTCACACTCATTCTGCATGGGTGAGGCGTTTTCGGGGTGGTTTGCAAAGAGGTCAGCTGTTAATGTGTTAATGCAGATTGGTAGCGCTCCCTCGCTTTAATGACCAAACATAAAACAATCTGTTTTGTTCTCCCGTCAGGTGTCCTTGATGTCATTCAACGTGGAGTCAGAGCACACGTTCCTGGACTACATCAAAGGAGGGTGAGTGCTGTGTAACTGTTACAGCTATACATAGTTCTACTCTCTTAATGCATGTATCAGTGTGGTAATAGGTTTGCAAGTGTGCAAAACTAAAAGTTGTAGTAAATAAGGCCTATATTGTTACATACATACTGTACATGCATTTAGAAGCGACTTTGTTTCAAATATTTTAGGTCAGCCAAAACAACAAAAAAATGTGAGAGTATATATAATACACTGTATGTGTATATATACATACAGTATATATATATATATATATATATATATATATATATATATCCATCCATCCATTTTCTACCGCTTGTCCCGTTCGGGGTTGCGGGGTTGCTGGAACCTATCTCAGCTGCTTCGGGCGGAAGGTGGTGTACACTCTGGACAAGTCCCCACCTCATCGCAGGGCCAACACAGATAGACAGACAACATTGACACTCACATTCACACACAAAGGCCAATTTGGTGTTGCCAATCAACCTATCCCCAGGTGCATGTCTTTGGAGGTGGGAGGAAGCCGGAGTATATATATATAAATACTACTGCATCAAAAAGTGACATCAGTGTGTAAAGAATATCACCACATGGGCTCAGGAACACTTCAGAAAACCACTGTCAGTAACTACAGCTCGTCGCTACATCTGTAAGTGTAAGTTAAAACTTTACTATGAATAGCGAAAGCCATTTATCAACAACACCCAGAAACGCCGCCGGCTTTGCTGGGCCCGAGCTCATCTAAGATGGACTGATGCAAAGTGGAAAAGTGTTCTGTGGTCTGACGAGTCCACATTTCAAATTGTTTTTGGAAACTGTGGACGTCGTGTCCTCCGGAACAAAGAGGAAAAAAAACCATCTGGATTGTTATAGGTGCAAAGTTCAAAAGCCAGCATCTGTGATGGTATGGGGGTGTTTTAGTGCCCAAGGCATGGGTAACTTAATTATGCTGAAATGTACATAAAGGTTTTGGAGCATCATATGTTGCCATCATTGCAACGTTATCATGGACGCTCCTGCTTATTTAAGCAAGACAATGCCAAGCCACGTGTTACCACAGCGTGGCTTCCTGGTAAAAGAGTGCGGGTACTAGACTGGCCTGCCTGTAGTCCATATCTGTCTCCCATTGAAAATATGTGGCGCAATATGAAGCCTAAAATACCACAATGGAGACCCCGGACTGTTGAACAATTTAAGCTGTACATCAAGCAAAAATGGGAACGAATTCCACCTGAAAAGCTTCAAAAATTAGTCTCCTCAGTTCCCAAACGTTTACTGAGTGTTGTTAAAAGGAAAGGCCATGTAACACAGTGGTAAAAATGCCCCTATGCCAACTTTTTTGCAATGTGTTGCTGCCATTAAATTCTAAGTCAATGATTATTTGCAAAAAAAAATAAAAAAAATTCTCAGTTCGAACATTAAATATCTTGTCTTTGCAGTCTATTCAATTGAATCTAAGTTGAAAAGGATTTGCAAATCATTTTATTCTGTTTTTATTTACGAATTACACATCGTGCCAACTCCACTGGTTTTGGGTTTTGTAGATTTCTCGACGGAATGTAGGGTACCATACAATCAGCAAGATAGGATTTATTCAAACATGTTAAAACTTTCTCTGGGAAAAGCGAGTACATGAGTCAGTGCCTTTAGAGTTATGATGTGCTATGACTAAAGTGTAATTGACGTAGAGTTGAACATCGTTTATCTTCATCTTTAATAGAGTGATTTCAAAAGCATTACATTGTGACCCATCACTCATCTCCTCCACTTTACTGTGTCGCAGCAAAACTTTTACTGCATTTCATCATGTGGAATCGTCTCAGATGTGCTCTCCTTGCAGACAAACTTAGTCCACAGCTCAACTGTGTCAATGAAAATGATAAAATACGGACAAAATCGTAATTAAGGCCGGACAACCAGTTACACTTGAACAGGTTTCTTAGTGCCCTGGTTTTGGTTGTCCTAGATCTGTCTTGTTCCTCTCTCCCCAGGACACTCACACACTGTACCCTCCTCACACACACCTTGAATAACAGTTCTTTTATTCCCACTGCTGCTTCCCTCTGCTCCAATGTGTCCTAAAAAGTTTGAACAATTCTAGATTTAATTCTAAGAAGTCCAATTAAAGTTTTCACTTCACACTTTGTCTCAATATAAGCATACCCGATGTTTATAGTTGAATATAATGTCTAGGTCAGTGATTCTTAAACGCGGGCTCCATCAAGTAGTACAGTCACTTATTTAAATATTTTACTGTACTTTTTTTTAAGTACAGTGTTTTTTTTCCCCTATATTCAAACACAGTGTTACTATTCAAACTGTGTGTAAAATTACAGTGGCCAAAATATTAAATATACTTGTTAAATAAAACTTCTGCCTTGTTTTTTAATTAATACTTAGGCCTACTATACTATTGTATTTTAATACAAACATTATTTAATGGATGTACTTGGAGAGCCAAGTGTTCTCTAAGGTGGTAATTGGTGAAAAAAGTTTGACAACCACTGATCTAGGTTATGTTAGATATTACCAGTACAGTATGCATCCTCAAAATTGGCTGAGTGTCTAACTGCAAAAAAGTATGCATATATTATTATTACGGAGCATCTTTTGCCACATTTCGCAAAAGATACACTTTCAATAATTTAGAAGGAAACAATTATAAAATGCTTGCAATTAGCTGACTATTATATAATAATATCAGCATGTAAGCTTTCTACATGTTACGGTCTGGCAGCGTTGCGAAGTGCAAGGTAAAAAGCCAATTTAATAAGTATAACCCAGAGAGCACCAACATGGTCGAAGCAGGAACTGACCGCGGGTGAGTGGAAGAGACTTGCAAAAAACAGGTAGCAAAAGGAAGGGCTATGCAGCACAGCGACGATAATTACTACACTCCCAATGGCACAAAACAACAGACGAGGCTGGCTTAAGAGGCTTCCTGATTGGCAACCAGGGACAAGTGCATCCCGATTGCTTGATTGACATGTCAAGGAGCCAGCACTCAAACTAGAGGAGTGGTGGAGGCAAACAGGGAGTGGAAACAAAAATAAAAGTGCACAACCGGAAATAATACAGAAATTAAGGAAACAATAAACAAAAATCTAAGGCAATCATGAAAGATCATGACACTGCGCACGTTGCCGACTACAGTTTTTACTTTAAAGTCTGCAACCAACTGAAAGCCTTATTGAAGCAAATCAAAACACTCGAAAACTTTTAAAACTTCAATTGAGATACACATTGTTTGTTGCTGAGGACAAAATGTTGAAAAGGCCAACTCTCTGCTTGCTTTCATGCCCGTGTTGAATGACAGAAGTAATCATTGTATTTCAAACACATCATATCTAATTGTATTGAGCTGCGGATGTGCAAAGCTTATTAAAACTGTGATTGTTTTCGGATTTTAATTAGTGCATAAAAACAAAATACAATAATTCATTCATACATAACCGTCTGGGGACATTCCATTTTTTATTAATTTCAAAGCCAAACAGGACATAAAAGTCTGTAAGCTTTTGAAGGGCACAAAAACATTTTGTACTTATTTTGCTCAGATTTCTTATTAAACTTCAGTCCTAAAGAAAAATGTCTAACGTGTGTTTTTAAATGTTGACCATTTTGAGATCTTTTGATCAGATAATGTCACATATTTAAATTAGTAAACTAATTAATGTTATGCAAAATGTATACAAACTGGAAACTATGATCTTATTAAAAGGCTTTCAAAGGGTTCAAATAAAATAAAAAAACATTGCATGTTTCATATTTTCATTCAGGGCTGAAGTTGATTGAGAGATTTGAGCAAATGTTGGCAAATTAAATATCAATCCAAAATGTGTTTATGCTCTTTGAAAACTGAAAGATGAATATGTCCTGTTTGGCTTTGAGGTATTGTTGAATAAGAGCTAGTGTAGCAGACACCTGTGAACCAATTGGACATTTTAAAATGTAAGATGAAAGAATTTCTTAAGAAACTGAAAGGACAAATAAGGCAGCCTTTGTCCCCTGAGGGTTAAGTGGACAACTGACAGCGAGGGTAACAATAACAGTACATGTACAGTACAGGCCAAAAGTTTGGACACACCTTCTCATTCAATGCATTTTCTTTATTTTCATGACTATTTACATTGTAGATTGTCACTGAAGGTATCAAAACTATGAATGAACACATGTGGCGTTATGTACTTAACAAAAACAAGTGAAATAACTGAAAACATGGTTTATATTCTAGTTTCTTCAAAATAGCCACCCTTTGCTCTGATTACTTTTTCGCACACTCTTGGCATTCTCTCTATGAGCTTCAAGAGGTCAATCAAGCAAGTTTACTTATATAGCCCTAAATCACGAGTGTCTCAAAGGGCTGCACAAGTCACAACAACATCCTCGGCTCAGATCCCACATCAGGGCAAGAAAAAACTCAACCCAATGGGATGACAATGAGAAACCTTGGAGGGGACCGCAGATGTGGTTTTTAGATGTGGTTTTCACTCCACAGGTGTGCTTGAAGCTCATCGAGAGAATTCCAAGAGTGTGCAACATAGTAATCAGAGCAAAGGGTGGCTATTTTGAAGAAACTAGAATATAAAACATGTTTTCAGTTATTTCACCTTTTTTTGTTAGGTACATAACTCCACGTGTGCTCATTCATAGGTTTGATGCCTTCAGTGACAATCTACAATGTAAATAGTCAAGAAAATAAAGAAAATGCATTGAATGATGAGAAGGTGTGTCCAAACGTTTGGCATGTACTGTATGTACCAGCTCTGTATGTATAAACTTTATCATAATGATTAATGTATCCATTACACTGGCACTGTATCAAAATAAATGTAACTTCAGCACACAGTCCATGTTTACAAGTACCGAGCCATAAAAGTAACTCTGCAGCAGCTCAGTAACCACCGTGTTTGTTTTATTTACTGCCAAACAGTCGAAGGACACATTGTGTTTCCAATTTTTTCAGTAGTTTTCAGTCTAATCAATGCATGTTTGACTAAAGTTTCATGACATCAAAATCGATTCTCTGCTAATCCTGTTTAATGACAGGCACATTAGGAGAAGAGGCTCGATTAATCATGCTGGCAGAGAAGATGTGACACACGCTTAGTCATGATGCCCAAGATTAAGTATATCCATGGAAACCAAACAACAGACTTTTCATGTTTATCCCAGATGAGATGAAGCGGCGTTTTATTTTAGTTTAGTTTTTTTGCTTCTTTGAACTCTTTGTCGGATCTCAGCAGTTTGTAATTACATCTTATTTTCTGCTGAACGTGAACCAATTATGGAAGAGTTCAACCTTTAGTAACTGTTACTGTCTCAAAGGAGCTCACAAAATATCTTCGTCATCAAATTAAACCTTAACCCTTCAGTGGAGGATCACAAAAGTCTCTTCAAATCTCATTAAAAGCAATAGGTTTTTCCCCAGTGGGATGGTCAAACATGAATTGGGTGCTAAAAGTGGGCCATTGAAGATAAGGGCGAATGATCATCCTTATTATACTGCACCCACGCATTGCATACTTTCATTATATTCTCACACTTGTTCTCTGCATATATCTTAAGTTATCTGCAAAATATAGTGCATCTCTCATTTTAGAACATGCTTACTCGTTCTGTTGCAAAGTCTTTAGTTGAACTTGGCTCTTTGTTTTGTTTGTTCAGTCTGCCGTTCAACAGTGATGTGTCTCATCATCTATGTTGTTGGCAGGCTCTTAGTTTCCATTGTTTGTTTTCGTTCACATTTGCATTCAAGGAACTGTGCCAGATAGACATAAGTCATCATAACATTTTAAAAAATACTGCTTGACTACTGATGGGACATGGATTCATACCAGAAACTATTTTTCACCCTTTTTTAATTGGTGATCACTGACACAATGTATTTTATTAAACACATTATATGTTGTTGTTTTTTTTATACAAAACCCAAAACCGGTGAAGTTGTCACGTTGTGTAATTCGTAAATGAAAACAGAATACCATGATTTGCAAATCCCTCTGAACTTATATTCCTTTAAATAGACTGCAAAGACAATATATTAAATGTTCAAATTGAGAAACTTAATTTTTATTTGCAAATAATCATTAAGTTAGAATTTAATGGCAGCGACACGTAGGTACAGGGGCATTTTTACCACTGTGTTACATGGCCTTTCCTTTTAAAAACACTCAGTAAACATTTTTGAAGCTTTTCAGGTGGAATTCTTTCCCATTGTTGCTAAATGTACAGCTTAAGTTATTCTCCGTTGTCATATTTTAGGCTTCATATTGCGCCACACATTTTCATCGGGAGACAGGTCTGGACTACAGGCAGGTCAATCTAGTAACCACACTCTTTTACTATGAAGCCACGCTGTTGTAACACGTGGCTTGGCATTGTCTTGCTGAAATAAGCAGGGGTGTCCATGATAACGTTGCTTGGATGGCAGCATATGTTGTTCCAAAACCTGCATGTACCTTTCAGCATTAATGGTGCCTTCACAGATGTGTAAGTTACCCATGTCTTGGGCACTAATACACCCCCATAACATCACAGTGTCTGGCTTTTGAACTTTGCGCCTATAACAATCCGGATGATATATTTGCTCTTTGTTCCGGAGGACACAACGTTCACAGTTTCCAAAAACAATTTGAAATTTGGACTCGTCAGACCACAGAACACTTTTACACTTTGCATCAGTCCATCTTAGATGAGTTCGGGCCCAGCAAAGCCGGCGGCATCTCTGGGTGTTGTTGATAAATGGCTTTCGCTATGCATAGTAGAGTTTTAACTTGCACTTACAGATGTAGCGACAAACTATAGTTATTGACAGTGGTTTTCTGAAGTGTTCCTGAACTCATGTAGTGATACCGCATGGGTACCGCCTGAGGGATCGAAGGTCTGTAATATCATCGCTTACGTGCAGTGATTTCTACAGATTCTCCGAACCTTATGATGATATTACGGACGGTAGATGGTGAAATCCCTAAATTCCTTGCAATAGCTCATTGAGAAATGTTGTTCTTAAACTGTTCGACAATTTGCTCACACATTTGTTCACAAAGTAGTGACCCTCGCTCCATCCTTGTTTGTGAATGACTGAGCATTTCATGGAAACTGCTTTTATACCCAATCTTGGCACTCACCTGTTCCCAATTATCCTGTTCACCTGTGGGATGTTCCAAATAAGTGTTTGTAAGCATTCCTCAACTTTCTCAGTCTGTTTTACCACTCGTGCCAGCTTTTTTAAAACATGTTGGAGGCATCAAATTCCAAGTGAGCTAATATTTGCAAAAAATAACAGCGGTTTCCAGTTCGAACGTTATGTATCTTGTCTTTGCAGTCTATTCAATTATATAGGTGGAAAAGGATTTGCAAATCTTTGTATTCTGTTTTATTTACGATTTACACAACGTGACAACTTCACTGGTTTTGGGTTTTGTAAATATTTTATATTTTATTTATCTTGCATTGGTCATGTGAAACAACTCATGTACCGTATGTCTCATAGCCCACCATAATAGACAATCCAGATATATCTTCAAATATTCATAACCTATTTTGGAATTTTGCACAAATTATACAGACATTTGCTTGTATTTCCCTTAAGTTAAATGTTAAACACCCAACGGCAGTGATTCTCAAACTGTGGTACATGTACCCAGGGCTGTTGCTAGGACTTATGGGCCCCATTAAAGAATATGGACCCCTTTACCCAATTCATTGCCAGCTTCAGTGTTCTTGTTTTTTGGTGTTCTTGATGGTGCCTTGTGTAAAGCAGCCAATTTGTTTGCTTTTTTACGATTAACCACTTAACAAGTCAGAGTGTTATTATGTGAATTATGTATTATTAGTTGTCATTTAACTTTTTCGTATTTACGCGGTTAAAATAATAACACTAATAACTAATAACACATTTTACAAGACCACGTTGAACACATCATGATTACTATTGCAACAACACACCATCAGTAGGGTAAAACGTGGGGCGGTATAGCTCGGTTGGTAGAGCGGCCGTGCCAGCAACTTGAGGGTTCCAGGTTCGATCCCCGCTTCCGCCATCTTAGTCACTGCAGTTGTGTCCTTGGGCAATACACTTTACCCACCTGCTCCCAGTGCCACCCACACTGGTTTAAAATGTAGCTTAGATATTGGGTTTCACTATGTAGAAGTGCTTTAAGTCAATGGAGAAAAGCGCTATATAAATATAACTCACTTCACTTCACACAAAACTAACCTGTCTCAGTATGAACCCAGCTCACGTTACCTCTTAGTGGGTGAACAATCCAACGCTTGGTGAATTTTGCTTCACAATGATAGGAAGAGCCGACATCAAAGGATCAAAAAGGTAATTTTTCAGTGACTCAGTAAATATGAATTACTAATAACGTTTTATAATGACTCAGTAATTATTAATTATTGAGTATAACTTGAATGTGTCATAATACAATTCAAGGCAGCCTCTGATTGGCGCATACTGGAGCACAGTCTGACAGTGATACATGACTAACACACATTCACAGTCACGCCGTTGACCATTTCACTATTTTTTTTTTCATGGACAGATAACAGCTAACGTAGACTCCAGAGTCTACCCTCGTAATGTAGTAGGCTAATTATTTCAGCCGCCCTCAGTCGTTTCACTCCCTCACCATTCTTAGAAAAGAAGTTTTATTGTCCTGGGCCCCTGCTCTGCTGCTCTTACTTCTGTCCTTCTTTTCAATTATTTTCTGGTGTCCTGACGTGTGCTTTTTGGGGAGCATCCTATCCTTGCTATAGGTCACTCGCACTCACTTAATTCCGATGAGAGCGAACTATGGGAAGGACGAACCGCGGAGTGGACCAATGTTCCTCCTAATTTTTCATGTGTCTGAGCAAACGCGCAAACTCTCTGAGCATTCCTTGCACACTGTCACCATCACACTTGTCACAATTCTGACATCATAAGTTAGACGTTTTATTATAATAATTAGATAATAGCATTGATTTCTCTTATAATATTTTTCTAAATTAAGTGATTTGGCCCACTGACAATGAACATTGTTTTTCATGAGCTATGTTGAATGTCTGGGAGGGGGTCCTGCTTTGGAAGAATTTGAGACATGTACCCCTTTCTGAGATCACATTTGGTTCACCTTAAATCATTCACATTTTGCACAATGACATGTGTGCTGCATCACAAGCATGGGATACAGCAGGGGTGGGCAATTAATTTTTACCGGGGGCCGCATGAGCAACCCGAGCACTGCTGGAGGGCCACATCGACAATATTTCAATTAAATTTTGCTCAATATTATTTTTGATATATACCGTAAGATAAATAATAATAATAATAATAATAATGATAATAATAATAATAATAATTAATAATAATAGTAATACTTCAACATAGTGTATGTAACAGCATTCCATGACTAATATAAATAAATTAACATTAATAATAAATGACAGTAAAATAAGCACACGTATGACTGAGGAGTCATAGTGTAACTTTGTGTGATGTTTGAATTGTCCGACTTTTTGTGTGGCCATAAACGCACCAGTGGTTTAGGGGTATGTGTGTTGGTGACAGATGACAAGTTGGTTTTGGCCTGGTTTGTACGGCAGAAAATGACTAGTTTTTCGAGATAGAAGTGTTTTACTTATGTTTTTGGTGTGGTTATGGCCGAATATAAACAGTTTTGCTCAATAAAGTGATCGATATAATTCCTGGCCTCGAAGCATCTCGATAGACGTTACAATAATTGAACGGTGTTCAATTGAACGGTGTTGACGAACACCGTTAGGGCCGCTTGTTGTCACTGTCACTCAAAGTTGCATTGCAAAATTACATAGAATAAATATGTTTATTTTGTTTAGAATTCAGATGGGATTTGATTTGGTGCGCGGCATATATTTGCTGCGCGCAGCAGACGCTTGAGCAGTGCGCAATTGCGCAGGCACGCACCTTAGAGGGAACGTTGCTTGGCAGTCCATGTCTTGTTGGAAACACGCCATTCTTCATCAACTTTTCTCTTTTTAGCGTCTCGGGTGTAAACCGTGCATCACTTGTCGCTGCATGTGCACCTTCACTCGCAGGTTACACACTGACACACGCCCATAAATAATAATTTTCAAAATAAAAGCAGCACAGTTGTATTGCGCGCACGACATAGATGTTTTTTCAACTTTATTTTGTAATTAATGATTGCAGCTGTTCACATTCACTCACAATCACGCACACGCATACGTCCACACGGAAGTAATACAAATAACGATTTTCAAAACAAAAGCAGCACCGTTGTATTGCACACTCGACATAGATACTTTTTAAAATTTATTTTGTAATTTATAATTGGCCTCACGCGGGCCGGACAGGGACGCACAAAGGGCCGGATGCGGCCCGCGGGCCGCAGAATGCCCAGGTCTGGGATACAGTGTACAACTTTTTGTCTGTAAAATACATGATTATGTAGTTTTATTAGCATGTATGTTATCTAGGAACAGTATTTAATGATTTACTGTACATCCATGAAATAACATTCTTAATTTATGCCACTAGAATAAGCACACATACGTTTGGTGAGTGTGAGTGAAGAGTGCTTGTTTGTTTTGCCAAAACAGGATTTAGCATGCAGCATTTAACTCTTTTAACAGCGTTTGCTGCTGTAAACTAACCTGCAAAACAGCAACACACACATAACATGCTGTTAATGACATTGATTGGTTGTGTGTGAACCGTATCACATTGTAACGACCTAACAGATAGAGTTTATAAGTGGTGGTGGAGTTGTCCGACTCTTTGTGGCCGTGAACGCATCACTGGCTGTGAGTCTTAGTCAAATCCGAACGAGCGGTTGCTGTCATTACGACGTATACCCATAGTTTGTTTGTTTTTGGTCGTATTACGACAGAAAGTGATCATTTTGTCAATAGTAGTTCGTTGCTGATGATGTTTTGGTGTGGTTACGGCCGACAGTAATCAGTTTTGATCAATAAAGTGATTGTTGATGCACTGCACATCCTTCTCCTCCTTATAACGTCTCGGCTGACGTCGTCATTGTTTTATCTGCTGTCATCACTTGTTGAAAATGGTACAGAATAAATTGTGGCTGCAAAGATTTTCCATGCGCTGAGGACATCGGGAGCAGTGTTCGATTAGAGGAATCATTGGTGTGCAGTCTGTGGACTAGTGTTGTAGCGATACCGATATTTTGGTACCGGTACCGGTACTTTTTGGTACTTTTCTAAATAAAGGGGACAACAAAAAAATGCATTATTGACCGGTACGTTTTAGAGGCGGTATTGTACCGAAAATTATTAATTAGTATCGCGGTACTTAGGGATGATGTTTGATAAGAAATTATCGAGTTCGAGCCTATTATCGAATCCTCTTATCGAACCGATTCCTTATCGATTCTCTTATCGAGTCCAGATAGGTTGTTGTATATGGAAAAACCCCCACAATATTTGGTTTAACAAAAGCTCACTTTTATTATATAAGAAAAAAATAAAATCTAATAAATAAATAAATATTGACTGTTACCCCCCTAAAAAAATAAAATAAAATAAATAAATATTGACTGTTGTTACCCAAAGTATATTAAAGGCCTACTGAAATCCACTAGTACCGACCACGCAGTCTGATAGTTTATATATCAATGATGAAATCTTAACATTGCAACACATGCCAATACGGCCGGGTTAACATATAAAGTGCAATTTTAAATTTGCCGCTAAACTTTCGGTTCGAAACGCCTCTGAGGATGACGTATGCGCGTGACGTAGCCCGGGGAACACGGGTATGCCTTCCACATTGAAGCCAATACGAAATAGCTGTTTTCATCTCATTCTGGGTGTATTCTGGACATCTGTGTTGGTGAATCTGTTCCAATTATGTTCATTGCATTATGGAGAAAGAAGCTGAGCAAGCAAAGAAGAAAGTTGTCGGTGCGAAGCGTCTATTTTGCGAGGGAAGTCAGCAGCAACACGTACACAGCCGGCGCTTCTTTGTTTACATTCCCGAAAGATGCAGTCAAGATGGAAGAACTCGGATAACAGAGACTCTAACCAGGAGGACTTTTGATTTGGATACACAGACGCCTGTAGAGAACTGGGACAACACAGACTCTTATCAGGATTACTTTGATTTGGATGACAAAGACGCAGACGTGCTACCGTGAGTATGCAGCTTTGGCTTCCAAACATTTGATCGCTTGACCGTACGTGCGCGTCACGTACGTAACTTTTTAAAAATATATAAGCTTTATGAACCTTGGGTTAGGTGAACGGTCTTTTGGGCTGAGTGATTGTGTGTGTTGATTAGGTGTTTGAATTGTATTGGCGTGTTCTATGGAGCTAGGAGCTAGCAGAGGAGCTAGGAGCTATCATAACAAACACATAGGTGTTTTTATGCAGGATTAATTTGTGGCTTATTAAATATAAGCCTGGTTGTGTTGTGGCTAAATGTCTTGTGTTTATTTACTGTTTTAGTCATTCCCAGCTGAATACCAGGTACCGTGCGTATGCAGCTTTGTCTTCCAAACATTTGATCGCTTGACCGTACGTGCGCGTCACGTACGTAACTTTTTTTTTAAATATATAAGCTTTATGAACCTTGGGTTAGGTGAACGGTCTTTTGGGCTGAGTGATTGTGTGTGTTGATTAGGTGTTTGAATTGTATTGGCGTGTTCTATGGAGCTAGGAGCTAGCAGAGGAGCTAGGAGCTATCATAACAAACACGTAGGTGTTTTTATGCAGGATTAATTTGTGGCATATTAAATATAAGCCTGGTTGTGTTGTGGCTAATAGAGTATATATATGTCTTGTGTTTATTTACTGTTGTAGTCATTCCCAGCTGAATATCAGGTACCGTGAGTATGCAGCTTTGGCTTCCAAACATTTGATCGCTTGACCGTATGTGCGCGTCACGTACGTAACTTTTTTTTAAATATATAAGCTTTATGAACCTTGGGTTAGGTGAACGGTCTTTTGGGCTGAGTGATTGTGTGTGTTGATCAGGTGTTTGAATTGTATTGGCGTGTTCTATGGAGCTAGGAGCTAACAGAGGAGCTAAGAGCTAGCATAACAAACACTGAGGTGTTTTTATGCAGGATTAATTTGTGGCATATTAAATATAAGCCTGGTTGTGTTGTGGCTAATAGAGTATATATATGTCTTGTGTTTATTTACTGTTGTAGTCATTCGCAGCTGAATATCAGGTCACCCCCGGCTCTCACAACATCTTCCCTATCTGAATAGCTTCAACTCCCCACTAGTCCTTCACTTGCACTTTACTCATCCACAAATCTTTCATCCTCGCTCAAATTAATGGGAAAATTGTCGCTTTCTCGGTCCGAATCTCTCTCACTTCATGCGGCCATCATTGTAAACAATAGGGAACTTTGCGTATATGTTCAACTGACTACGTCACGCTACTTCCGGTAGGGGCAAGCCTTTTTTTTATCAGATACCAAAAGTTGCGATCTTTATCGTCGTTGTTCTATACTAAATCCTTTCAGCAAAAATATGGCAATATCGCGAAATGATCAAGTATGACACATAGAATAGATCTGCTATCCCCGTTTAAATAAAACAATTCATTTCAGTAGGCCTTTAAGTGCGATTTTTCAGAAAAACAAATATATACAATAACACAAAAACAACCTGTCTCTGTGATCACTAAAGGTGTATAAATAATAATATAGTGTTAAATAAAATCAGTCCCTTGGGCACAAAACTGAAAATAATACAGCTCTCCAAAAAGTGCACTTCTGCTGCTATTTGACATAACTGTTTGTTATGATGCTTTGACATTTTTGCACTTTATTTCTTTATTCAAAGAAAATTCTATGAAGAGAAAAGTTGTTTGCAAATGTGGTTACAATGCTAAAAAATGAAAAGTTAAAGCTAAAAAAAGAAATACACTTTATTGAGTTAACATTATTTCTTTATAGGGGGGAAGATGTGATGTTATGAGCTAGGGAATACATCAACTACACTACCCAGCATGCAACGGGAGTGACGAGCATGCGCGGTAGCCCCGAAAAGGGTTGTTGAATGTGCCACCCGGCAGCTAAGAATGAGGTTATGAGCACGCTGTGAAAGTAAACGTAAAGAACTCAGCCAACACGCCTCGTCTGCATTATTTATAATTAGACAGACAACACATATACAGTGTGATTTTGTTTTGTTTACAAGGAAAGAAAAACAAAAGTTAAAAAAGGGAGATGTGTTGTATATATATGTATGTGCTGCGGTTGCTTTAAGAACGTTGCGACAGCTGCTGTAAAAGAGGTGCGTTGCTAGCCTGGTTGCTATGTTTCCGGTTGGTCGTAAAAGTGTTCGTCATGTGTTTGTACCCTGCTCAAATCTCTCAGTAAAGTTATTCATTGGATTATACCTTTTGTTTTGAACTTTATTACACCTTGGAGCGCTTTTTCCGGTCCATTGTTTTCCTGCTTTCCCTATCTGCGCCTAATGATAATGACTTAGCTACTTGACGTAATTTCTTGTGATGTATCACGGGGCATTTCTGGTTGGGACGGGATTCGTTCCGAGGGATTCGAATAAAGAACCAACTATTTTTCTGTACTATAGTGGTCTCGATAACGGGTACAGGTTCTCAAAAAGGGATTCTAGTCTGAGGACTCGGTTATTTTCTTATCGAACAACCGGGAAAACCGGTTTCGAGTATCATCCCTAGCGGTACTATACTAATACCGGTATACCGTACAACCCTACAGTGGACTGAACCATTGTTTAAGAAGGGGCAAAGGGGTTATTGAAATTATTCAAATTAGAATATTGTATGACTTGTAGCTTTGTTTAAATCCGGATTCATTCTAATGAATATATATTAGTTCAGTGAATGTATAATCATTTTGTCATAGAGGCTACTGGGGGCTTTGTGTGGCCTTAGCGGGCTGAGAGCTCTTAGAATTGTCATTACCTTTCCTCCCTACACTACGGCCCTGCATGTACCACTAGTGGTATGCGGGCTCCATCCAGTGGTACGCCATAGAATCACTTGATTAAAGTACACATATTATTTTCCTATAATAAAACACAGTGTTACTGTTCAAACTGTGTGTAATGTTACAGTGGCCAAAAATATTCAATATACTTGTTCAATAAAACCTATGTCTTGTTTTTAATGAATACTTAGGCTTACTACGCTACTGTACTTTACTGTTAGTTATTATGGTGGTGATTGGAGAGACACATTTCTTTTGAGGTGGTACTTGGCGAAACAAGTTCGAAAACCACTGCCCTCAGGTGACAGTTGGTGTTTTGTGTCCATTGAGCTGTGTAAAAAAATTCAAGTCAATCCGACTTCAAGGGTAAAACTCAGGGGTTTATTAAAAATTAAAGCTGCCAACGTTATCACGCCAATGCAGACTTGGGCAAAATACAGCCCGTTTAACTTTTTAACCTGGTCCCTCGGACATTCCCAAGTTATTTTTTTAAACCTTTAAAGGGAAACTGCACTTTTGGGGAATTTTACCTATCATTCACAACCCCCATGCAAGACAAGAACACATATCTTAGAATTTTTTTTATGCATTCTAAATTGTAAAATATGGCCAGTACGAAGTGGCTAACAATGCAGCTAATGGGGGTGCACTGTTGCGCCCACAAAGCCCTTAGTAAAACATCTAAAAACCACCAAGAATACTCCACATCTCCTGACCTGACCAAGTATTACGAACATAGCCGCGCTATAACAGCTTATGCTGCTATTTTGACATGTTGAGCCGATGAGCTGCTGCATTGTATGTGAGCTTGTGAAATGTAATTCCAGATTATAAATCATGCCTCTCACTTGGATAGTAGAAGGTTGTTGACATGAACCAAGAAGTTTCATGTCAACATTTAACTTAGACCCCAAGATGGCGTTAAAAAGGCTTAGTTGGCCACATGCGTGGACAGCGCCTTTTAGCTCTTATTTCCAAAATTATGTACACTACTGAATTGGGGTCTTATGGTCCTTATGTGGACACTTATACTGCCAGCTGGTGGTGTCAGAAGAGTATAACATACAATGGAATTTGGAAAAAAAAGTGTAAAAATAAGAATTATCATGTCACTAAACAGGAAGTACACGTTTGTTACTTATGGACTAAGAGCATCATATCAAAAGATGATTCTTAGTTGTTATTCTAATTAGGGTCCAATAAGCCCAAATAGCAAAGAGAAATAAAAAAAAGCGTGTAAACAAACAGCTTGGGCCTTAAGAGGTTAAAGACATGAAAATTTTTTTTTTTTTTTAACCCTTCGTGAGGATTGTGATTAATTATTCATCTAAATGGGAAGATGTGGACATTAGTAAGAGCAGACATTGTACAGTAAGGGATTGTTTTGTTATGTGGAGAGTTTGTATATCTTGTTTAGCACTTAGCAATAGTGCTACTTGATGCTTGGAGTTTGTTGTTGAAGGGAAAAGCGAACTTTGTGAAGCGTTTGCGAAATTAATACGTGGCTGTGTGCTTATAATGAGCAAAATAATAAGAAATATTACTTGTTATTATAATAATGTCTGTTCCTACATTACGTATATACTTACAGCGTGTATATAAAATGATGATGGAGGTTTTTAGATGTTTTAGAGCGCTTAGTAGGCGGAATAAAGTGACTCCCATTGTCTATGTTGTTAGCTGACTTTTGCAAGCGTTTATTAACGAGTTATTATTGTCGTACGTAAGGACTGTGAATGATAGACAACATTCCAAAAAAGTGCAATTTCCCTTTAACATCAAAACTAGCCGCCAATAAGATGTGCAGTGTCGCTTTCAAATTGTTGTAAGTGTTGAACTGTAGAACGTATTCCAGTGGTTGGCATCTGTGCTTTTGAGTTATATACGTAAGGGTCATTACGGTACTCATAGGGACTACTGTACGTCACAGCAGCTCAATGCAGACGAGGCACGAAGAAGAGAGCAGCCGGCGTGAGACGCAGGTGTCAAGAGACAGACGCGGGAGAAGATTAGTACGATAAAGTTATTCAGAAAAAAATTATATTATATCAGATTTTTTCATGTTTCACACAGTTTGTTGCATTTTTGTTGCATGGTTTGAAATATGTCGATCGAGGAGCTGGTCTGAGAATATGTTTTTAATTTTAAGTGTTTTATTGTTAATAATTAATATTGGAAATCCCACATTCTTTACTTTCCATGTACAAACCCCGTTTCCATATGAGTTGGGAAATTGTGTTAGATGTAAATATAAACGGAATACAATGATTTGCAAAACCTTTTCAACCCATATTCAATTGAATGCACTACAAAGACAACATATTTGATGTTCAAACTCATAAACGTTATTTTTTTTGCAAATAATAATTAACTTAGAATTTCATGGCTGCAACACGTGCCAAAGTAGTTGGGAAAGGGGATGTTCACCACTGTGTTTCATGGCCTTTCCTTTTAACAACACTCAGTAAACGTTTGGGAACTGAGACACATTTTTTAATCTTCTCAGGTGGAATTCTTTCCCATTCTTGTTTGATGTACATCTTAAGTTGTTCAACAGTCCGGGGGTCTCCCTTGTGCTATTTTAGGCTTCATAATATGCCACACATTTTCAATGGGAGACAGGTCTGGACTACAGGCAGGCCAGTCTAGTACCTGCACTCTTTTACTATGAAGCCACGTTGATGTAGCACGTGGCTTGGCATTGTCTTGCTGAAATAAGCAGGGGCGTCCATGGTAACGTTGCTTGGATGGCAACATATGTTGCTCCAAAACCTGTATGTACCTTTCAGCATCAATGGCACCTTCACAGATGTGTAAGTTACCTAAGTCTTGTGGCTCTAATACACCCACAAACCATCACAGATGCTGGCTTTTCAACTTTGCGCCTATAACAGTCCGGATGGTTCTTTTCCTCTTTGGTCCGGAGGACACAACGTCCACAGTTTCCAAAAACAATTTGAAATGTGGACTCCTCAGACCATAGAACACTTTTCCACTTTGTATCAGTCCATCATAGATGAGCTCAGGCCCAGCGAAGCCGACGGAGTTTCTGGGTGTTGTTGATAAACGGTTTTTGCCTTGCATAGGAGAGTTTTAATTTGCACTTACAGATGTAGCGACCAACTGTAGTTATTGACAGTGGGTTTCTGAAGTGTTCCTGAGCCCATGTGGTGATATCCTTTACACACTGATGTCGCTTGTTGATGAAGTACAGCCTGAGGGATCGAAGGTCACAGGCTTAGCTGCTTACGTGCAGTGAACTCTCCAGATTCTCTGAACCCTTTGATGATATTACGGACCGTAGATGGTGAAATCCCTAAATTCCTTGCAATAGCTGGTTGAGAAAGGTTTTTCTTAAACTGTTCAACAATTTGGTCACGCATTTGTTGACAAAGTTGTGACCCTCGCCCCATCCTTGTTTGTGAATGACTGAGCATTTCATGGAATCTACTTTTATACCCAATCATGGCACCCACCTGTTCCCAATTTGCCTGTTCACCTGTGGGATGTTCCAAATAAGTGTTTGATGAGCATTCCTCAACTTTATCAGTATTTATTGCCACCTTTCCCAACTTCTTTGTGACGTGTTGCTGGCATCAAATTCTAAAGTTAATGATTATTTGCAAAAAAAAAAAAGTTTATGAGTTTGAACATCAAATATGTTGTCTTTGTAGCATATTCAACTGAATATGGGTTGAAAAGGATTTGAAAATCATTGTATTCCGTTTATATTTACATCTAACACAATTTCCCAACTCAAATGGAAACAGGGTTTGTACATCCTGGTGTCTTATTTAGTCACAAACTGTCAAATTCCATTCGTTGTTTTTGAGGTGGCCTTTCACAATGTTTTTTTGGCATGACATAGCACACTATGGGCCTGATTTACTAAGATCCTAAAACCACGCGCTAAACAGCGTGTGCAATTTATAAAATGGCGTGTACTATTAGTGGGCGCATTGCGTGCGATTTACTAAGACTGCGTGCGCATTTCAAAAGTGGTGCAGACCGCCTTATACAAATGAAACTTTTTTGTGTACTATACGGGGCATCACCACGGAGAACCTCCCATTTACTGCACATTCATTTATTCATGCTCCTACCTGCAGCATTTGCTATGTTTTCAAACAAGCAGGAGACATCTACTACTTTTTATGGGCATTGTAGATGCAGTCCAAAGTGCATCTACAACAGAACTCACTATTTTTTTCTTTTTTTTCAATTCTCAAAGTGCGCTCATAGATAGATAGATAGATAGATAGATAGATAGATAGATAGATAGATAGATAGATAGAAGGATAGATAGATATTACTTTATTGATTCCTTCAGGAGAGTTCCCTTAGGAAATTTTTAATTTCAGTAGCAAAAACCTTTTTATTGCACTTTACTGTGCAATAAAAAGTTTTTTTTCAAATAAGACACATGTTTATAATATATATTATAAATGAAAACACGAACGCCATTCAAAAAATGCCAGCAGGCACCAAAATGCATCAGTTGAATTTGTTTTAATCAGCCCCTTAAGTCACCTAGCATACAGCTATAAAATTATTAAAGGATGTTGCTGAATAGACAATCAGTCTAATATTTTTTTTAATCTCTGACAGACCATGCAAATACGTTAACACACACACGTATGACAGAGGGTTCTCTTTCAATAGTCCGTATTTGCAGCACGAGCACCGAGTGTGTGTCAGTTTGCATGTATTTTAAAACGATAAATAGTGCTCGGAAAATGTTGATGAGTGTTGATAAATCACATTGCATGTGCTGTTTAATATATTTACATTTTCTCCCATTATTGTGGGTGTTTTGATGATCTGCGTATATTCTGATTATGTGCAATGAAGACAGAGACGCAAAATGGATTACACACCTCACTTAACAGACGCAATCCACTTTGCACACGTTTAGTAGACCAGCTTTGCATGTGCTATCATGTCTACGCGTGTTTTAGTACACGGAAGCCCTTAGTAAATCAGGCCCTTTGAGACATCATATATATATATATATATATATATATATACATATATATATATATATATATATATATATATATATATATATATATATATATATATATATATATATATATATATATATATATATATATATATATATATATATATATATATATATATTAGAGATGTCCAATAATATCGGAAAATATCGGTATCGTTTTTTTAATTATCGGTATCGTTTTTTTATTTGTATTTTTTTATTTCTTTTTTATTAAATCAACGTAAAAAATGCGAGATACACTTACAAATACTACACCAAGCCAAAAAAAAAAAAAACCTCCCCCATTTACACTCATTCACACTCATTCACACAAAAGGTTTGTTTCTTTTTGTTATTGGTTCCTACATTATATATCAATACAGTCTACAAGGGATACAGTCCGTAAGCACACATGATTGTGCGTGCTGCTGGTCCACTAATAGTACTAACCTTTAACAGTTAATTTGACTAATTTTCATTAATTACTAGTTTCTATGTAACTGTTTTTATATTGTTTTACTTTCTTTTTTATTCAAGAACATTTTTTAAATGTATTTAGCTTATTTTTTTATTTTTTATTTTTTTAAAAAGGACCTTATCTTCACCTTACCTGGTTGTCCAAATTAGGCATAATAATGTGTTAATTCCACGACTGTGTATATCGGTATCGGTTGATATCGGTATCGGTAATGAAGAGTTGGACAATATCGGAATATCGGATATCGGCAAAAAGCCATTATCGGACATCCCTAATATATATATATATATATATATATATATATATATATATATATATATATATATATATATATATATATATATATATATATATATATATATATATATATATATATATATATATATCTCCAGGGAAACCTGGATGACAGGGTACTCAAAGCAATACTAATACTGCAATAATAATACTGAATAAACTGCAACAAAAAACAATGAAATTAACAGTGCAATAAACAGCAATAACAGTGCAATACCTTTTAAAGGTATATATATATATATATATATATATATATATATATATATATATATATATATATATATATATATATATATATATATATATATATATATATATATATATATATATATATATACACACACACACACATTCTATCAATGTGACCCCCCCAAGTCAAAAAATTGCCCAAGTCTGTGTTGATCATGAAGAATTGTCCCATAATCATGTATAAAAACACATTAATCACACATTTTCTTCCATCCTATACACATCTCTATGCTCAAATTACAAAGGTAGTAATGCAAGAATCTGGCTTCTCCAGCCTCCTATTAACTTCAGTTGTGTAATCCCAAAGTGTGGCTAAAGAATCACATCCAGCCAATATAGGATGGATGATGTGGTTCTACTGCATCTCAAGCCACTTTTGCAGCATCTGGTCCTACATCTTGTTACACAGTAAACAGTGCAGCAATCTGTTCATAAGAATGTTTGTGTTGGCTGATTTCCAGCAGGATGAGAGCGTATGTACCCGAGGTATGCTGTGGATTCAGTCAGCGGTTCTTTTTACGCTATCCCACCTGGCACACGTTTGCAAGCCTGCAGGAGATTCCCACTTCAGAGACATTTCGAGCATATTGTGTTTGTCTAAGTGGAAGGAGAAAGTCAAAATTACGGTGATGCGTTTAAAGCTGTTCGACTTGTGCGGTAATTCCGGAGATGCACGCGCTGGTGGAATTGTTCTCACAGGAATTTGGATGTTATGAAGGTAATACATACAGTCCAGCATTTTCAGCATATCCTCCATGTTTTTTTTTTAAACGAGACACTTTTTCCCACGTTGCACACAATATTGTACCCCCAATCTCATTAGAACAGCAGACACATAAAGTGTTTACAACTATAAGGAGGAACAAGAATGCTGAGTGTTGGGGATAATATATTCTGAATTAGTTATTTATTATTTGGTGACTGAATACGGTCTATCATCTATTATATATGTTTTTGTATTATATCTGCTAGCTTTATTTCTAATATATTCTGTAAGGGTGCTGAAAAAAAATAGATTAACATCCGAATCGCACTTATTGTTTAATTCCGTTTCTAAATCGGGTAACACTTTAATATGGGGAACATATTCACCATTAATTAGTTGTTTATTAAAGTAACACATACTTAATTGAGAGTTATTTGGACACTAGGGGAACATATAAGGGTTAGGGTTAGGGTAAGGGTTAGAGTTAGGGTTATGGTTGGGGTTGGGGTTGTGGTTGGGGTTGGGGTTAGGGTTAGGGTTAGGGTTAAGGTTACTAATAAGCAATAATTCTGAGGTTATCGAGGGAAGATTCTTAGTTAATGGCTTACTGGTTGTATAATAGAATAAGGCATTAATAAGTACTTAATAATGACTAATTAAGAGCCAATATGTTACTAATTTGCATGTTAATAAGCAACTAATTAATAAGGAATATGTGTTCCCCATACTAAAGTGTTACCCTAAATTGATATATTTTTTTAAAGAATCGATTTGGAAAAAGGCGTATTTTTTAGGCCAGGGGTGTCAAAACTTTTTCCACTGAGGGCCGCAAACGGAAAAATTAAAGCATGTGGGGGCCATTTTGATATTTTTCATTTTCAAACCATAACAAAATATACATATTTTTTAAATGTATTTTACCTTTAGGAGTCCCGGGGACCATAAAGGGTCTCAGTTATTAAAATGTTAAAAATAAGTCTAATTTTTATTATTATTTTTTATTTAACGCTTACAATAAATCTCTATATCAACTTAAAAAAAAAAAAAGGTTTTATGGCTTTTCTGTCAAAAACAACTTTGTTTTTTATAGTAAAACTGAAATATGCAGTATTTAGTAATTAGAGCCCTAAAAGATCAATAATGCAGGACATCATTGATTTTAATTCTTTAATATTTTTGAGTAATCAGTGAAAATATAAACAAAATACCACTAAATATATTTGGGATCCAAAACGTGCCCCACTCATAAAGTGATACATTTTTATTATTATTATTATTTTTTTTACATTCAACACTTATGTTACGAGATCTACTTCAGATATATCTGTCGATTTTACGTTTGAACTATTATTTTGTTTGTTTTATGCTTTTTTGTCATAGAAAACGTTGATGTTTTTATATGGCAACTACACAATATATGCAATATTTACCACATAAAACATTTTCAAGTGAAATATTTGAAGTAATTGGAGCCTTGAAAATTATTCATTATAACTTGGATTTTTTTGTCATTATTTTCTTTTTGAGCAATGGCAAAAAATAAAGAAAGACACAAGAAAAAAAAAAACAGTCTGCATGGCAGCTTTGTGTCAACATTGCAACTTTTTCTCGTTAGATTTCACCTCATTCCACTTTTTTTAATGTTCTTTTTTTATTTTTTGCAATAGCATTTCCAGAATGGGTGGCGGGCCGGTAAACAATTAGCTGCGGGCCGCAAATGGCCCCCGGGGCGCACTTTGGACACCCTGTTTTAGGCCATCTTTGGCTTACTCGCTGCATGTATACATCATATGTCGGTAGCCAAGAGGAGCTTTTTTAACCTGTACCCTGCTATTAAAAGGTTCTGTTATAATTAGTTAACTAAATAAATTGGTTTGAATTGAGACTCGTGTTGAAACAAGAATCGACTCTGAATCAAATTGCCACCCCGGGAATCGGACTCAAATCTAATAAAATTAAATTAAATTGTCAGTTGTAAGAGTCACAATGTTAAAATCTGTATTTAGTCATGCCTTATACACTGTTTAACCAGTTTGTGCTACTTTGCTAATTCCTTTTTTATGATTTAATTGAGGTATTGTTTAAATATCTTTGTTATTACCATGCAGTGTTTCGCCAATTTTGATAAAATATCAATATTGCTACTGAACAATATAGCTGCAAACTCTATTATTTCTCCAATTGCACATTCTTTATCCTTTAGAAAATGGTAACCTGGTTCGTATACATAGTACCTAGAGGAAGCGTAGAAGCACTGCTTTTTGGACATATGTAAACATGTGATGTACTTCAAAATAACATGATTAAAGGAAAACTGAACTTTTTTATTTATTTTGCCCAGAACACCGGTCTTTCCCTTTTCTGTGCGTTCTAGATAGTAAAAATCTGCTATCACTTCCAAACCCACCCCACTATTTGAGAAGAGCTTATATTAACCAAGGGATAGCGATAATGTTATTGTAGGCACTAACTCAGAGGAACTACTTTTCACAGCGCCTCGGGCTATTATCGAAAGCTGAAAGGTAATGCCAGCTACTAGAGTTGCTGCCGCTAAATTGCCTTTGAGTTTTGGCAAAGTTTGAAACTTAGCCACACTCTACCAGCTAAAAATCCAGACCAACTGAATCAGCGGACACTAGAAGGGGCAGTTTTTCTTTAAGAGTACCGTATTTTTCGGACTATAAGGCGCACTTAAAATCCTTTCATTTTCTCAAAAATCGACAGTGTGCCCAATGTACGGAATAATTCTGGTTGTGCTTACCGACCTCGAAGCAATTTTATTTGGTACATGATTTAATGATAAGTGTGACCAGTGGATGGTAGTCACACATATGAGATACGTGTAGACTGCAATATGACGCCAGTAAACAACACCAAAACTTCAAATGTTGCAGTGAAAATAAAGAACATTACACACAGCACTCAAAAATCTGTCAAAATGTTTTAGTATGACTTTGAAGCTGCACCACTTGATGGATTGTTGGCCCATTACGGCTACCGTAGTCAGAGATACATGTATCATTACGGTGTGTGTACCGCAAGGACCGCAAAATGGCACCCATTAGTAGACATATTATCTGGTGTTTTGTTTCACGATATTATGCAAAACCAACTTTTCTCAACTTCTAGTACCTGCTGATGTGTATTTGAGATCTGCATAAGTCCTAAAAATTTGTGCAGGTCCGCTATTGTAGTCCGTGGTAGTCGATAAGCTTCTTCTTTTTCACTATGTTCTTGTTATGGGACATTCATCCTCCGCTGTTGCCATTTCTAATATAAAGTAGCGTAAAGTTCTAAAATATCTGTCCGTAGACTCGCTATGGATGCGCTAAAAACTACCAGTGTGGTGAGTTTACATAATTCACCATTCTTGCCAACTCGCCCGTTTTTAGCGGGAGAATCCCGGTATTCAGCGCCTCTCCCGACAACCTCCCGGCAGAGATTTTCTCCCGACAAACTCCCGGTATTCAGCCGGAGCTGGAGGCCACGCCCCCTCCAGCTCAATGCGGACCTGAGACTGAGTGGGGACAGCCTGTTCTCACGTCCGCTTTCCCACAATATAAACAGCTTGCCTGCCCAATGAACGGAGAAGTTAAACAGGACAATAATGCCATCTAATGGATAGCCACCGGAACACTGAAATTTAAGTATTTATTTTTTTCCTATGTAAATAAAATAAAAAAATTAAAAAAAAATTAAAAAAAATAAAAATAAAAATAAAATATATATATATATATATATATATATATATATATATATATATATATATATATATATATATATATATATATATATATATATATATATATATATATATATATATATATATAGCTAGAATTCACTGAAAGTCAAGTATTTCATACATGTATATATATATATATATATATATATATATATATATATATATATATATATATATATATATCTATGAAATAAATATGAAATGCTCGAGTTGGTGAATTCTAGCTGTAAATAACCACGCCCCCAAACACGCCCCCCCACCCCCCACCCCCCACCCCGACCAAGCACCCCCCCAACCCCCCCCCCCCCCCCCCCCCCCCCCCTTATCCCCCAACTCCCGATATTGGAGGTCTCAGGTTGGCAAGTATGTAATTCACCCTAAGAACTTTAGTTATTAGAGAGTTCCGGTCGGACGGTTTTTCACGGGACACATTTCCGCGTTGTTATTGCACTAGTGAGCCACGGATGAGGAGATGCTGCTCCGTTATTGATTTATGTAAAATCTGAATTGTTGTGTACTGAGAAGGGAAGGAGGCGACAACCAAGGCTGAACTGCGGTTATTCAAACCTTTGATGAGTGGGTGGCGTGTGTATGCTACTCTAAGTGAATGGGTGTAGACGATGTTTAGAATTAACTGTGTAAGTGTTACCAGAGGTTTGTTGTCTGTGAGTGTTGGATGAATCTTTCGTCGAGTCAAGGGGCCAAGGCGAAGAGGCAGTCCGTAAACAGCAGTCAAGGGTAGGAGTGTGGCAGCGTAGTCCGTGTCCGAGCAGGGGTCGAGGATCGAGGAAGGCAGTCAGAGATCCGGATGGATGTCGAGAGGCAAAACACGATCACGGATGACGGGGAAGACACAAGGGACATGAACGAGGGAAACAAGGAAGAGCACAGAGAAGTCGAGCAAAGCACAAGGGAGGGAATGCCAGACGTGATGCTTACTGGGAAGATGAGCGACGTTCTGGCAAAGGTTCCTTGGGTCCGCTGGGCTTTATGTCGCTCCCTCTCATTAGGTCCAGGTGGGCTGATCCGCGATTGCCTGCAGCCTTGTCGCTGCGTGGGCGTGCTGCGCTCAGTGCGAGCAGGGGCATGTCTGGGCGCGCTGCCAGCGGAGGTGCCGGCAGACCCAGCTGCCGGGGAAAAGCGGGTACGAGCCCGCACCGTGACATGAATGTCATTAAAACAGTTAGCTCCATCTTTTGACACTTCTTCCACTCCCGTCCTTGCACGCTACACCACTACAACAAAAATGACGGGGAGAAGACTCTGTCGAAGGTGAGCCACGTATACAAGACCGCCCACAACACTGTCAGAAAGATGGTCTGTAAAACATAATCTAAGCAACATTTTGACAAAAGAACCACCATTACATGTTATGTATGTAGACCACAAGGAAGAGTTTTCAATTTAGAAAAAATAATAATAATATGACCACTTTAATGCTCCTTATAATCCGGTGCGCCTATTGTATGAAAAAAAAACCTGACTAGACCCGCTCATCGGCAGTGCGCCTTATAATCCAGTGCGCCCTATGGCCTGGAAAATACGGTGTGTTCACTGAAACATCACCATGACATGTTGAACTGTTTGGAAAAAAAGCCATGTTAGCTGACAAAAATAAAAAAATGTTAGGGAGGGGATAGAGTGTTCTTGTTGTGATGTTCTAGTAGTACATCATGTTGTGGACTGGACTTTCACAATGTTATGTCAGACCCACTCGACATCCATTGCTTTCGGTCTCCCCTAGAGGGGAGGGGGGGTTACCCACATATGCGGTCCTCTCCAAGGTTTCTCATAGTCATTCACCGACGTCCCACTGGGGTGAGTTTTTCCTTGCCCGTATGTGGGCTCTGTACCGAGGATGTCGTTGTGGCTTGTACAGCCCTTTGAGACACTTGTGATTTAGGGCTATATAAATAAACATTGATTGATTGATTGATTGAAAAAGTCCTTTTGATAGCTGGTGTCAGATTTATGGGCTTGAGATCAGGGACAGGCAGCAGGCAATGATCACACCACATACTTTTTTCTGTGGTTGCAAAACATGAGTCAAAGAAGTCTATTTCTGAAATAAAATAAAAATCGCAATGACTTTTATGGATTACTTGATTGGGGGAAGGGATACAAACAGTAATCCCAGGGTGGCCATTACGCGTTTGCAATAAGACCCAAAACCCAGACAATCCTGCAACATCCATCAACATCGTTCGGTATTGATTCTCCCATCTGGCAATAATTTGTTGGCTCAGCTCTTCGACTAATCCCCAACACACCTCAGAAGGGAAACTAGGAAATCAGGTGTCGAGAAAGCCTGACGACTGGCGACTGGTGTGTGCGGAGGGATGATACTTTTCATACACCCACACAGCAGCATGCTGATCCCCAGAGGGCTGATTTCTCCATCCTTTTTTGTTCATGGTGCTCTAAAAGAAAGTGGCACCACTCACAATGACCTGGTTTCTGTCCTCCCAAGTACACTCATGCACTAAGATCACATACTCCTCCATTCTGTTTCATTCATGAGTATTATATCAACATAGACAGCATGGAGATGTATCTTTCATCACAAGACTGTACTATTGGTCAATAATGCTTCTGTTCAAAAGTCATTGTAGTTCTGAGTGAAGCCTAACAGGAAGAGCACTTACATGCATGGCGGTGTTTATGATGTCTTCACAAATATGGTATTCTTACAGTATGGTTGGAGGCAGATGTTACTGGTACTGTTGTAAGGCTGCGTGGCCGGTTTTAAAGAGGACCTCTTGTGCAAAACCAACGTTTTTTATCTTTTGATACCTGTTTTTGTGTATTTAGAATCTCTAAAAGTCCAGAAAATTTAAAATCGAACCAAGGAGGCTTTTGCGAGGATATTTTTAAAACAATCTTGCTTTCCTTCATGCTTCCCCCAAACGTTTGGAATTTGCCCAATTTGTGACATTTTTCACAAGTGTGACTTAAGCGAATATCTCCATATATGGTATGGATTTATCCAAAGTGCTTTGCGCAAGTCTGCCATTGAAGTCCGAAGCTGTAGTCATTAAGCTCCTTCTCATGCTCATACATACACATACATCTTCTTGCTGTTGCCATTTCTAATACAAACCCCGTTTTCATATGAGTTGGGAAGTTGTGTTAGATGTAAATATAAACAGAATACAATGATTTGCAAATCCTTTTCAACCCATATTCAATTGAATGCACTACAAAGACAAGATATTGATGTTCAAACTCATAAACTTTATTTTTTGGGGGGAAATAATAATAACTTAGAATTTCATGGCTGCAACATGTGCCAAAGTAGTTGGGAAGGGGCATGTTCACCCACTGTGTTTCATGCCTATTCCTTTTAACAACTGGGGAACTGAGGAGACACATTTTTTAAGCTTCTCAGGTGGAATTCTTTCCCATTCTTGCTTGATGTACAGCTTAAGTTGTTCAACAGTCCGGGGGTCTCCGTTGTGGTATTTTAGGCTTCATAATGTGCCGCACATTTTCAATGGGAGACAGGTCTGGACTACAGGCAGGCCAGTCTAGTACCCGCACTCTTTTACTATGAAGCCACATTGATGTAACACGTGGCTTGGCATTGTCTTGCTGAAATAAGCAGGGCGTCCATGGCAACGTTGCTTGGATGGCAACATGTTTACTCCAAAACCTGTATGTACCTTTCAGCATTAATGGCGCCTTCACAGATGTGTAAGTTACCCATGTCTTGGGCACTAATACACCCCCATACCATCACAAGATGCTGGCTTTTCAACTTTGCGCCTATAACAAGCCGGATGGTTCTTTTCCCTCTTTGGTCCGGAGGACACGACGTCCACAGTTTCCCAAAAACAATTTGAAGTGTGGACTCGTCAGACCACAGAACACTTTTCCACTTTGCATCAGTCCGTCTTAGATGAGCTCAGGCCCAGCGAAGCAGACGGCGTTTCTGGGTGTTGTTGATAAACGGTTTTCGCCTTGCATAGGAGAGTTTTAACTTGCACTTACAGATGTAGCGACCAACTGTAGTTACTGACAGTGGGTTTCTGAAGTGTTCCTGAGCCCATGTGGTGATATCCTTTACACACTGATGTCGCTTTTTGATACAATACCACCTGAGGGATCGAAGGTCACAGGCTTAGCTGCTTACGTGCAGTGATTTCTCCAGATTCTCTGAACCCTTTGATGATATTATGGACCGTAGATGGTGAAATCCCTAAATTCCTTGCAATAGCTGGTTGAGAAAGGTTTTTCTTAAACTGTTCAACAATTTGCTCACGCATTTGTTGACAAAGTGGTGACCCTCGCCCCATCCTTGTTTGTGAATGACTGAGCATTTAATGGAATCTACTTTTATACCCAATCATGGCACCCACCTGTTCCCAATTTGCCTGTTCACCTTTGGGATGTTCCAAATAAGTGTTTGATGAGCATTCTCAACTTTATCAGTATTTATTGCCACCTTTCCCAACTTCTTTGTCATGTGTTGCTGGCATCAAATTCTAAAGTTAATGATTATTTGCAAAAAAAAATATGTTTACCAGTTTGAACATCAAATATGTTGTCTTTGTAGCATATTCAACTGAATATGGGTTGAAAATGATTTGCAAATCATTGTATTCCGTTTATATTTACATCTAACACAATTTCCCAACTCATATGGAAACGGGGTTTGTACAAAGTAGCGTATAGTTCTAATTTATCCATATAGAAGCGCTAAAACTATAACATGGATGACGGGTAGAAGACACAGTTAAAGTGGAGGCACGAAAATAAGACTGTCCACAAAACGACGCATCTTGAAGAGATAGTCAGCAAGCAGTTTGAGGATGGTCTGTAATATGACATAATCTATGCAACATTTTAATCAAAGAACCACCTTTGCAAGTTTTGTAGACGACAATAAAGTGTTTTAAATGTCAAAGTCATGTTACAAATCTGTCATGATTACAGTTTATAGAAAATAATTGTCTTTGATGCAGTCCAAGTGTTGGCCCTCTGGAAAACAGTTAAACACATTTGTATTATACACTCCAATGATAATTGTTAACGCAGTAACATGTACACAGTATACGGTAGTACTTTAACTTATAGTAGAGGCTCGATTGGTTCCATGACCAAGCTCAAAACTTAAAGCATTTGTATCTCAAATCAAAGTCAGCTGTTGAAAAATTTAAAAAGCACAACATTTACAAGTAACCTGCCTTTTAAAAAGAAACATTAACTTGTAGATAAGAAAAATTGTATGGAAAAACCGTACAACAGAATGTACTACAATCAATTGCAGTCGTTCTATAAAGTAATGGAGTTCTATGGTATCTCCTTTGAAATGCTTCGTTGTCAAACACACCATGGTGGGTGAGACTACGACAGCCAGTAACAAATCTTAGTGCTGAATGAAAAACAGTGTCCAAGGACTGGAGGCATTTAGATGAAGCACTAAAATAAAGCACGTCTCCATAATCAATTACAGGCAAGATAGTTGCTGTCACCAATTTCTTTCTGACTTCAAGAGAGAAGCAGTTTTTATTTCTAAAAAAGAAACCAAGCTTTACCCTAAGCTTAGAGACCAAGTTGTTAATATGGGCTTTAAATGAAAGCTCCTGATCAAGAGTAAAACCCAAGTACTTGTAATTTAAGACCTGCTCTATAGGGTTTCCATTTGATGTTACAATATTTGGAATATTTTCCAGTAGCACCCTTGAATGAGAGAAAACCATTACCTTGCTTTTATCTGTATTTAAAACCAATTTAAGATCAAATAAGCGAGTCTGGATTACATCAAAAGCAGCTTGTAAAAACTCAAAAGCCTGAGTGATGGAGGTTGAACAGCAATAAATAATGGTGTCGTCTGCATAAAAATGGTACATTGCATTTGACAAATTATTACAAAGATTATTTATGTAGATAGAAAATAAAATGGGCCCCAGCACTGAGCCTTGTGGAACGCCTTTGGTAATGTCCAGTAATGAGCATCTTCTCCTTATTTACATGGATGAATGTCCATCCTTTAGCTATTATTTTAACGTCCTTGCTCGCGCAAAAGCTGGCTCCTGCTTAAGTAATGTGCAGACTAACAGTGCTGCGCTCGAATTTCCTCGCCAAGTCGGCCACATGGTCGGTGATCATGTTTTTGATTATTTCTTCAAGTCAATGAATATCATCCACTCCTTCTTCTCAGCACTGTCCTTCACACTCACTTGCTTATATCCCATTGTTGGATAAAAAACTGTGTCAACCTCTAGCTAAAAGCTAATGCTAGAGAGTAGGACCTGAATTTTAGGCGGAGATCTTACGGGGTTCACTCTGACATTCACTACACCCTCTAGCGATGAGGAGGCTTGTAACTCAAATTTATGCTCGCAACTTAATGCACTACAAAAAGCAGAGAGACAACTTGTATCTCAAAAATACTCGTAAGTTGAGGTACCCCTGTATATTATTTTTTGCCATTAGTAAATTTGATATACCAGATTTGACCTTCTGGTATTGTATAATAATAAACCTTGTGCTGTCAAAAACCTGCCGCCCAGTACAAGCAAATCATTGAATTGTGTAACGATAATGTAATTATAAGTAAAAACCACAATGCTTGCGTGTATTTCTTTGCTTTGTATGTCTAGTCAGAACAATTTGTACATACTCTTTAGAATTTAATAGACATCCGAGCTTGTGATTTCACATTATGTGGTTATGGTGGATGAATAGTCAATGGTATTAGTTAAAAGGATAAACGCAGTGATGGGTAAGCTACTTGGAAAATGTAGTAAGCTAAGCTACAAGTTACTCTCGATTAAATGAAAGCTATCCCCGGAGAATTGTTGCAAGCTAAACAACAAGCTACACGTCAAAAGTAACTTGCTACATCAGAGCTACATTTAACGGCATTTATATCTATAGGCCCAAATGTATAATATCAATGTTAATGTAACTGCGAGTGTACAAATGGACCCAATACTCTTAACTATCTGTCGTTTAGCTGGGAGGCAGCCTGCAACTACCTCTAGGGGTCCACGCACCCCACTGTATGTTTCTATTTTAGTTTGCCTTTTCTTTGGCACATCCCTATAATGTTATTCATTTTCTGTACCTACAGTAAAATCAATCAATCAATTAATCAATGTTTATTTATATAGCCCTAAATCACAAGTGTCTCAAAGGGCTGTACAAGCCACAACGACATCCTCGGTACAGAGCCCACATACGGGCAAGGAAAACTCACCCCAGTGGGATGTCGATGTGAATGACTATGAGAAACCTTGGAGAGGACCGCATATGTGGGTAACCCCCCCCCCCCCCCCCCCCCCTCTAGGGGAGACCGAAAGCAATGGATGTCGAGTGGGTCTGACATAATATTGTGAAAGTCCAACACATCAGCGAAAGTCCAGTCCATAGTGGGGCCAGCAGGAACCATCCCGAGTGGAGACGGGTCAGCAGCGTAGAGATGTCCCCATCTGATGGACAGGCTAGCGGTCCACCCCGGGTTGGGAGCAGAGTAGAAAAGAAAAGAAAAGAAACGGTAGATCAACTGGTCTAAAAAGGGAGTCTATTTAAAGGCTAAAGTATACAAATGAGTTTTAAGATGAGACTTAAATGCTTCTACTGAGGTAGCATCTCTAACTTTTACCTGGAGGGCATTCCATAGTTTTGGAGCCCGAATAGAAACGCTCTATAGCCCGCAGACTTTTTTTGGGCTCTGGGAATCACTAATAAGCCGGAGTTCTTTGAACGCAGATTTCTTGCCGGGACATATGGTACAATACAATCGTCAAGATAGGCAGGAGCTTGACCGTGTAGTATTTTATACGTAAGTAGTAAAACCATAAAGTCGCATCTTAGGTGCACAGGAAGCCAGTGCAAGTGAGCCAGTATAGGCGTAATATGATCAAACTTTCTTGTTTTTGTCAAAAGTCTAGCAGCCGCATTTTGTACCATCTGTAATCTTTTAATGCTAGACATAGGGAGGCCCGAAAACAAAACGTTACAGTAATCGAGACGAGATGTAACGAACGCATGGATAATGATCTCAGCATCGCTTGTGGACAAAATGGAACGAATTTTAGCGATATTGCGGGGATGAAAGAAGGCCGTTTTAGTAACACTCTTAATGTGTGACTCAAACGAGAGAGTTGGGTCGAAGATAATACCTAGATTCTTTACCGAGTCGCCTTGTTTAATTGTTTGGTTGTCAAATGTTAAGGTGGTATTATTAAATAGATGTCGGTGTTGAGCAGGACCGATAATCAGCATTTCTGTTTTCTTAGCGTTGAGTTGCAAAAAGTTAGCGGACATCCATTGTTTAATTTCATTAAGACACGCCTCCAGCTGACTACAATCCGGCGTGTTGGTCAGCTTTAGGGGCATGTAGAGTTGGGTGTCATCAGCATAACAGTGAAAGCTAACACCGTATTTGCGTATGATGTCACCTAGCGGCAGCATGTAAATACTAAAGAGTGCAGGGCCAAGAACCGAACCCTGGGGAACTCCGCACGTTACCTTAACAAAGTCAGAGGTCACATTGTTATGGGAGACACACTGCATCCTGTCAGTAAGATAAGAGTTAAACCAAGACAAGGCTAAGTCTGTCATCCCAATACGCGTTTTGATACGATCTAATAAAATATTATGATCAACAGTATCGAAAGCGGCGCTAAGATCAAGAAGCAGCAACATAGATGAAGCATCAGAATCCATCGTTAGCAATAGATCATTAGTCATTTTTGCGAGGGCTGTCTCCGTAGAGTGATTTGCCCTGAAACCGGATTGAAAAGGTTCACAGAGATTGTTAGACGCTAAGTGTTCATTTAGCTGCTGTGCGACAATTTTTTCAAGGATTTTCGAGATAAACGGAGGGTGGAACACCGGCCGGTAGTTTACCAGGAGATCAGGATCGAGGTTAGGTCTTTTGAGTAGAGGATGAATAACCGCTTTTTTGAATGCTAGGGGAACAGTACCAGAGGAAAGTGATAAGTTTATAATATTTAACACTGATGGACCTAATAATACAAAAAGCTCCTTGATAAGTTTCCCTGGAATTGGGTCAAGTAAACATGTTGTTTGTTTTGTCCCATTTACACATTTTGACAATTCCTCCAATGTTATTTCATCAAAGAGAGAGAAACTATTTTGGAGGGCGGTATCAGTCGTATATACAGTCGTATTTGTGTTAATAGAACCCAGTTGTAGCTGAGATGCATTGTCTTTAATCTCTTTTCTAATGACTTCAATTTTCTTATTAAAGAAATTCATAAAGTCATCTGCTGAGTGGGTGGAGCTACTGGGAGGAGTCCCTTGTTGGGTTAGCGATGCTACTGTACTAAACAGAAATTTAGGATCATTTTTGTTGAGGTGGATGAGATTTGAGTAATATTTAGATTTAGCTGAGGTAAGCATGCGTTTATAAGTTATTAAACTATCACTCCATGCTTGATGGAAAACCTCAAGTTTAGTCGCACGCCATTTGCGTTCCAGCTTTCTACATGATCATTTCTGGGCTTTAGTTTCTTCTGTAAACCATGGGGTACGCCTTTTAGGGGCCCTTTTTAGCTTTAGCGGTGCTACACTATCAATGGTGTCGCGCAGGGCGTCGTTAAAGTTGTTAGTGAGGTTATCAATAGAGCCCACATAATTTGGGAATGGTGCCATTACCGAAGGCAGTAGGTCAGTAAGAGTCGTCGTTGTGGTAGCATTAATGTTGCGGCTGCTATAGTAGTTATTATTATTATTATTAGTTTGTTGACAATGAGTCAGAACTTCGAATTTTATAAGGTAATGATCGGACATTACTTTAGTGTACGGGAGTATCGTAACTTTAGAGGTGGTGACACCCCTGACAAGCACTAGATCTATCGTATTACCGTTGCGATGCGTGGGTTCATTTATTATTTGTGTAAGACCACAGCTATCAATTATAGTCTGGAGCGCCACGCATGGAGGGTCCGATGGGGTATTCATATGGATATTAAAGTCCCCCATTATGATTATATTGTCGGCGTGCGTCACTAGATCAGCAACAAACTCTGAGAATTCACTGATGAAGTCCGAATAGGGCCCAGGGGGGCGGTAGATAACAGCCAGGTGGAGAGGCAGCGGAGTGACAAACCTCAAAGTGAGCACCTCAAACGAGTTATATTTATTATTTAGGTTAGGTGTAAGATTATAGTTTTCATTGTATATTAGTGCGACACCCCCTCCCCTTTTAAGAGGTCGGGCAACATGTGTATTGGTATAGTTAGTAGGAGATGCCTCATTTAGCGCAAAAAAATCGTCTGGTTTGAGCCAGGTCTCGGCGAGACCAACGACGTCAAGTTTGTTGTCTCTAATGACTTCATTAACTAACAACGTTTTGGAAGATAATGATCTTATGTTTAAAAAGCCCATATTATAGGTAGTGGGCTGTTTTGAGGATTGTTTGTTGAAATTATCCGAAGTAGCAATATTAATAATTTTGCGTTTATTATGCGTAGTGCACTTTAAATAGTTTCGACCATATCTAGGAATTGATACGACGGGGATATTCAGATTGTTTGCTTGATATTGCGATAAACTGAACGCATCATAGTTAGCTACCTCAGTACAATGTATGTCTGCCTCTGACACGGTCACAAAAGAAAAAACATTATGTGAGTTGTGTTTTATTCTAAGAGAATTGCTATGTGTGCAGGGATTATCCAGCCTGACGCCGGCTAGTTCTAGTTTAAATGGCTTCTTACCCGGATACTCCACGCTTCTTTGGTTAGCTTTTCTCTTTGTTGTTAGCCCAGCTCGGCAAAAAAAACAAAACAGCATCTACCAGAGGTAATAACTAAAAACTAAGGTTTTGGGCATTTTTTTCTCCAAACGTAAAAGCATGTCTAAATATGACCAAAGACATGCATTATTGTGGGTTTCCTGGATGTCATCTTAAAGGCCTACTGAAATGAATTTTTTTTATTTAAACGAGAATAGCAGATCCATTCTATGTGTCATCCTTGATCATTTCGCGATATTGCCATATTTTTGCTGAAAGGATTTAGTAGAGAAAATCGACGATAAAGTTCGCAACTTTTGCTCGCTGATAAAAAAACCTTGCCCCTACCGGAAGTAGCGTGACGTCACAAGCGGTAGTGCTGCTCACAATTCCCCGTTGTTTACAATGGAGCGAGAGATATTCGGAGCGAGAAAGCGACGATTACCCCATTAATTTGAGCGAGGATGAAAGATTCGTGGATGAGGAACGTTAGAGTGACGGACTTGAATGCAGTTCAAGAGATATCTTTTTTCGCTCTGACCGTAACTTAGGTACAAGCTGGCTCATTGGAATCCACACTCTCTCCTTTTTCTATTGTGGATCACGGATTTGTATTTTAAACCACCTCGGATACTATATTCTCTTGAAAATGAGAGTCGAGAAGACAAAATGGACATTCACAGTGACTTTTATCTCCACGACAATACATCGACGGAGCTCTTTAGCATGAGCTAACGTGATAGCATCTGTCTCAAATGCAGATAGAAACAAAATAAATAAATCCCTGACTGGAAGGATAGACAGAAGATCAACAATACTACTATCAGGAGACACCGAACCAAACACTGGACATGTAAATACACGGTTAATGCTGTGCCGCCTGTCGAAGCCTGGCAATGCTGTTGCTAACGACGCTAACTTAGCAACGGGACCTCGTCAGAGCTATGATAAAAACATTAGCGCTCCACCTACGCCAGCAAGCCCTCATCTGCTCATCAACACCCGTGCTCACCTGCGTTCCAGCGATCGACGATGCGGTCGGCGGCCCGGAGACGTAGGAAGTCAAGGTGAGGTTGCCGGCGCTAGCGTCTGCTATCCAAAAAAGTCCTCCTTGTTGTGTTGCTACAGCCAGCCGCTAATACACCGATCCCACCTACAACGTTCTTCTTTGCAGCCTCCATTGTTCATTAAACACATTGCAAAAGATTCACCAACACAGATGTCAAGAATACTGTGGAATTTTGTCGAAGAAAACAGAGCTCTGTGTATTGTGTCCATAAGGGTCCAAACACTTCCGTGGACCTCGCGACGTCACGCGCATACGTCATCCTCCAAAGGAGTTTTGAACCGGAAGTTCCCCGGGAAATTTAAAATTGCACTTTATAAGTTAACCCGGCCGTATTGGCATGTGTTGCAATGTTAAGATTTCATCATTGATATATAAACTATCAGACTGCGTGGTCGGTAGTAGTGGGTTTCAGTAGGCCTTTAATCAGTAAAGGAAAAATCTGATCTGTGGGAGATAATTCCTCTGCTATTTTCAACTATGTTGTTTTTTTTGGACTCGTCAGCTTTCAGCGTCCCTCTGTCTCTGACTCCCTCATCGTCATGTGACCTGCTTGGCACTCAGCTTCAAGAGTTGGAATTGGGGGTTAAATCACCAAAAATGATTCCCGGGCACGGCCACAGCTGCTGCCCACTGCTCTCCTCACCTCCCAGGGGGTGATCAAGGGTGATGGGTCAAATCATTGGTACTTTAACTTTAACTTTAACATGAGTATGTGTCTGTTATGATTTTGCTTACCAGTTTTGATAATAATAATAATAATAATAATACCTGGGATTTATATAGCGCTTTTCTAAGTACCCAAAGTCGCTTTACATGTAGAACCCATCATTCATTCACACCTGGTGGTGGTAAGCTATTTTCATAGCCTCAGCTGCCCTGGGTAGACTGACGGAAGCGTGGCTGCAATTTGTGCCAACGGCCCCTCTGACCACCACCTATCATTCATCATTCAATTCACCGGTGTGAGTGGCACCGGGGGCAAGGGTGAAGTGTCACGCCCAAGGACACAACGGCAGCGATTTTTGGATGGTAAGAGGCGGGGAGCGAACCTGCAACCCTGAGGTTTCTGGCACGGTTGCTCTACCCACTACGCCATGCCGCCTTATCTTGCCTCTGATTGGCCAGTCCGAAATGTTTCGCCCTAACCTTAGCTCGGGGGAGGCAGTCCAAATCCAGAGGGGGATCCAGGGAAGTGAGGCGCACAGCTCACTTTCAAGGCGACGGAGGATACTGCGGGAACAGGGAAACGACAGGAACAAGTGACCACAAGGAGCAGAGGAATACGGAGAGCAAACACAGGAGAGGAGCCAGAGACGCAAAGTTTACTGTTTGACAGAGAACTACGTTCTGGCGCTGGATTGTCGGCTGCGTTGGTCTTTATGCTGTCGAGCCTCATTAGATCCAGGTGCGTTGATTGCAGATTGCCCGCAGCCGTGTAGGCTCTTGGCCGCGGTCTGAGCGAGACGCGCAGGGGCGTGTCCGGCGGAGCTTCGAGTTGCTCCTGCAGCGGAGGGAATGACGGTATGCGTGTGCGTCGTAACAGATACATCATCAATTGCGACCTGTCGGGCGCTTCTACAGGTCCCCACATTGTCAATGGATTAACCTGAAACTAACAAGAGGGTAATTTTTAGGCATTGCTTTTAAATTGGCAGTTTGATTGGTAGCTGCATGTGTGACCATGTCCACCTTCCCTCTGTCTCCAAAACATTGTTCTATGCATGGCAGTCAAAATACTAAATTGACAATGTGACAATGCCCTTTTGTCAGCACAGCGGGCTGACTAATGAGCTGAGGTTAGAGTTCTTACTATTATCTCTGAGAGTTGGCTTGTGGGAAACGTGGTAATGGAGGTGTAGTCAAAGAAGGGAATCATGGCCGTTAATCACAGTGAAAACATGCACACTTTGAACTGTTTGTCCTTTAATGGAAATAGGATAAGCCATTAGAGAACAGAGAAGATGTGTTTTAACAATCATTTTGGGTTTACCATACTGTAAAATGCATCACATAAAAATGTGAATAGGCCCTTTTTGTTGTATACAAAATGTTCACAATCCACATAAAACTGTCTCAATAATGACTTCTGGTAACATTTTAATTGTTTTGTGTTCCTCTCGTCTTGTAAATAATTAAATCCTCGGTTTCGAAGTTACCGCTGTGCCTAATTATAGGTTTTTTTTTCTACAGTGAATAATACAGAATATATAAATTAGATCCTTAGGGACATGCAGCATGCCGGGAAACTAAGTGCAAAATGGGGATGGTGAATTAGAGCTGGTGTAGATTTTAATAGTTAGCTTTAGGTGTCCTCATAGCTCATAGTCAACCTCATAAAAGGGGTTTATTTTAATTCAAACTTACCTGTCCTGATTCACTCGCTGGAGTGGTGATGTTCCAGATCCTTAAGGGGGTTTTGTATACCTGAAATCTAATGGGCTGTGATAAAGCAAGTGTCAGGCGGTGCAATGCTGGAGGCAGATATACCAGTGACTAAAATTAGGCTCTTTAAAGAGCTCAGTTATCCAGAGAAACATTTTTTGTCGCTGTAAAGAAGTCAGATGAGGTAGTTTGTACAAATGCCTCTTCTTGGAGCTTCACTAGAACGTGGAAAAAGAATGGGTGGTTATACATCAAGTGGTCCACATCAGATTACAACATTCAGGTCACAGACCTGATGGATGAAATCATGAATCGTGGATAGGATTTACAACAAAATGGATTTAGGAATGATAGATGGACAAATAAAATGCTTTATTAAATGCATGCTGTATTTACATTTTCACCAACTTTGACACATCGTTTTTGGACAGGATTAAAAAAAACGTCATTGTCATAAATATATTGTGGACTGTGTGTGCAGTTTTACTTCGTCACTCTGTGCTATGATTTGTCTGCTTTACTCTATCGCGTTTTTTCAAAATGTAATTTGTGTTTATTTATTTTTTCTACAAAAATCACACGGAATCGTAATCAACATAATAAAAGAAAATAGAGCAACACCAACCCTCACCCAATCCCAGATTTATAGTACTCTTATTAAGTAAATACAAACATTTACAAAGCTATTGAGAAGACATACAAAACTAAAAAAAGGTAAAATAAACAAATGATAATACAAACAGTATCAATAATAATAATACTAATTGATGTCAAACAATTAAAACAATGAGTAATTAAGTATTTATGATCTGTAATTGATCTTATTATTCTCTTTTTTTACGCGCATCAATTCAAGATATTGGATGGATTCTTATGATTTATCTATCTATCTACACAAGATCTATAATTTTCTCTCCCTATTAAAAATATGTATCCACAATTCAATCAATGGATAAATTCATGAAAAACAAACAGATGGATTGGTTATAGGATAGGATAGATGGACCAAATGATACATGGATTAATGACTGTTGGGTGGACAGAAGAATGGATGGATTTGCGGGATGTGGATAGAACATTGATGGATGGAAGAATTTGCAAATTCTGAACAGACATATGGAGAACTAAAAGTACAAATCATTCATAAATGCTAGGGGGACCAGAGGTGTGTACAGAATTTATGAATGGTGGAAGAACAGAGAATTGGATGAACGGACAAAAGGATGACGAAAGTAGTCGTAAGTGGAAGCATCTTGATAAAAGACGTTTGATGTTGGCTGTCGAGCCAACTCTTGTTAGCATGTGTAGCAGTATCAAAGATGCCTCATTAAACTGCTGCTCTGACTTTCATTCCCTTTTGATAAGAGCGCCATTCCTCTGCTCATCTATTTCAGGACACAGATTCACTTCACAGTGGCTATTGATTTCACAGCATCAAATGGTGAGTGTTGCATTTACTGTGCTGATTTCATGTGCTGCTTTCTTCTCTGATCACCGTCGTCCATCCATCCATCAATTTGCTTGTCCCTTCTGGGGTCGCGGGGGGTGCTGGAGCTTATCTCAGCTGCATTCGGGCGGAAGGTGGTGTACACCCTGGACAAGTCGCCACCTCATCACTGGGCCAACACAGATAGACGGACAACATTCACACACTAGGGCCAATTTAGTGTTGTCAATCAACCTATCCCCGTCGTCTTTTACTAAATTCCTGAATTGATTTTGTTTTCGTTTGCCACCATATTCATTATATTAAAAATAAGGCTTAAAATACCTATACCAGTGTCTTACAAGTTGTTTCTTTTGCAAAATACCAAACCTACAATATGCTATGTAAAATATAGGTGAAGATATTTTACATCCCTTTTCATGCAGAAAAGTAATCGGAGATACTTAAACTTAAAGGGGACATAAGATTATTTAATAATCACTTCCTTGTGGTCTAGCTAATATGCATTGGATATTGCCGGGTTGCAATCACGTGACTTAGAGGCACTTCCGGGTTTCAGGCGATGGTCTAATGCAGTGTTTTTCAACCACTGTGCCGTGGCACACTAGTGTGCCGTGAGATACTGTCTGGTGTGCCGTGGGAGATTATGTCATTTCACCTAATTGGGTTAAAAATATTTTTTGCAAACCTGTAATTATAACTTGCAAATAATGTGCCGTTGTTGAGTGTCTGTGCTGTCTAGAGTGCGGCAGAGTAACCGTGTAATACTCTTCCATATCAGTAGGTGGCAGCAGGTAGCTAAATGCTTTGTAGAAGTCGGGAACATGGTTTGTCGTGATCACAATATGCAGATGACAGCGGGAGGCAGTGTGCAGGTAAAAAGGTATCTAATGCTTCAACCAAAAATAAACAAAAAGCGAGTGCCGCTAAGAAAAGGCATTGAAGCTTAGGGATGGCTATGCAAAATGAAACTAATACTGAACTGGCTGCAAAGTAAACAAAAACAGAATGCTGGACGACAGCAAAGACTTACAGCGTGTGGAGCATCAGACGGCATCCACAAAGTACATCTGTACATGACATGACAATCAACAACAAAATAGGAGCGCAAGACAAAATAACTAAAACACTACACAGAAAGCACCAAAAAACTCAAAATAAGTCACGGCGTGATGTGACAGGTCGTGACAGTACACCTACTTTAAGACGAGTTATAGTGATGCATGGTTGGTTATGGTTGGAATTTATATCCAACAATTGCGAAAATGACTTTTTACTGTCAATATCGACTGCTGAGTTTCATTTTTTTATGTTTTCTGCTGGTGGAAAAAAATGTGCCTTGGCTCAAAAAAGGTTGAAAAACACTGGTCTAGTGTCCAATTAGGCTACTGTTTATTTACCTGCATCAATGCCAAATTTGGCGTATTTTGAAAGGTTTAGAGGCAAAAATACAAGTGATCATGAACAAATATTTGAAATCGGATGGAGTGGATTTATACACCCTTACGAAAAAATAATTTAATAAAGTTTTAAACCAATTATCATCACCAAGACGTTACTGCTTGCGTCGACCTCACTTACAAAGATTTAAAGAAGAAAATATCGGAGGCACTTCATGTCTTTACATTAAGATGTGAAAGACAATGTTGGACTTATTCGAGCATCACTAAGTACCGTAAAATAATGAGCGCCATGCTGCTGGGATTGTGACGCTGATGAGAAAAAGGATGAGTTTGTTTGAAGTTTAATTCTTGCTACAAATATTAGTCTCATCTACAGTTTATGTCTGCAGTTGTTTTTATGGTGTGACGTTCATATTTTGTCTCATGTAGCTATAGATGTACTTGTTGTTCAGCAATGTTAGCTAGCAATATCAATATTCAGTACATGCTGTTGAGCATACGAGAGATTAATTCATCTAGTTTATTAACTAATTAAGGATATTTTATTGATGCTAGCGAATATCACCAAACACGCTATGATGTGGTCATCCGTGTCGAATAAACCACTTAACTGCACAACAACTAAGCTTTTAGCTTCTGTTATAAAAAATGACAATGAAAATACGGTGGATTGGACCAACAATCACAATATTTATTATTAGGACTTAACATGTCGTTAGTTTATTTGCATAAAGTTATATTTAGGCATAGCAACCACAAAGACAAGAGATCGCATTATGTCTTGTCCTTTCTTTACATTTAATTCTGCTCTCAAACATTAACTATATAGTAGAGAATACATTTGATTGCATCACAGAAAGTTTTTTAAACAAATCAAATGTTCAAACAGACATTTTACAAAGTGATCGCTGCAGACACAAACATTGTCCGTTTGTATTCCGCACTTTCGTTTTTCCCTGACTTTGTTACCTTTTTTCTGGACTCTATGAGAGCTTTTTCCTATCTCTCTATTTTCAAATAGCGATTGGAACACCGAAGAACAGGACAGCAATACGGCATTTTCTGCTCAAACTCTACACTCACTCTCACTCGTTTTAATCCAGCGCTCAAGCTGGTCGATCATTGTGTGACTTAAGCCCTGAAGAAGAACAATGGACGTGACCTCATATGCAACCCAGCAATACTTTAGTGTAAATAATGCTTACATTTTCCCCCACAGTCACATTTGTATGCTGCGTTCCATTTACCTCGGAAGTTGGAAGTCGGAGCTAGGAATGACATCATACCCGATTTGTGAGCGTTCCAGTTACAGTGTCAGAAATCGAGATGGCCACAGTCACAAAAAATATTTGTGCGCTTCCCTTGTCTGAATATAAACAACTTATGGGAACATTTGCACTCTCTCTGCAACCTTCAAACACGATGTATGGAGAGGAAACCCGAACGGTATTGCTAGCGATGTACAGTGTATATACCACTTGAAATAAATGCAGTTTACGCCATAGTGACGTTACCATATATAAACAATACATTCTGTATGATTGACTTACTGTGACAAAATCTAATAGAAGTGCTAATAACGGATATTACAAAAGCGGATATCATTGTTTCCATCCAGAGCAGCCATCTTTGAAACGAACTAGGTGGGGGTGAGAATGCTCCGACTTTCCGAGTTGAAATTCCGAATTTGGAACTCGGAAATTCCGACTTCCCAGTACAAATAGAACACACCAATACAACCCACGGTACTTTCTGCCATGTATTAAATCCAATAATTACATGCTCCCTAAATTATTCTTTTAAAAAACCAGAAAACTTGCATATTGGTTAATTTCCATCATCCCATTTAGTATGTGCATATTTTTCTTAAAGCATCTGTTAGTTTGAGCCCATTTTGAGGGCCTCGCATCAACGATTCTGACTTCTCCTGACTTGACAGGAAATCCGTCCCAGTCCACTTCCCTCCACTACATGAACCCGTACCAGATGAATGCCTATGCCATGGCCCTGAAGGCGGTGGGGGAGATCATCCAGGACTATGACAGCGATAAGATGTTCCCTGCTTTGGGATTTGGTGCTAAACTGCCCCCTGACGGGAGGGTCTCTCATGAGTTCCCTCTAGTGAGTCAACTCAGGTCTTCATTTGGTTCTCGCTCTCTTGTCATTTTTTGTTTTGCAACATCTGATCCAAGAATCTGCACAAAACCAAGCATGTATTTGAGTGTTTCAAACATTTTTATACCCTCATCAACATGTATGCTTGGACAAGCACGGATCTGTGTACTTTACACACGCAGTATGCATAAAGTGGAGTAAATTAAATTGATCTTTTATAGTGTAAATTAGTTTCTGCTAGGCTGACTGATTCTGGAATCAATTTGGCTTCTCTCAGCCAACTAATGTGCTTTGGCTGCTGATTGTACAAGCTAATGAGAGGCTGTCTACAGGGTAACGTCTGCATCACTCCATGTTTCCATTAGAATCAACAAATTAAGATTCATCACACCATATAATTGAAGGCTCACTCTTTGCTCTTCCACTTCTGCAAGTTTCACCCCTGAGTGGAATATGCATTATTTATGTGCAATTGCATACTGTATTTGCATTTTTACCAACTTTGACACAAAGTTTCTGGACAGGATTGAAAAACAAAAATATTGTCATAATTTATACATGTTGGGGACTATAACTATGTACAGTCGTCCCTTGCCAATTTTGCGGCTTTACTCTATTGCAGTTTTTTACAAAATATATAGAAATTTGGTAACACTTTAGTATGGGGAACATATTCACCATTAATTAGTTGCTTATTAAAATTAGTAGCATATTGGCTCTTAATTAGTCATTATGAAGTACTTATTAATGCCTTATTCTGCATGACCTTATTATACAATCAGTAAGCCATTAACTAAGATTATTCCCTCAATAACCTCAGAATTATTGCTTATTGGCAACCTTAATCCTAACCCTAACCCTTATATGTTCCCCTAGTGTCCAAATAACTCAAAATTAAGTCTTTGTTATTTAGAATATGTTCCCCATACTAATGTGTTACCAAAAGTATATATATAAAAAAAAAAAAAAAATATATATATATATATATATATATATATATATATATATATATATATATATATATATATATATATATATATATATATATATATATATATATATATATATATATATATATATATATATATATATATATTACGGTTCTTCCCTGTTTCGTTTGACTCCGGCCTATAATGAGTCAAACATTTGCATATTTAAGCAAACCTTAGGAATCGTTGGCCTAATTAAGCATTTTCAAGGGTTGGCTAAATGGACTTAAGATAACCAAGATAATGTAATGTGTTGAGTTGCAGATCATCATCATCAAACAAGTGTCGGTATTTTTCCAGATTAGTCGCTGTGTTTAACGGGGATGATGAATTCCGTCTTTTCCGAGTTATAAATGTTGTTACAATGTAGGATACTCGTGTCAAACAATGCCATAGCGTCAAATCGTAATGTTCATGCATTTGGGCTTGAGCTTGCACACAGTTGTTGATGCCTCTGCCTGCAGTATTTTGTAGTCTTTTTCTTTTTTTTTTTGCAAGATTGGCTTTGTTGGGACATCACAGTGAGGTAGACATACCTATTTGGACATTACGTAAAACTATCAGCCAAAGGGGGAGAAGCTGTCAGACTGTGTTGCCTTTTGCCTGGAATTTGTGTGTTATTAATTCTCCTCTAATGCCCTCCTACTTGCTCTGATGTCGATACAATAAATATGTCCTTGTTTATTTGTCTTTACGACATTTTACACGGGACTGCTTTGTCAAGATGGTCCAGTACAAACATTTTTTTAGTCGCTAAACTCTGACGTAAAAAGATGGCAACATTGCGACTTGGTTTGAGGAAACACAAGAAAAGGTAGAAACAAGTAATATTTTCATCTAATCTTGGCAAGTGCACAAGAACAACGATTTGTACATTCAGTGACCTAAATGCTGGTAAAAGCAGCTTTTTTATGTAGCGTTTGTATCGATTGGAGAATGTGCAGTTGTATCCAATGTTTTGACCTGGGTGAATCTATATGATGTTTATGAAGTTAATTTTTGACCTTGTCTGGAATAAAAATAGCGTTGGGGTTTGTCTTTTAAGATATATATTTAGCAGTGTACTTTTTTAAAAGATTCATTAGAATACGTGAGGGTGGGGCGTGGTTGTATTTGCAATCTGGGAACGCCGCCAGTGATGAACATCTTGCAGACCTATGCAGAAAGTAGGTTATATAACTTTGAAGCAAAATTTGCACACAATTGACACCAAAAATAATCCAATACATATAATCTAGATTACAAGCGTTTTAAAATGTAAGTTAAAATCATCACAGGTCCCTTTAATATCTGTGTGTGTGTGAGTCTATATTACCGTACAGCAGGTCTTGTTTTCTATTATTATGTCTACTACGGTATATTGGTTAACATGAGTGTAACAGTGACTGTATAGGTGCTGAGAGTTGATAGCTGATAGCAGTCTTGTTAGCAGTAAGTGGCGTGTCATCGACTCTCAACGAGTCCTGCTATGTCAATCTGTTGTCTTGTGACATTACTCATGTCAAATGCTCACAAATGTGAAGATATTACGTGGAGTTATTGATGAGGCAGGAGTTGAAGATGAAGTGCATCAAAAAGTTGCTCTGCCGAAAGTTGGTCAACTTGATTATCGCTGTAAAGATAGTGCCGGGTTGTTGGCATTGTTGAAATTTATCCCGGAAACGGAAGTCCTGCTTTATGACCATCATATCGGATCGCCTTAACATATTGATAGAAAATAAGACAAATACTGCACTGTATTACACATAAGACATACATAAAACCTAAAACTTTAAAACTAGATTTAGGCCAACAACATGTAGAATATGTTTGTGATGTAGAGAATCCACAGTGTTCAAACCCCATATGGCAATAGACATGCAGTTATACACATATTTACTACACCATGACAGTAAATATGTATGCATTGCTCATATGCATCAGATGCATAACAAAAATAAAGGAAAATGGAGCAGGCATTACAATTACAATGGTGCTGAACAAAGAGGAAAACGATAAAAAATATTCTACTTAATAATATCAGCAATTTAACACCAAAGACCTGATTTACTAAGATCTTAATACCTGGCGCTAAACCGTGTGTGCAATCTATAAAGTAGCAAGTACTATTTGTGACCGTGCTGTGTGCGATTTATAAACACTACATGTGCAATTGTATAATGGTGCAGTGTGCCTTATTTAAATGAGGATTTTGTGTGTACATCACCACGAAGACACTCTCATTTATTTCACATTCATGTTATCATGCTCCTACCTGTGGTGTTTTGCTATGTTTTCAAACATGCAGGAGACATCTACCACTTTTTATGGGCATTTACAAGCAATCATGCGGTGCATCAACAATGAAACCACTTTTTTTTTTGCATCTGAAGGTGCACTCATTTGAGAAAGGCTGCACGTATTCCTCTCAAGACGCTAAACAATTGCATACCTGAAGAAGTTTTTTCAAATAAGAAATATTTTAATAATGCACAGGGTGATTAAAAAAGAATACGCCAAAATCATCACGCATTTATTCAGTTCTAAAGCATTGTAATAGACTGAATCAATGGTCATTTGAAACAGGAGTTATCCAAGTTTTATCGTGTTACAATTTCACCGCCGCCGTTCAATTGTAGGAAGACCACGTGTTTATTTACCCTCAAAATGGTGACTCCTCAACAGAAGGCGTTTTGTGTGCTTAAAGACCTACTGAAACCCACTACTACCGACCACGCAGTCTAAAAGTTTATATATCAATGATGAAATCTTAACATTATAACACATGCCAATACGGCCGGGTTAACTTATAAAGTGACATTTTAAATTTGCCGCTAAACTTCCGGTTTCGAAACGCCTCTGAGGATGACGTATGCGCGTGACGTAGCCCGGGGAACACGGGTATGCCTTCCACATTGAAGCCAATACGAAAAAGCTCTGTTTTCATTTCATAATTCCACAGTATTCTGGACATCTGTGTTCGTGAATCTGTTGCAATTATGTTCATTGCATTATGGAGAAAGAAGCTGAGCAAGCAAAGAAGAAAGTTGTCGGTGCGAAATGGACGTATTTTTCGAACGAAGTCAGCAACAACAGTACACAGCCGGCGCGTCTTTGTTTACATTCCCGAAAGATGCAGTCAAGATGGAAGAACTCGGATAACAGAGACTCTAACCAGGAGGACTTTTGACTTCGATACACAGACGCCTGTAGAGAACTGGGACAACACAGACTCTTACCAGGATTACTTTGATTTGGATGACAAAGACGCAAACGTGCTACTGTGAGTATGCAGCTTTGGCTTCTAAACATTTGATCGCTTGACCGTATGTGCGCAACTTTTTTTTTGCGTATGTACGTAACTTTTTTTAAATATATAAGCTTTATGAACCTTGGGTTAGGTGAACGGTCTTTTGGGCTGAGTGATTGTGTGTGTTGATCAGGTGTTTGAATTGTATTGGCGTGTTCTATGGAGCTAGGAGCTAGCAGAGGAGCTAGGAGCTAGCATAACAAACACGTAGGTGTTTTTATGCAGGATTAATTTGTGGCATATTAAATATAAGCCTGGTTGTGTTGTGGCTAATAGAGTAAATGTATGTCTTGTGTTTATTTACTGTTTTAGTCATTCCCAGCTGAATACCAGGTACCGTGAGTATGCAGCCTTGGCTGCTAAACATTTGATAGCTTGACCGTATGTGCGCGTCACGTACGTAACTTTTTAAAAATATATAAGCTTTATGAACCTTGGGTTAGGTGAACGGTCTTTTGGGCTGAGTGATTGTGTGTGTTGATCAGGTGTTTGAATTGTATTGGCGTGTTCTATGGAGCTAGGAGCTAGCAGAGGAGCTAGGAGCTAGCGTAACAAACACTGGGGTGTTTTTATGCAGGATTAATTTGTGGCATATTAAATATAAGCCTGGTTGTGTTGTGGCTAATAGAGTATATATATGTCTTGTGTTTATTTACTGTTGTAGTCATTCCCAGCTGAATATCAGGTCACCCCCGGCTCTCACAGCATCTTCCCTATCTGAATAGCTTCAACTCCCCACTAGTCCTTCACTTGCACTTTACTCATCCACAAATCTTTCATCCTCACTCAAATTAATGGGGAAATTGTCGCTTTCTCGGTCCGAATCTCTCTCACTTCATGCGGCCATCATTGTAAACAATAGGGAACTTTGCGTATATGTTCAATTGACTACGTCACGCTACTTCCGGTAGGGGCAAGCCTTTTTTTATCAGATACCAAAAGTTGCGATCTTTATCGTCGTTGTTCTATACTAAATCCTTTCAGCAAAAATATGGCAATATCGCGAAATGATCAAGTATGACACATAGAATAGATCTGCTATCCCCGTTTAAATAAAAAAAATTCATTTCAGTAGGCCTTTAAGTTTGCGAAAACAAATGCTATTGTCACGGTGCAGCGTGCTTTTAGAACAGAATTTGGCATTGATCCACCCCATCGTGAGAGCATTCGGCAGTGGGTTAAACAGTTTAAAGAGATGTTTTTATCAACAAGATGGGGCACCGCCCCTTTGGCATCTCGAAGGTTCAAACTTATCTGAATGGAAGCATGCCTCAGCGGTGGACTGGTGGTAGAAGTGCCAAAGACCTCGCTCTCTGCGCTTGGCCTGCCAGATCCCCGGATCTAACTTTGTGTGACTTTTTTCTGTTGAAGACAAAGTTTATGTTCCACCGTTGCCAGCAAATATTGATGACATGAAAGGTCGAATAACATGGTGGATTGCGACATCCTGCGGCGCGTTTGGGAGGAATTCTCATATTGTCTTGATGTTGTCCGTGCTGCCGGTAGTGGCCATATTGAGCACTTGTAAAGCATGAAATAAATACTCAAAGTTATGTACAACACATGTGTTCAAGCTAGGCTTTCAATTGTTTTTCATTTTTGAAATATCGAGTGATAATTTTGCCGTATTCTTTTTGAATCACCCTGGTATATTCTATGTGGAAAAAACAAGCGTCATCAAAAAAATATTAAATGACACAAAAACGTATCAATTGAATTTGTTTCAATCAGCCCCTTAAGCCCTCTAGCAGCTATACAATTATAAAATGATGTTGCTGAATAGACAATGTGTCTAATACTTTTTATTTCTGACCGTCCAAAATGTTGACACACACACATGTAGGACAGAGGATCGTTGTCTGTCCATCGTCTGTCTTTGCAAACTGTCAGTTTGCACATCCTTCCCACACGTGCTAAATAAAACGCAAAATAGTGCTCGCAAAACAATATTGTATTGATGAATCACATTGTGCGTGCTAAATATTTCCATTTATATCTTCACCTCCCAGTATTGTGGGTGTCTTGATGATCAGCATACATTTTGTATATCAAGTAATTAATTCTATTAATTAATTACTGTTTTCACTGCTGGACTCTAGAAAGAGGTTCCGCAGCCTCCGTAGCAGAACCTCCAGGTTCTTTAACAGCTTCTTCCCTCAGGCCGTAAGACTCTTGAAGGCAATAAAATAATCCCCTCAATTCCCCCCCAAAATGGATTAGCTCGCTGGAATATAAAGACAATATAACATACATCCATAAACGTGGATTCATATGCAAAAGTGCAATATATATATCTGTACAGTAACCTATTTATTTATTTATATCTGCACCTTATTGCTCTTTTATCCTGCACTACCATGAGCTAATGCAACTAAATTTCGTTCTTATCTGTACTGCAAAGTTCAAATTTCAATGACAATAAAAGAAAGTCTAATTCTAAGTCTAAGTTTCTAATGAAGACAGAGACACACAATGGATTGCACGCATTATTCTGCTCACTTAACAGACACAATCCACATGTTTGGTGGAACAGCTTTGCATGTGCTATCAAGTTTTAGTTTGTGCAAACCTTTAGTAAATCAGGCACTATCTGCATTAAAATGATGGCAGTCACATTATTTATTTTTTCATAACTGTGTTTTTGAACTATAAAAATAATAATAATGGTTGGTCAAGTGTGCTGTTTGAATCAGGCATATTTGGGACTACTTCTTCAAAAAGTAATACCACCGTTGATCATACTGTATTTGAATTATTTTTGCTTCTGTCAGCACAGAAAGTCCACGAGAACATTCCTGATGCTACTGTAATCATGTTGTTCTATTTGCGGTTCATCGTATTCTGTTGTTTTTTACCAGAATGGCAACATCGAGAACCCCTACTGCAATGGCATGGAGGGGATTCTGGACGCTTACCATCAAAGCCTTAAGACGGTCCAGCTGTACGGACCCACCAACTTTGCTCCTGTTGTAAATCACGTGGCAAGGTAATTGCACCAACTGTTGTCCCACGACATGATCAGATGGATCATTTTCTTATTTCTCATTCAAAGTTTACCATTTGAGTAATCTCCACAAGGCGCATAAGCACAGGCATTGATTGATGGTTCCTGTTTGACGTTTAGCGCAACAAATATCTCCGGGCAAAAACACAACATTTACAGGGCAAGACGCTGCCTTCCTTGTTAAACTTGTGGTGCAGTGAAGGTGCTAAAATGGCGGTCTTTTTTTCTCATAGCCCCTTTTTTTAGGTCCTGTCCTAAGATGACTCCTGCAGTTGCATGAAAATAAAAATGTCAAATATGAAAGGTGCCTGCAGACCTATTTGCATCACAAACCTATAAAATATTTTAAATCAAATGAAATGTTCTATGAATGGGTTGGCTTGAAAGCATTCTGAAAAAAAATGTGTTCCTATTATTGTCTTATGTGAGCAATAAAAGTGTTGGTGCTATTTAACCAAAGTTGTGTATAAAGAGGGTATGGCCAACTAAACGTGAGGCGCCGTGACCGAGACCAAGGACGTGTGCAGCTGAATGCAATTAGTTTTTCTGACAAAAAAATAAAAATGTCTATATATAGTTCTAAACATTCTAAACAGCTCATAAATTTACAACAATTTACTCTCTCCCCAAACCCATCCGTGACTGCTCAGACCTTCCTACCTTCAAAAGCCTTCTCAAAACACACCTCTTCAGATCTGCATCCTGTATTATGTATTATTACTTTGAACTGCTTTATATTTAAATTTGTATCCTGTAAAGCGTCTTTGAGTACCCTGAAAAGCGCTATACCAAATAAAATGTATTATTATTATTATTATTATTTTTAAAGCTTTTATTTCGTGAAAGTATACTTTTGCGGCATATTTGACGCACTCTACTGCTACATTCCTACAGTGTTTCATGACCAGCAGGCACTCTAACACGCACCCGACGGCGCAATAAATGTAAAAACGACCAAAAAATAACTTATTACCTTAATTTTTCCAAAATCTTCATTAGCTTTGGACTAACAATCACTGAAAATTTTGGACTTGTGTGTGAAGTATGTCAACTTTGGTGGCAATGTATTTGTAATCCCTGTATGTATCACTTAATGTGTATTATTCTAACTGATCTTTCTTTTTTGTAACATGCTAAGAGAATAAGTGTACATTTGTAGTAGTTCCTTGCCACTTTATGTTGTATATTTGTTTATAAGATTTCCAGTTCATCTATTATTACACCCAAAATTTGATATCATTTTTCAATGTCCGTGTATTTGTGTTTGACTTTCTCTCCTACTGTTACCAAATTGGACTATTTTAGTTTTACTGAGATTCAAAGAGAGTCTGCTTTTGTCAAACCATCTCTTTAATTTGTTTCTTGTATTCTGTTATTATTTGTAATAGTTTCTATGTGTTCTCTCCTGAACAAAACGCAGACAATGTGTCGTGTGTTTACCTCACACAAGACACTGTAATCGGTGGCTCTGCAGTGTCGATGGTGAACCTTCACTTCCCATACTGGTCTTCTTTCCGGTTTGAGAGGAAAGCGATGCAAAAGTTTTCCACAATTCTCCCATGTGTGGAGCAGCCCCATGCTGCACAACAGAGCATTTATACACGTCAATAAAGTAACGAGGACGCGCCTCAAACACATAGCATCATTTGACCAGTTATTGAGGAGATCGCCTGAAAACGAGTTGGTCATACTCTCTCTACACATGACTCTGTGTATCTAAAATACCTTTGTCATTATTTTATGTTGAAATTGACATTGTAAAAGTACAGATGAAAATATTTCCGAAAACTTTTACTCGTATCACTTGTGCTCGTAAAAGTAATACCAGTGTTTAACATAAAAAAGTTATGTAAATATATACACAAATGCAGTATAAACAGTTGTTTGGAAAAACATATTGATGTCAACTGTAAAATAACAAGGCTGTATTGATATGTATTGTGCTACTTACGTATAGCGTAAACAAATACACTGACACACTAGATACTGACGGCTTTTCTGACCTCACCCCCCAGACCACCAAGCATCTTGATATGGGATGGATTATCTTGGCAAAGAAGAAATGCTCACTAACACAGATTTAGACAGATTTGTGAACATTATCTGAGAGGAATATGTCTGTTGTGAATATCGTAAAGGTTTATATTTTTTGTTTAGTATGAAAACTCACGATGGCGGGGTAGTAATCTGTCTATAGTGTAGAGGCACACCTGTGCAACAGTCATGCTGTCTAATCAGCTTTTTGATATGCCACGCCTGTGGACAAATGTTCAGATGTAAACAGATTTTTCAACAATATAAGAGAGACATTTTGAGTGCATAAAAAAGTGATACATCTTTGAATTCAGCTCATGAAAAATGCAACAAAAGTGTTGAGTATAAAAAAAAGTATTGCAGTGTAATGTTCCTTAAACCACTTAATTTTTTTATACAAATCACGTTATCTTTTTGCCTTTGGATGCGAATCCCTGAGTTCCATGCATGCCATACTTGCCAACCCTCCCGTTTTTAGCGGGAGATCCCCGTTATTCAGCTCCTCTCCCGACAACCTCCCGGCAGAGATTTTCTCCCGACAAACTCCCGGTATTCAGCCGGAGCTGGAGGCCACGCCCCCTCCAGCTCAATGCGGACCTGAGTGGGGACAGCCTATTCTCACGTCCGCTTTCCCACAATATAAATATGCTTGCAAGTTCCAAAACGAATGGAAACAAGAATTTCAGTTCATCCAGGACAGTTCGAAGGGGAAGGTGTATGTTGCCTGTAAATATGTAGAACAGACTTCTCCATTGAACACGGTGGCCGAAATGATTTCTCAGTCATGAACGGAGAAGTTAAACAGGACAATACTGCCATCTAATGGATAGATAATTCAAGTATTTCTTTTATGTAAATAAAATAAATATATATATATAGCTAGAATTAACTGAAAGTCAAGTATTTCATACATATATATATATATATATATATATATATATATATATATATATATATATATATATATATATATATATATATATATATATATATATATATATGTATATGTATATATATATATATATATATATATATATATATACATGTATGTATATATATATATATATATATATATATATATATATATATATATATATATATATATATATATATATATATATGTATATGTATATATATATATATATATATATATATATATATATATATATATATATGTATATATATATATATATATATATATATATATACATGTATATATATATATATATATATATATATATGTATATGTATATATATATATATGTATATGTATATATATATATATATATATATATATATATATATATATATATATATATATATATATACATATATATATATATATATATATATATATATATATATATATATATATATATATATATATATATATATATATATATATATATATATGAAATACTCGAGTTGGTGAATTCTAGCGGTAAATAACCACGCCCCCCTACCCCCACCTCCCGATATTGGAGGTCTCAAGGTTGGCAAGTATGATGCATGCACACTGTGCACAAATAACTGCTGGGCTCTGTTAATATGCCACAGGAGACACGAGTCGTGTTGTTATATTGGAGATGAGGACGGCCAAAGGCCATTAAATCTCCTAAACATGCGCCCTCACTCTTGCTGCTGTCACAATATTCATTAACATGTCAACCACTCGCTGTCATATTTCCTAAACTGGAAGGAAAGTGAGGGCTCCCCTTTGACCTGCCATTGGATCTGCCAATGATTCCTTCCATCCATTATCAATATGCTCACGTTGGGTGCCAGGCAATCAATAAGATTGGGAGAGAGGATAAAACTGCACTTTATGCATAAACAATTGAATACATTATTCATAAAGGAGGCAGCGTCAGGCAATTGAAAGTAGGCCACACTTACTGTGTGGTGCCTCTGATGGCATCTGTAATAATGTCTGGAAAGACCTTGGAGACATGAGGAGCTACAATACAACATTTATTTATGTTCTATAATTATCCTGTGTGCATGTTGAATGAGTGTGAAGGGAATTTATGTTTGCATAAAGCATGTACAGTACTGTAGTACTAGTTCGAACGTCATTGGTGCTTATCACATTTCTACATGTATTTCATTGTCTGCATATGTTTGCTATGTTCCACTTGGCCTCATGGGTTCTCTCTTTCTCAGGTACGCAGCAGCAGTGCAGGATGGATCTCAGTACTTTGTCCTGCTCATCATTACTGACGGCGTCATTTCGGACATGGCTCAGACCAAGGAGGCCATAGTGAATGTAAGTGCTGTTCTCATACCAGCTGCAGGATTTTCATCTCCCAGCACGTCGGGGAACTGCTCTCGGGAGTTTTTTTGTTCTTCTACTTTGCAGTTTAGTCCAAGCAGATTTGAGAATTTCTGGGATCTTATACTTTTCTTTTCCTGCAACTGCATATTCCATTTGGCAGGTGTGTTCTCTCTTGTTTAGACGTCTGGGAGCCTGAGGTGTTTTTGAGCTTTACCGTCAAGTCTGCTTGACTGGCTCTTAAATTCACTCTGTTAGAGGCTGGAGCTTGCCATTTTATTTGTATAATCAGGATCGTGATTATATATATTGTGGAGAATGCATATATTTTTAAAATGTTCTTTCTTTATCCATAGTCATGTTTAAAGCAACTAATATTTTCCCTTGTGTACACTTTGTGTTTTTCCTTATGTTCGTTAGTAAACTTTGTGTTTCACCTTGAAGGCGCTGGAATGTCTATTGGGAGTATAATGTACTCCCTTTTTGTGGAGGAGACCTTATCAGTTTAGAACAATAAGGCTGTATTTCTTTCTGGGCGGGAGGGGGGCTGTTTTCGTACTAAATAAGCTGACTCTTTCCATTTGATTTTTAGACCGCTTCTTGATGCTGCTATTATAGCATTGTGAGGGCTGGTCTCCTAAAGCTTTAGTAAAACTTGATAATATTGCTGTTCTGTCTTGGTGGTCCTTGTTACTCAACATATATGTCATCGGAAAGAACTTGGGATTGACCAGTGTGATTTATTCCCTGAGAGGAAGACTGGTCGGACGCAACGATGTTTTTATAGGTATATACTGTACGTATATATACTGTATATACTGTATGTATACATATATATATGATTGGGATTTAAAACAACACACAATTCAAAAAGATATATATTCAGTAAAACACCAGAACTCCACCATATCAGCAATGCTATTTTAGATCGGGACCAAACTGTAGAATGTACCCATGTACTGCATATGCTTTAGTTTATTTTGAACATGCACACAATACTTGCATGCTCTTATTGTATTCTTGTCTAAAGTTGAAAAAAGAATTGTGTTAAATTAATACATTATTTAATACAGTGACAAAACTAAAAATATACAGTATATATAAACACATATAAATCCTCAATTTACATATTTTAATCAAGACAGAATAAAAGCAATTCCAGTATTTTAATTTTCATTTATTTATTTATTTCAGGCAATGACATAAAAAAGTACAAAGTTGACAACACATAATAATATAAATTAATATAGTGCAAAAGGTAGTGTATAGTATGTAATGCATGATTGTCCAGTTTTGCCTGAAAGGGAGTGGGAAGAAGATAATTTATTTAATCCCTTAATTTATCGGT